>NC_090194.1:27253282-27853282 GCF_024679245.1 Pseudorasbora parva | reverse complement strand
CGCTCCATCCATTTCTTGTTTCAGGAAAACTCAGCTAACAGGACAGGAAGTATTTATTCGTCAGAACACGGAGGAGCTTCCTGCTGCTGTTGAACTCATACACCTTTGTCCCACTAAAGAGATACATTTTATCTGGAAGAAAAGAAATCATTGAAAATTGTTAAATTGTACATTGAGGCCAGAATTGAGTGTTTTTATTGTTACAGATCTGTAGTGAAGGAAGTTCACCAGGAAACACCTACCGCCGATCATGTGGGCTGCTGTAATCTCTCCTGTCACTCCTGGAAATCCATCTTCCACTCGTTTGGGTTTCCCTTTGTCCATCTTCTTCTTGATCTCATTATAACTACCCAATAAAGGGAAATTTTACATTGGAATGTCTTTTCGAAGCAAATGTTAATGGCTTTTGTTTATGAAACGGCACTTGACCCACCTGTAGTAATATGTGTTGGAGAAGAGCAGTGTTTTTCCTGAAGTTTTGTCGTGGACGGCAGCACTGACTTTTGTCACAGATGATGGCAGACCAAAGCTACTGAGAGGCTTGGGATAGCCCGGCTCAACACTGTTTCTATTAAAAGCCCAGACGTTTTTACCTATAAATAAATACAGGTCTTAAGGTTTTTATTGGGTTTTTTTCTGGAGGATTTTACAGAGATTGTAAATTCTAAAAAGGTGCAACACTCTAAAAGAAATCCAACTTAATTGATTAAAAAAAAAAGTGTGTTATTTCAGCCATTGTCAAGGCCTTAATCAGACATGATTTACAGAGATTGTAAGTGTGACTGTGGTTCCACCATTCCCAGATGATTGAGAAGATACCTTTGAATAGGAAAAGTATGTTTTCCACTGGATGCTCGTAAGCAGCATCAATATTGTCTGGAGCATTAAGCCACAAATTCTTGATTAGATGTTTCGTCAAACTTCCGTTTGGAGAACTACGCCAGACAAAGCTGCACAGAGGCACATGAAGTAATATTATTTAAGTCTTTATATATATGAAGTGTGAAACCATTTAACAGTGTGCCAGGGCATGCTCCTTGAGGTTTATACATTGATAGCATAACTGCAATAAAGTAATAGTTTAACATTTTCAATATAAGAAGCTTTAAAAATCTGAAAGCCAGGACACATTTTACAAGTGGGGAAAACAAACTGTTTAGTAAATAATTCAAGAAGGATCCATGCTTTAAAGCTCTTTTTAAAAGTTCTAAATGTTCAACTATAGCATGTGTTACAATAAGGATATAATTACAGGTAAGACCATTGATATTTTGACCACAGTTTGACCACAGTTTATACGAGAACTGCGTGCTTGCAAAAGCTTTGAACATGCAATATATATATATATATATATATATATATATATATATATATATATATATATATATATATATATATATATATATATATATATATCTGTAAATGTATTTTTTTTTAAAACTAAAATATCACATTTACATAACTATTCAGACCATTTTCCAACAAAATTTAACTCAAGTGCCTCCCATTTCTTTTGATCGTTGCTGATAAGTTTCTACACCTTGACTAGAGTCCAACTATGGTCAATTAAATTAATTCAACATGGTTAGACTACTAGACGGAAGTAAATGTCCATTTGGAGTTTGCAAAAAAGCACCTGAGGGACTCTTAGACAGTGAGGAACAAGATTCTCTGGTTTGATGAAACCAAGATTGAACAGTTTGGCCACAATTCTAATTGTTATGTCTGGAGGAAACCAGGCACAGCTCATCAGCTGCAAAACACCATCAGTGAAGCATGGAGTTGGCAGCATCAAACTGTGAGGGTGTTTTTTAGCAGCAGTGACTGGGAGACTGGTCAGGGTTGAGGGAAAACTGAATGGAGCAAAGTACAGAGATATCCTCAATGAAAACCTGTTTCACAGTGCTTAAGACCTCAGACTGGCCCAAAGATTCACCTTCCAACATGACACTAAGCACACAGTCAAGACAACACAGGGATGGCTTAGGGAGAACTCTGTGAATGCCAGCCAGAGCCCTGACTTGAACCATATCAAACATATGGAGAGACCTGAAAATGGCTTATCCACCAACATTTCCCATCCAACCTGACCGAGCTTGAGAGGATTTGCTAAGAAGAATGGCAGATAATCCCCAATCCATGTGTGCAAAGCGAATTGCGTCATACACAAAAAGATTTAAGGCTGTAATTGCTGCCAAAGGTGATTCAGTAAGTAATGATTAAAGGCCTGAATACTTGTAAATGTGATATTTCATTTTTTTTCTTGTTTAATAAACAGACATTTCTAAAGTTCTATCACAGTGTAGATTAATGAGAAAATGGATTTGGGATTTAAATTATTGTAAATGGATTTAAAGTATTGTAGTATCAGGGTACCACATAACAAAATTGACAAAAGTAAAGGGTGTCTGAACATTTTCTGAATGCACTGCATATAGGATTTTTTTTAATGTATTACCTGTCCTTGAAGAACATTGTTTCTCCATTAAAAGTTGTAACTGCATCCAAGACCAGGTTAGGGTCACAAATATTAGGAATCAATAGTAATTTTGGATCAGGTGGGGTTCCTGAAAGAAATACCACATAGTAAAAAAAAGACTGAACATGTTTCACTCAAACATTATAGATGTACTCTTAAAAATCATATTACCATAGAGCAACTGAATCCCTGCAATGTCATCAGAAGGCAGAGAGAAATGTTCTGGATCGGTGAAACTGTATGTTGGAAGCATCAGAGCGCCAGGAACTTTGGAATGAAAAAGACCCAAAGAGTGACCAAATTCATGGGCAGCCACCAAGAACAGGTCATAACCTACAGAGAAATAAAGTAGGACATTTAGGTACATACAGTTTAACATTTGATTGTCACTTTAGATTTTTACTTCATCATAGTGGCGATGAAGATGAATCTCTGAAAACAAAAAGCTACATTACATTTAGCTCTTGGTGTGCGGAAAGTGAAAACCTCATCATCATCGAAATGTGCATCTCCACCAAGTCCAGGTGAGGGAGGGAAAGCATGAGCCAAAATGCCTTGTGGTCCATCAAATGGGTAAGCATCACCGTGATCTGCAGGAAAAAAAGCCTATATTGGCTTTTAAAGGCTTTGTATTGAATTTTTAATATATTAGATTTATGAAATCAAAGGAACATGTGCTTTATTTTTAAAGACATTTCAGTTGCAATTAGGTAATTATCACATAATTGCATGCTGTGTGGTTATTTTTTGTTCTATATGATCATTCATTAGAACATTTTTCAGAGTTTCTAAAATAAAAATGAAAATATCTTAATTAAATGGAAACTTCACCATTATTTAGTCTGAGATAAAACTGCTATTTTTAAATACTGAATTGTGCATAGAAGCAAACTGAACTGTTCTGAATTTGCAAAATTGTCTTTTGAATTGAATCCACTGAATTGAACTGCCCACAGATTCAGCCCTAGCTGTCATAATACTTTTATTGAACAATGTTCATATAATGTTTATTTTTAATGAAATATTAAGTTTCATTTCAATAGTAAGTTAGAATCTAAGTTAGCTAGTAAGTAAGTTATTCATAAAATATCACCACTTTTATATTTAGTTTAAAACAAATTCATCTAAATGAAAAGCACATGGTTAATGAACAAAATATAAGAACAGATAAATAGATTTACTCTTTGTAACAAAGGAGATCATGATGTCTGCTGTGCCGCTGTAGATACGGGTGAATGTCAGAGGAGTGACATCTGCCCACACTTGCAGGGCCTTTTTGATGGATTCATCCACCTCTGCTACTGACAGGTCAGGGGTGTAGTTCTCAATCCTTAGGAAAAGGACCACAGTCGGTTTCTGCATTTTTTTTTTTTTTTTGTGACACCAAGAGAACTGATATCATACATACCTGTAGGTGAGCATGTTGGTCTCCCATTTTGGTCTTCCTGCAAAGGTGGAGAACGCAGCAATATCTGGAACTCCACAGCGGGGCTTCTTCATCACCTCAATGGTTTCTCTATCCAGCGTTCCAGAGACCTTGAGCCCAAAAAAACTTTGCATCTCTTTCAATTTCTCAGGCATTGGATCTGGCTCTCGGGATTCGGGATTAGGGTTTTTATATTCCAGCTTGTAGAAGCTCTTCAGGTAATTCTAAAGAATACAAATACAGAATCGTTGGAAGAATTAGGCCTATGACCGAAGAGAAAACAATCAAGAAGCATACAAAACCCAAACCTTTGCAATGCCATAATCATCAACGGGCTTTGCAACCGGTACTGCGTGAATAACGAGCACTAGGCTTGCAAAAAAACACAGTTGGCGGTGAATCCTCCTCATGTTGGGAGTTGCTTCTTAAGATCTCAAGCTTTACTTCTGATTGCCAAGCGTCTGATTAAGACTTATATACTCTTAAAACTGTGAGATGTTGAGCAACAGGTGAAATTATCAGCCACAAACTTCTGTGAGTAACCCATCAAACTGACAGGCAAGACAATAATAACAGGATTTTCAACTTTCTTGACACAGCCTTTTCTTCCTCGCCCAGATATTTGTGTTATGTATTTATTCATGCCTTTTATTTAACATCAACTTTTTACATTTATTAGAGTTAGGGTATCCATTTAAGTTTGTTCCATTTCCTCTCGCCTTTTAGATTATCTACACAAAAAGTGTGACAGAACGCAAGACCTAATAAGATTTAAAACAGCAAAGGTGGAGACAGATTTGCCAACTACTCTGCCTTAAACAATGATTGCTCCCTCAAGCAATATTAGATCTGGCCAACCTGATGCACTACCCTTACAGCTGTCTGTGTATTTTTTAGTATGCGAGACTGAACACCTCGACAAAGGCTAAGCTGTCTGGGAAAGGTCCTTAAGGGAGCTTTGCTTCTTGAGTGTAATGGCTCGCCTTTTACCATCTGCCAGTCTGAGGAGAACAGCACCAGCCCCACTCCACCCCCAGAAACCAGCCAGCCACCAACCATGAGCTATACAGCTATACATGAGCTATATATATAACCATGAGTGAAATGAAGCACAAGCCCACGACAGAAGGAAACTTGACTTACTGACAAGCCAAAGCTTGTACCTCCCAGAATGTCTGACCAGGTTTTTGTGTGGTTACATTGTCCATTCCTGTGGAGCTACTTGTGGAGTTTGAGGGCACGGAGTTTAGCCCTACTCACACCACTGCAGTCGAGGTGAAGCTGAATCCGGCCTTGTTGTACATTTATGGTGAAATTGAGTTGAAGGATGCTACCCTGTTCCACTGGGATTCGTCATTCGTCTAACTTCACCGGGTTCCCTCGTCCCACCGCCCACGCCTTGGTCAGGCATCGACCCTACTACACCACGGTTTTCCGCTCCTCTGGCTATGCCCCGTTCCGCCATCCCTCTGTCTCCATCTGACTCATCCTGCCCTTCAGAGTCGCCTTCATCCTTGCTCCCTCCAGCCTGCTAACTGCCCACCTCCACCTCAGTCCAATGAACCTGCAGTTTTGCTCAGCCCCCCAGGTCTCCTGTGTCACTTCTGGGTTCTCTGTCTTGCCAGTTCCCCCCGGGTATCCATCTCAGTCATCTCCATCGGTCGTCCCTTTAGTGCCGTTGAGGACCTCTCCACCATGGCTACTCCCTCACTCGACTCCACTGTGGGTTATTCCCCCAGAACCTTTTCCTGTGTCCTGCCCTTCGCGAAGGCTCGCAAGTCGCAAGGATGTGCCTTTTGGAATGGAGGGGTTATGTCACATGTATGTTAGCCCATGTACTTAACATGTACAGTTAAGATTATGGACTCTTTCTGCTTTCTGAGAACCACCCATACACAAGATCTCAAGTGTTTGTAGGTTGGGGGTTTCAATAGAAATGTATGAAATTATACAATTTAAAACTTTCAAGACCTTTTTCTCAAAATTTGTTTCTTCTCACACTCCGAGTCAAATACTTCAGTAGCACCTACAAGCACCAACTTTTCCAGTCTTATAAGTATAAGGGGTACTTCAGCGCTGGGAAGATGAATCTGTATTTAAACTGGGTCATTAATGAAGTAGAAATGTTAAATTATTTTTGAATTTGGTGCTTTCGGCATAGATTCACAGCACGTGTTCAGTCTGGCGCGTTTTCAGTTCACGCCTTTGGAAGCTTAACTTTAATAGGATTTCAATTGAAACGTTAAAACACTTGCATTGCTCAGCATAGCACTGTTTACATGAATGCCTGCAGCTGTGAGCTGAGTGAGTGCACTCTCCCACCCCTCCATGCGCGAGTTGAAAACGTGGAAATGCTGCCTCTGCTGGCTGTAGTCTTTAGCCTCTGGCCAATTTTTTTTAAAGATGACGCAAATTGGCGATATTTGTGTCATCGGAGGAATTTTTCGGAAGGGGGGGGGTTAGAGAATGATCATTCGAATATACGGTTTCTACTGATAGAAAGCCATATGCTAATTGCTGAAGTAACCCTTTAAGTATACTCTGAAGGCTTTTACTTAGAGATTTGTTGATATATCATTCCTATCCTGTGTTATAGGTCCCTTTACTCCAAAAAGCATGGCGAAAATGGCTATTGTCAGTATTCTCTAATTTACTAAAGCACAAAATAAGATATCCAGAATCCTCTCTGTAAAAAACAAATTCTATTCTCGCTAAAAGCTAGTCTCGTCGCTTCATAAAATTATTGTAGAACCACTGTGGTGAGATGGGCTTTGTAACGACGTATTTAGTGCCTTTTATAGTTCTTTAGAGAGAGGAAATGACATCATGGCCAATGGAGGCCTTCCTGAGCCATCGGATTTCAACAAAAATATCTAAATTTGTGTTCCAAAGGTCTTAAAGGTGTCGAACAAGTAAGGTACTTCCGAGACTGCGCTCTCCTGAGAGTTAATTTCATATGTTGGGCATAAAATATTTTCAAGAATGCTGGTAACCAAACAGCTGACAGTATTAAAAATATTGGGGTGGGAGCATGTGAAGACCCTTTTTACGATTATTCAACCTTTATGGGTAGCAAAAAATAGCTTTGGAAGTTGATGTGGTCCATCAACTCTTTGGTTACTGGTATTCTTCAAAATATCATATTTTGTGTTCAGCAGAAGAAAGAAATTCATACAAGTTTGGAACAACTTGGGGGCTGAGTAAATTATGACAGCATTCACATTTTTGGGGTGAATTATACCTTTAAGAATGTATTCTTATTTACAAAAACAGGAGAATGACAATTGCCTGGATGGACACTTATGGGTGGTGGAAATATAGAACATGGATTAAGTGGAGGCTCAAATGAGTCAGTGGACGCCAAAGTAGAGATTCCAGATTTGGGTGACAGATGAGAATGTTGTGGGAAACATATTAAACTGTCATTAAATTAATGTTCCATTGACATCGCCCTTGAAAATAGTTCATATGTCCATTGTTATCATCCTAAACACAATAGTTTTTTTTCTAGGTGTGTAGGAAATGCTTATTGCCTTAAACATGTTGACAAATTACATGGTCATGACAATATAAATTAAATTTAAATTAAAGGGATATATAAGGGACAGTGCATGTTACACAGACATTTTTTTTTAAATTACACATACAGCATATATATATATATATATATATATATATATATATATATATATATATATATATATATATATATATATATATATATATATATATACATACACACACTCACACACATACATTTCTTCTTTGCAAATCCTCTCAGGCTCAGTCAGGTTTGATGGGGAACATTGGTGGACAACCATTTTCGGATCTTCCCTAGGCTATGCGTCTGTGGTTTTAACATTAGGTAAATACAACCTCACATGAACAACAACACGTGACATATAACTGTTATTAATTTTTAATTTTTTTAAACAGGCCAAAATTGAAAAGCTATTGGTGACAAACTAAGTAGGCTACACCCATTAAGCCGGTAAGTAGCAGTCAGGTGCTGCTAATGCCTTTGATTAATTGATCATCATGAGCAAGTGTAATCACCTTTATAAAAGCAGAAGTTTTGGCAGTTTGCGTGTCTGTGTGTTAACACAATCTGAAAGAGAAAACACATCAGAAATGATCTTAAAACAATTGTTGATACCATTAATCTTAAAAGGGTTCTAAGACCATTTCCACATGATTTGAAGTCAATTATTCTACAGAAAGGAAGACTATTCACAAGTGGAAAACATTCAAGAGAGTTTTCAATCTTCCCAGGAGTGAAAACCCAGCAAATTCACCCCATTTCCCTGAGAATTTGCAAAACACACAAGAACTACACCGTCTCAGAACTACAGGTTTTTACTCAAAATATCAAAATAGATGTTTTTGTTGTTGCAGTCTGTTGCCGTTCCTACTTACCATCTCTACAGTTCTCAGATGAAGTTAAATGTTTAAGTTAATAGCAGAAAAAGATGGTATGGGCAAAACAGCTTTGGCAGCACAGCTTTGGTGTTGCACAATTGCATCTGAATGATGGTCATAATTCATAGCGCCAAGTAAGTTGTAAACTAAACAGCATATCAGCACAAACACTTTACCAACTCTCCATCATGCTGATGGGGGGTTGATGATTTTTTTTAACTTGTTTTGCAGCCACAGGACCTGGGCACCTTGACCATGATCTCCTCTGTATACCAAAGTATTCTAGAGTCAAATGTGAGGCCATCTGTCCGACAGCTAAAGCTTGGCCAGTATTGGATCATGCAACAGGACAATGATCCCAAGCATACCAGCAAATCTGCAACAAAATGTCTGAAAAAGAAAAGAATCAAAGTGTTGCACTGGCCCAGTAAAAAGCCAGTCCTCAACCCGACTGGAATGTTGTGACAGGACCTTAAGAGAGCTGTGCATAAACAAATGCCTGCAAACTTTGATGAACTGAAGTAACAATTGTATAGATGAGCGGGCTAAAATTCCTCCAGAACTGAGAGGCTGATACAGAAAATTATTCCTTCAACTTGTTGCTGTTTAGAAGTGGCTCTACAAGCAATTGAATCATAGGGTGTACCCATGGCTTGTCCAATTTGGCTTAATTTTGTTGTTAAATAAATAATGACAGTGTAATATGTCATTTGTTGTTTTTCATCTGAGGTTGTATTGACCTCTTTTTAAGACCTGCTAACAACCAGAGGAGTTTATAACGTTCTGATTTTTAAACCATAACATCTTAAAGGGTGTCCCTTCTTTTTTACCTCTCTCTCTCTCTCTCTCTCTCTCTCTCTCTCTCTCTCTCTCTCTCTCTCTCTCTCTCTCTCTCTCTCTCTCTCTCTCTCTATACTCACCTAAAGGATTATTAGGAACAGCTGTCCAATTTCTCATTAATGCAATTATCTAATCAACCAATCACATGGCAGTTGCTTCAATGCATTTAGGGGTGTGGTCCTGGTCAAGACAATCTCTTTGAACTCCAAACTGAATGTAAGAATGGGAAAGAAAGGTGATTTAAGCAATTTTCAGCATGGCATGGTTGTTGGTGCCAGGCGTGCTGTAACAGTCAATGCCTGTCACAAGATTTCTAGTACTGATGGTTATGTTCTTCCTGGCCTCTAGGGGGAGATAGGAACATTCTCTGGCTGGTGTGCATATGGGTATATAACAGGAAACTATTCGCCTTATTCACCTGGCGGCCATTTTGAAAACTCTAACGCTGTTGTGGGGTACACAAACCCGGAAGCTGGACTCCGATACAGTACTAATCAATAGCAGCATTCTGTTTCACTGCACTTCGTCACTCAGGAAAAAATCCTACAGAGGACAAACCTTTCACCGTTTTCCGGAGGATAACATGAAGAGACACATGGGATTACATGAAGAGTGGATTTAAAAAAATATCAGAAGGGATCCTGGTCGTAATTTCTGCATTTTACTACAGACGAAGTTCGAAAGACTCAAGCAAAAGCAAGACTGGGACATGTCAAGTCAGCTTTATTCAGCGCTTTTACAATACCGATTGTTCCAAAGCAGCTTCACGGTGTAAACAGGACAATATTGCAACAAAATTTGATTCGGCTGCAGTCATTCTGGAGAAAACGGTGATGTTATCAACTTATTTTAATCTATCATAGGTGTCAATGTGGGCAGATCAGTATTATAGTTGATACAGTTAATTTACATGTGGGAGATATGTGTATGTATAAGCTACTGGATCTTCATATATGTCAAATAAAATGTCCATTTATCTAAAGAATAAAGTACAATTTTATGACACATGGATGATGTCTTTCATAACTTTACAACTGGTCAGAACATCAGAAAGAAATAAGTCATTCAAAAACATTGATAGGCTCACTGGTCTATGTTTGTAAATGGTAACTATGTACATTTATTGGAATGGAGGAATACAAATGGCCTGCTTGTATATTGTAAGTATGGAAAACCGTACCAGAAAAGGGCAGAACATTAGAAATTACATTAGGAGGAAAATTAAAACACATTAACAAATGAAAACTTATTGCATATTATCAGTGAAAACATATTATCGGTCATGCATTACATGATTTTGTTACACACAGCAGGCAGAAAGTGAGTGACACAGAATGCTGCTATTGATTAGTACTGTATCTGAGTCCAACTTCCGGGATTGTGTACCCCACAACGGCGTTAGAGTTTTCAAAATGGCCGCCAGGTGAATAAGGCGAATAGAATTAAATGTTAGGGTCTGTTTGATGCTGCCTCATGGTTGTTTGTAACCTTTCTTTCCAAATCCTGTTTGAGAAACTGTTGGTTTCCAGCTCAAACGTAAGTTTAAGGTTGATTTGTATTGTATTGCTTTAAAGTTAAAATGAAATAATTTAGTTTAATTTATTGTTATTGCATTTGATGTTTTCTCTTTGTAGAGGATTTGTTTGTGAGGCACTTTTTTTGCTCCTTGACTGTGGGCAGCTACATGTTCACAAACATACTGTTTGTGTTGGTGAAACCATCATCTGCTACCATGAAACATTGTGATTAACCACACATCCAAGTGAAGGACAACAATCAACCTCATCTTTCTGTACCTCTACTCACCGACAGATAAGACTGTTTCCTTCAATTGCTGAACTATTTATGCTATCAGATAGGAGAACAGGACTGAGTTGGATATTGTGACCCCCCACCCCCCCATTCACATGCACATATATGTACACATGATGAAAGCATTGAATTGTACCTATGTATGACTTGTAAGAAAGAGGGTGAATACATAAGGGTGAAAATATTATACAACTCTTGTTTGTTCCTGAACTTATTTGTTGTTAGGTCCTTTTTCACTACAATACCATTTCATTAATTGCACAAAGGACGTTTTGATTTTTTGTAGCTTGCCCAGCACAACGTAACTGGGACGGTTATAGTGCGGTCTGAATATTTCGCAATCTGCTCAGTTGCTGGGATTTTCACACACAACCATTTCTAAGGTTTACAAAGAATGGTGTGAAAAGAGAAAAACATCCAGAATGCAGCAGTCCTGTGGGTGAAAATGCCTTGTTGATGCTAGAGGTCAGAAGAGAATGGGCCGACTGATAGAAGAGAAACTTTGACTGAAATAACCACTCGTTACAACTGAGGTATGCAGCAAAAGCATTTGTGAAGCCACAACACGCACAACCTTGAGGCAGATAGGCTACAACAGCAGAAGACCCCACCAGGTACCACACATCTCCACTACAAATAGGAAAAAGAGGCTACAATTTGCACAACCTCACCAAAATTGGACAGTTGAAGACTGGAAAAATGTTGCCGGGTCTGATGAGTCTCTATTTCTGTTGAGACATTCAGATGGTAGAGTCAGAATTTGGAGTAGAACAGAATAAGAACATGGATCCATCATGCCTTGTTACCATTTTGCAGGCTGGTGGTGATGGTGTAATGGTGTGGGGGATGTTTTCTTGGCACACTTTAGGCCCCTTAGTGCCAATTGGACATCGTTTAAATGCCCCGGCCTACCTGAGCATTGTTTCTGACCATGTCCATCCCTTTATGACAAGCATGTGATGCTCTGATGGCTACTTCCAGCAGCATAATGCACCATGTCACAAAGCTCAAATCATTTCAAATTGGTTTCTTGAACATGACAATGAGTTCAATGTACTGAAATGGCCCCCACAGTCACCAGATCTCAACCCATTAGAGCATGTTGGCATGTTGAGATGTGGTGGAACGGGAGCTTCATGCCCTGGATGTGCATCCCACAAATCTCCATCAACTGCAAGATGCTATCCTATCAATATGGGCCAACATTTCTAAATAATCCTTTCAGCACCTTGTTGAATCAATGCCACGTAGAATTAAGGCAGTTCTGTAGGCGAAAGGGGGTCAAACACAGTATTAAGCCCCTTTCACACTGCGATTCCGGCAAATACACGGATAATGCGACCCGGCATTTGTTCCCAGGCCGCTAGATTTGGTCCATTCACACTGCCAGCGAAATGCCGTAATATGTGCGCTTTCACACACAACGCTTAACGGTCCCGGGTCGAGTTGACATGTGACATCCTGATGTGACGTATAATGGTGAGCGATCTCAGCTTCAGCGCGGATAGTAAGGAGCTCCGTGGTCTCGACTTGTGTCCAGTTTGCACACATTTCTGCTTGTTTAATTTTAGTTTCTTTTGTATACGAACACTCTTTGCGTTTAAAACACCGACTAGCTCTTCTGGCACTGCAGGGTTGTATTATTGAAAAAACAAGCTCTATAACAAAAGCCGAAACTAATGCCACAACGTGTACGTAGTTATCGTGAGTCGCACGATAACTACGTACACGGTGCGGCATTAGTTTCGGCTTTTGTTCACACAGCGCTCGTCCCGGGTCGAATACCGCAATATTACCAGGTCCCCGACCCGGGTCGAATTCGGTAATCAATCCCGGGACGTGGTTGCTTTCACACAGAAGGCGACCCGGCAATGTTCCAGGAATATTGCGGGTCCGATGTGCAGTGTGAAAGGGGCTTTAGTATGGTGTTCCTAATAATCCTTTAGGTATGTATTTTTTACATATTGCCACTTTTTTACATTTGAGGCCCTTGCCCCTGAAGAACTCTCTGCACATCCCTGAACCCCATAAAAAAATCTTTGGAGTGATTTGAAAATCCGTGTTGCCCAGCGACAGCCCCAAAACATCACTGTTCTAGAGGAGATCTGCATGGAGGGATGGGCCAAACTACAGCAACAGTGTAAAAACCTTGTGGCGACTTACAGAAACCGTTTGACCTCTGTCATTGCCAATTGACAACAAGTGGTATGTAATAAAGTATTGAGATTAACTTTTGTTATTGACCAAATACTTTGTATTTGTAATTTTTTTTACATAATTTGTAAATAAATTATTTAAAAATCTGAAAATGTGATTTTCTGGATTTTGTTTTCATTCTGTCTCTCATAGTTGAAATGTACCTATGATGAAAATATCAGGGCTCTGTCTTTTTAAGTGGGAGAACTTGTACATTGGTGGCTGACTAAATACTTGTTATATATATATATATATATATATATATATATATATATATATATATATATATATATATATATATATGTATATATATATACTGTGTATCTAGTGTGTGTGTGTGTGTTTAAAACTTTAATAATATTATTTTGGTGAAAGTTTAAAATTAGATAAAGTATCTATTTAAAGAGGCAATGGAATCTGCTGATTTAGATGTTTTGTCATTTAACATCCATTAACATGATCACAAATCAAGTCTTTTTTTTTAATCTATTTCTGAATTTGTTTTAAACTGTAAATAAATGTACTATAGATCATTTTTAATTGGAAAGCTGATTCTGTGACTCAGTCCCCCTACTTTACACTCCCACATTTAGTGTCAGGCAAGATTAATAAACAAAACAAGATTTGGATTTATCAAACTACTCAAATCTTTATTTTGACATTGCATCAATCAAAACACAAGTTTTACTTGTTGGACAAACACTCTTTTCAACGATACTAGACAACCAACAAATAACATTAAAATATTTTTCTGTAAAATAAGTTAAAAAGATAATAATTTACTTAAAAATACTGATGGTTCAGATTTTCCTTCAGACAGGCAGTATTTTGATGAGCTTTAAAGAAAAACTCAACTTTAACTATTTAACATGGCAGGAAATAATTGTTGTTCAGAACTCGGTACAGCTTGTTGAAGGAGCCAAACTCGAACATCTTTGATCCACTGAAGAGGTAGTTGAAACCTAAAAATTATCATGAAAGACAAAGTTAGATGACATTTTATTTTAGATTTCCTCTTGTCACGTGGTAAAACTCTTACCTCTGTGCTGGAAGGCTGCGGTCACCTTCCCTGTCATTCCAGGAAAAACAACATCCACCGGTTTAGGATAACCTTTCTCCATTCTGCGTTTTTCCTCATCATAACTGCACAAAATAAATTCTCATTACTTGAAGATTCTTGAAAAAGATGAGCAGACTAACTCGATCAGACTGATTTACTGACCTATAAACCTGGCTGTCAACGAAAAACAGGATTTTGTAGCTGCTCTCGTCGTAGAGGACTGCGTTGATTTTCTTCACATTTTTGGGCAAACCGAACATGCTGAGACTCTTAGGATAACCCTGTACCATATCATAGCCATAGAGAGCCCAGACCTTTCCACCTGAGATGTGAAAACATTTTCAAATTATATTTCATTTCTCATATGACATAGTTATATCTTCATTCTAAAAAATTAAGTTTCTTTATTGGCATCTATGGTTGAAGAATGTTCTTTATAGTGGAAAAAGTTTCGTTAGATTATTAAATCGGTTCTTTTGATTGACAGGTTCTTTGGGGAACCCAGATTGGTTCTTCTATAGCATCGCTGTGAAAACCCCCTTTCGAACCTTTATTTTTAAGAGTGTTTCGGTTTTTTATATTCATGTGGTTTTTACCTTTGATAAGGAAGACTTTGTCCGCCAATGGACTCTCAAATGCTGCATCGATATATTCTGGAATCTCAGGCCAGAAGCTTTTAATGAGATGTTGTTCAACGGTTGTGCTCTGGGGATAACTGCGCCAGAAGAAGCTGTGAATAAAGCCAACGGGTCAGATCCAGCTTGTCATAAGCATCCTAAGTGTCATAACTATGATAAGCTCACGTTAACAACAATAAGCATTTCTTTCTCTGTTTACCTGCCCTTGAAGAAGATAATCTCTCCACGGAGCATGGTGACAGCGTCCAGGACCAGATTGGGATCGCATGTGTTTGGGGTAACTGGTGGTGTGGGTTTTGGATCCGGGTTGAAATCAGTGTTTGGACCTGTTTGATGATAAATCAAATCATTAGATACGTCACTTTCAGGGTATTTTGAACCATCACCAGTATATGCAATTTGTAATATTTTACCATAAAGAGACTGGATTCCATTGACATCGTCTTGAGGGAGGGAGAAGGTATCTGCATCTCTGTAAACGTAGGTTGGATACATCAGTGCACCCGGATCCTTGGAATGTTCAAGCCCTAGAGAGTGTCCGAACTCATGGGCAGCAACCAGGAACAAATTGTAGCCTGAGGAATAAGTGTGAATGTGAATACAGCTGGTCTTAAATTTGTGCATTGCATAGAGAATTTTCCAAATGAACCCTAACCTTGAGGAGATCTGTACATGAACGTCTCGTCATCGTCAAAATGGGCATCACCCCCAATGCCCTCATATGGAGGGAACGCGTGAGCCAGAAAACCATTAGGTCCGTCAAAGGGATAACCATCCCGATGATCTGGAAAGAAGATATATATTTTAAAAGCAAACTTAAAAATAAATGTACAAAATAACATTTACTCACTGTAAAAAAAAAAAATGTCTCCAATTGAACATTTTCTAGTGACTGATCACATCGGAATTTTATAAGTTGGCCAAATTGAATTTCTGTTAATTAAATAACCTCAATTCACAGAAATTCAATTTGGCCTACTGAAAAAATTTGATGTGATCAGTCACTAGAAACTTTTCAATTGGAGACATACATTTTTTTTTTTTTTTTTACATTTCTGTAAGCAGCTGATAAAACATAAACATTTATATATAGGTACCAAGAAACTTGTTTTTTAAACTTCATTTAAATTGTCTGTGTGTGTGTGTGTGTGTGTGTGTGTGTGTGTGTGTGTGTGTGTGTGTGTGTGTGTGTGTGTGTGTGTGTGTGTGTGTGTGTGTGTGTATGATATAATATAATTATATATTATATAATAGAATTATATATATTAAATTATAATATATATTATTGTTCAATATTGTCAAATTTCCTAATTTTACTTAGTATTTTTCAGTATATATATATATATATATATATGCAAAAAATCCTGTTTTATATTATATTGTAAGTATTGTATTTTTGTATAATTTCAAAGTTTAAATCTTTAAAAAAAGATTTCCCATTTTTTTAAGGATCTCCTTAAAAAAAATTAAAAAATCCCACTTTTTCACATGTATAATCTTCCTAATGATTAGTTTAAAAAACTGACCTCTAACAACAAATGAGATCATGATGTCAGCTGTGCCGCTGTAGAGACGGGTGAACCTCAGAGGAGTGACATCTGCCCACACTTGCAGGGCCTTTTTGATTGAATCATCCACCTCTGCTTCTGACATGTCAGGGGTGTAGTTCTCAATCCTGGCGATAAAATAAAATGTAAATGTTACTTAAAAAGAAATGTTACAAGTCCATTTTTAAACGGTTTTGTCTTTAAGTCTGCTGGTCTTACCTGTAGGTCAGATCATGTTTTTTCCACTTGTAGTCCCCTGCAAAAGTGGAGTAGGCTGCAACATCTGGAACCCCACAGCGTGGCTTCTTCATCACCTTCAGTGTCTCTTCATTCAGCTTCCCTGTCATTTTGAGTCCAAAAAACTGCTGCATCTCTTTTAACCTCAGACTCATGGCACTCGAGCGTCTTTCAGTATTAGAAGAGGTCTGCTGTGGCAGGCCATACAATCTATTCAGGTAATTCTGAAAAAAAAAGATACAAATAAATCAAAGTTAGTTTGCAAACTGTATCTAAAAGAGATGTCAAACTAGTTAACAGTACATTCAGTGTGCAAATTACCTCAGCAATACTCTCTCCATCTTCAGGTGGCGCTATTGGGTTGGTGCCACCAGAAACCACCAATGAGATAAGAACACACAGCTTGTAGTAGCTCTTCATGTTGCTTCTCATTCAAGAAACTTATGCTGTCTGTGTTTTTCTCCCCTCTTAAATACACCACAGAAGGACTGATTGTGCAATACGAGATTGAGTCACAGATCGCACCTTACGACACAGGAAAAGGACATTTGGGAATGACAAACCACCAAACACAGATATTTTAGCAATATATTCTATTTAACTCTAAAAATAATTGATAAAGGAAATATTTATACAAAGAGAAGTCAACTTTTGACCAATCCAGGACCCCCTAATATATTATTGCATTTAGCAGCTGATTTTCTTATTTTCCTTATGTTTAAAGGATAGTTCAACCAAAACTGAAAATTAGCCCATAATTTACTCACCCTCAAATCATCCTAGGTTTATTTGGCATTCTATTTTTGACCAAACACATCACTTCGCTTCAGAAGGCCTTTATTAACCCTCTGGAGCCGTGTGTATTACTTTTATAATGGATAGATGGACTTTTATGGACAGAAAACAGAAGCAGCCATTCTAAAGCTTGGAAGAGCCACAACATTTATATATATATTTACTGGATCGATTTACTATAAGATAAAAAATAAATCAAAGATAGTTTGCAAACTGTATCTAACAGAGATGTCAAAATAGTTAACAGTACTTTCAGTGTGCAAATTACCTCAGCAATACTCTCTCCGTCTTCAGGTGGCGCTATTGGGTTGGTGCCACAACATACATATATATATATATATATATATATATATATATATATATATATATATATATATATATATATATATATATATATATATATATATATATATACTCTGATAGTATTACTACACCTAGGTGAGGAATGTTACGGGTACAGAGTCTAAGGAGACAAGATGGTAAGTTATCAGGTTTATTGAACAACCAGTAGAGTTTGAAACTTGATGGGGTGAAGATGGGCTGATGATAGTTTGGGAGTAGACACTGCAGGTGGGTAGGTAACATCGAGGGAGTCCTGAAGGTAAGCAGAGGAGGTTAGTACCTTTCTCTAACGAGACCGGAAAGTGTCTGCGTGGGTGTATGTGCTCTAGTGCTCCTGGTGATTGTGGTGGTGATGGATTGCATGTGTGCATAATTAATACTCAGGGGAAAGGGTGCACTGTGTATCCGTGACGTGGGAGCCTGGCGTGTAGACTTACGGTCACTACTAGGAGCGAGAGGAATGCCTTCCAGACTCGAGTGATAAACTGTGGCCCTCTGTCCGACACGATGTCCTCAGGGATTCCGTAATACCGAAAAATCACATTAAACATTAACTTGGCTGTTTCTAAGGCCGTGGGCAGGCCCTTCAGGGGGATGAACCGACATGACTTGAAGAATCTTTCTACAACAACAAGGATACAGGTATAGCCATGATGTATGAGCGGAGTGAATAAGTGGGGTGTACTGTGTTCATGGGATGTACTGGAGTCCTGGTGGGCAGCCCGATGGGGCATTGGCGGAGGCATTGGAGGAGGGCAGGGTTTCCTCTAACCAGGTGATAGGGCTCATGAATATCTTGTTTGAGAGAATGGGTTCGGACCGCTCAGGCTGCTCTTCGGAGGTGAAAAGTCACGAGAGGGCATCCGCCTTCACATTCTTCGAACCGGGTTGATAGGAGATGGAAAAGTTGAACCTGGTGAAGAAGAGGGGCCAACGAGCTTGGCGGGGATTGAGTCGCTTGGCATCTCTCAAATACTCAAGGTTCTTGTGATCAGTAAGTACCAGGAATGGATGTTGGGATCCCTCCAGCCAATGCCTCCACTCTTCCAGGGCCAGCTTGATGGCAAGCAGCTCCCTGTTCCCGATGTCATTGTTGACCTCCGCCGGGCTGAACTTCTGGGAGAAGAAGGCACATGGATGGAGTTTGCTGGGCGTCCCCTGCTGTTGGGACAACACTGCTCCCGCTCCTGTGGTGGATGCGTCTACTTCCACGATGAAGGGCTTGGCGGGATCAGGATGGACTAGGAGGGGAGCGGTGGTGAAGGCTTCCTTCAGGTCTTCGAAGGCCTTCGTGGCCGCTGGATTCCAGGACAGAGACTTGGGCTTACCGCGCAGGAGATGAGTGAGTGGACTGGAAATTACACTGTAATTCTGGATGATATCTTTAGTAGAAATTTGCAAAACCTAGGAAGCGTTGGAGTTCTTTGATGGTGGAAGGTGTTGGCCAGGTCCTGATGGCATCCACCTTCCCCTCGTCCATCAGGATGCCACTGCTGTTGATGTTATATCCAAGGAACTGCACTGAGGGCTGGTGGAAGGAGCATTTCTCTGCCTTGAGATACAGCTGGAACTCCCTCAGGCGTTGCAGGACCTCCGTAACGTGATGGCGATGGTTGGCCAGGCTCCGGGAGTAAATCAGGATGTCATCGATGTATACTAGGACTGACTTGTGGAGGAACTCCTGGAGCACCTCGTGGATGAAGTCCTGGAATACGGAGGGGGCGTTAGCTCTGCCATAGGGCATCATCATATATTCATAGTGGCCGGTGGGGGTCACAAAGGTGGTCTTCCACTCGTCCCCCTCACATATCCGGATGAGGTTATATGCTCTGCGGAGGTCCAACTTGGTGAAGACAGTGGCACCACTGAGATGTTCTTGCACAATTGGAACGAGAGGAAGGGGATATCGGAATTTCACGGTTATTTTATTGAGGGCCCGGTAGTCGATGCAGGGCCGCAAGCCTCCGTCCTTCTTGGCCACGAATAAGAAGCTGGATGCAGCAGGGGACGTGGATGGTCGAATATAGCCCTGATCGATGGCCTCCTGGATGTATTCTTCCATGGCCTTCTCCTCCAGCAGGGAGAGGGGATAGATTTTTCCCCTGGGCACTGGCTCACCTGGAAGCAGATCAATGGCACAGTCCCATGTCCGATGGGGAGGCAGCTTGGTAGCCCGGTGAGGACAGAACACGTCACTGAAGTGGGCGTAGCAGGGTGGAATATTGACAGATCGCTGCTCGAGGGGACTCTCAATAGACGTGGCACAGACGGGAATACTCCTGGAATGAGACATGGAAGGAACAGGCAGTGCAGACAAACAACTTGAGAAACAATTCTCTCCCCGCTTGAGGACCTCATCGGACTTCCAGGAGATGACAGGATTATGCTGTTCTAGCCATGGGTGCCCTAGGATCACATCAGCGGTGGAATCCTCCAGAACCAGTAGGTGAATGCTTTCCACATGAAGAATACCGATTTGGATCTGAAGGGGGCCAGCAAGGAGCCTGACCTACTGCCGGCTTAACGGCTTGCCGGTTATGGATTCAACCTGGAACACGGTCAGAGTGTGAGGTGGAGCTGACGGCAGAGGGCGCCGGAGATGAAGTTCCCAGCGGAACCAGAGTCGAGGAGAGCGGAGAATGGCAAGGAAACATCGGCGGTAATGAGGTTCACAACACTGGTCAATGGTCGACTCTTGTAAGTAGCAGGATTGATCACACTCACCAAAGGACGAGGAGGACGTGTAGGACACTTGGCGATGTAGTGATCCGAAGCTCTACAATACAAGCATAGCCCGTTGGCCAACCGTCTTCTCCGTTCCGCTGAGGTTAATCTGGTGTTTTCCAGTTGCATAAGTTTGGATGCTGGTTCTGGAGGGCTGACGGATTCTGGTCGACGGAGGGATGACAGGCTCAGACACTGGTCCTGGTGTTCTTCGAGACACGCCGGCATACGAGTGGCGAAGCGGATGGATAACTGGATGAAGCGTTCTAGCCCGATGGAATTCTCGAATGCAGCGAGATGCAACCGCACAAGGGGATCCAATCCTTGACGAAAGGTAGTCAGAAGTGATTGCTCGTTCCATCTGCTGGCGGCTGCCAAGGTCCGAAACTTCAAGGCATACTCATTTAAAAACATATTATTTTGCTTTAAATGATATAATTGCTCACCCACTGAAGCATCCCATGCCGGCTTTCCGAAGACTTCCTTAAAATGAGCGGTGAAACTGGATAGCAATTGCACGATGGATTTATTTTGGGCATACAGGGTTTCGGCCCAACACAAGGCTTTGCCGCTCAGTTGTGATACGATGAACGCCACACGGGAACGATCGGTCGGATTTAGGTGTGGTTGCATCTCCAGGACCAGCAAACACTGCAGGAGGAATCCATTGCAATCCTCCGCCGATCCAGAGAAGGCCGCTGGCTTGATCATGGGACTGGCAAACAGGGGAAACGTGGAAGAGGTGCTGGTGGATGCGGAAGTGCTCGCCGGCGTAGGTGATGGTGATCTGGATGGTAACGCGCGGCGAACAGCATCCACCAGTTCTTGGAAGGGATCCGGGTGACTCATACTGGTGCTCACGGTTGTGTTCCGGTCTTCTGTTACGGGTACAGAGTCTACGGAGACGAGATGGTGAGTTATCAGGCTTATTGAACAACCAGTAGAGTTTGAAACTCGACGTGGTGAAGATGGGCTGATGATAGTTCGGGTTTATTCTTGCTCAGGGTGCACTGGGAGATCGTTGGAGGGATCGGAGGAGAGGAACGCTGGAGAACACGGAACACACACATGCTGGACACTGGAGATTGCTGGAGACAGGGTAGTAGACACTGGAGGTGGGTAGGTAACATCGAGGGAGTCCTGAAGGTAAGCAGAAGAGGTTAGTACCTTTCTCTAACGAGACCGGACAGTGACTGCGTGGGTGTGTGTGCCTTTTGTACTTCTGGTGATTGTGGTGGTGATGGGTTGCAGGTGTGCGTGATTAATAACCAGGGGAAAGGGTGCGCTGTGTATCTGTGACGTGGGAGCCTGGCGTGTCTGTGACAAGTAAATCATGCACTGCTAAAAATTTGTGTTGGTTTTTGTTGGTTTAACTTAAAAAAGTAAGTAACCTGGTTACTCAAAATATTATTGTATCTGATCCACATAAAAAATGTGATAAATCACGAAAATAGTACAATTTGGCATGTTTCACTGTGCCATCAGAAATAAAGCACACACAATTACCCAATATGCTTACAAAATCTTTTAATAATATTTTAATAAAGGTTGCCGAATCTCAAAAAATGTTCATTGTATTAACTTAAAATTTTAATTTCAATGAACTCAAAATGTTAAAGCAACCAGGTAACTTTTTTTCTAAATAATTTTTTACAGTGTGGGCTATTCTTTTGGTGAACTGTCACTTTAAGTTTTAAAAATTAATGAGAATGCTAGAAATGTTTTGTTTTGTTTTTTTGCCAGCAACACTGTAATAACTTTTATGAACTTATATTAACTATCATTGTGACATTTGATTTAATATTTATATGTTTTACATGGTTTTATTATATTATTTAATACTCTATGGAAGCAATCTAATATAATATATGGCATTTTTAGAACAATATTTTGGAAAATTTATATTTAGAATTTATATAGAATTATTTTAAGAAATTTCTGTTTTATAAATCCCGACGCCCTGCCTGGACCCCGGATATAGGTACCCTTGATATACTATATTGATTTGCAAAGTGTATAAAAAGCATTAAATTCATTCATTCTAAGAATTTGCAATTTTATATGACAAAAACAAACAAACATTTTCACAATTGTGTAACATTGGTCGTGAGGAGTCTTACAAAAATGTTTAATAACTCTTGCGATAGTAACTGCCACTGCAATAATGTATTTGTGGTAAGAACATAGAAAGTGCAGATAAAACTGTATAAGGCTCCTCATTACCATGATTAGATAAATGTATTCATGCTTTCTATAAAATAAACTGTCAAATGTGTGACCTGGCATAATTTAAAAATTATAATCTCTATGTGTGTCCATTTTACTTTATATTTTACTTATATGAATCAACATTTTCAAAGTAAAAAAAGAAGGGATTTCAGTAAAATGACTGAAGTAAAATTTGCATACAACATTGATTCTGAGTAATTCACCATATATTAACATCAATCCATTATTTTGTTGATGCGTTTGTTGCAAAAAAATCTTTTTTTCCTCATGTATCATCTTGAACAGGGGAAGTGTGTTCAAAACATCCTCTTTTTCCTTGAGTGTTGTAATGAGATGTGTGACAGGAGCAGATGGGTTATGACAGCTCTGTGTTAGTCATTTGTGAAGTGGGCCAGCATAGACTGGTTTTAAACTATGTCTTGACAGGATTAGTGCCTATTTAAGGCAACACTACATTTCTTTTGGGCTTATTTTATTTATTTTACATAAAGATTATTATTGGTAATTTGAGAAAAATCTTCAAACATATATGTATGCTTCTTTCTAAGCACACACACACACCATTAAAAAACAAATAAATCAAGCTAGTTCATTATTTTAGTTTAATTTGAGTACATTAGCATATTTATATTATATTATCATTGCCAGTTTAGTACTTTTCTCTCTTTGCAAATTCATCATGTTCTAAAACTAAACTTAATTAATGAACTAGATTGATGTACAAAACTGCATCAGGCTGTTTAGAACGTTATTGGTTCTAATGGACTCTATTTTAAAGCTAGTTAGAATTATATACTCATTTCCAAATTAAAGCACAACAGCAGCATGCACTAATTAAAGCAGAAAAAATGCTGTATATTTGGGGGAAGTTGGATTCAGACACGCAAACCATTACATTAGTCCAAATGTGTACACATACACACTTTCATCATCACTCAAACGCTGCTGAAGCAATTTATTTCAAAATAATTTAATGGGAAATCTGAATATATCGGAACCATGCAACAGGAAACCAACAAGCCAGATAAGGTGGATGCAACAAAATAGTTCACAATTTGGTTCCCATCAACATAGATGGTGTGCCGTCTGTTATTTCTCAGCACTGAAGCAATGTGTTTACTGCCATTCTCTTACTTGTCTGATTTTGGTGTCAATTTCCAGTTGTTGAGGTATGAAGAAATACACGTCCTAGACAACAATGAAGCTTGAGCTTAAGTTTGGCTTAAAGGTGCACTATGTAGTATTTTTGCACTAAAATATCCCAAAACCACTAGGCCAGTGCTATATACTTTGTTCAGTCGAGTACTTACAATATCCCAAATGTTTCAAACTATTTGTAAATTGTGAGAAAATTGCTATTTTAACCAAGAACCCAGGACATCTCAGCATAGCATTTGAGGGAGTCACCTTTCAATAGCAACAGAGTAACCTCATAACATAATTTTAACACACTTAAATGTATCTAATATAAGAAACAGAGCTGCATTACCTCATACTCATGACTGGAAAAGCAGAAATAGTCATAATAAAAGTCCCACTGGTCGAGAGGCGTGTTTTTGTAACAATTGCCCGAGCAGCCGTGCTCAGCTCCACAACACCCAGTCCTGCTCTCCTTCAGTAACGTTAATATGCACATTCATGAACATGATTTCTGCCTGAATCCTTTTTTTCACCGGCTGAGGTGAAGACCACTTGTCCCAAGATACTGCACTCAAACCTGGCATCATCAAACTACGCCTTTGTTTTGAATAGGTGCCCTCTAGCGGATGGAAAGTTTCATAGTGCACCATTAATTTGCAGGTTAACAGATAGATATGCTAAATTGATATTGCCACCATTTTCTTTACATTGTCGTTGTTTTTTTCCGGAATGGAGGACTGTATATCATGAGTTATTTGCAGATTTGGGTTAGAACTAATTAAATTTGCCATGGTTAGCTTGTGTGGGATTGGTTGCACAGGTGATACCAACCATTAAGGGCCACTACAACATCCAATCGTTTCCCCCCTTTTAGAATACACGGTGCATTGCAGTTTGTTGCGTATGGGGCTGCATAGCTGCAGACCAGTCAGAGTGTCCATGCAGACCCCTGTCCACTGCCAAAAGTGCCAACAGTGGACATGTGAGCATCAGAACTGAACCACGAGCAATGGAAGAATGTGGCCTGGTCTGATGAATCACTTACCTGGGGAACACATGGCACCAGGATGTACTATGGGAAGAAGGCAAGCCAGCGGTGTGATGCTTTGCACAATGTTCTGCTGGGAAACCTTGGGTCCTACCATCCATGTTACTTTGACACGTACAACCTACCTAGGCATTGTTGCAGACAATGTACACTCTTTCATGGAAACGGTATTCCCTGGTGGCTGTGGCCTCTTTCAGCAGGATAATGCACCCTGCCACAAAGCAAAAATCGTTCTGGAATGGTTTGAAGAGCACAACAATGAGTTTGATGTGTTGACTTGGTCTCCAAATTCTCCAGATCTCAATCCAATCGAGCATCTGTGGGATGTGCTGAACAAACAAGTCCGATCCATGGAGGCCCCACCTCACAACTTGCAGGACTTAAAGGAACTACTGCAGATCTAACATGTTGGTGCCAGATACCACAGCACACCTTCAGGGGTCTGTTGACAGCAAAAGAGGGACCAACACAATATTGGGAAGCTTAAACATTCATAATGTTATGCCTGATTTGTAATTTGGATGAATCAAAAAATCCTATTAAATCTATCATTTGAAATTGTATTCTTTCTATAGGATCAATTTGTTCAGACAGCTCATGACTCGAGTTCATGTATCATACATTTTCTGTAATTTTCATTCATTTAAAATCTGTTATAATCATAGACTGTAAAAAAATATGGACGTGGGGCCTGTGATGTTACCCATAGGGTTCAAATAAACCGTTCTGAAGCGTAAAGTAGAGACGAGCTGGCCGTTGCCATCTTAGGCGTGGGCAGAGCTAAATGATAAATGGCTACCCACATGTCAATCAAAGTGGCCACGCCCTTACTTATGCAGAACTTTAAGGCTTTATATAATGTAAACAAATGAGTTCTAAAGAATGTCACCCCCCTCCCAGTTGTCATGAAGGCCAAAATTAGCCATATAGACCAAAACCACAGGCTGTATACATGTTTTTTTCTGTTGTAAAGTTTGGCATTTTAACATGGGGCTTAATAAGATTCTACTCCTTTCTGGAGCCTATCCCTAGTGGCCAGTCACGGAATTGCAGTTTAAGTCACTTCCGTATTGACTTCAAGAGAAACTGCGGGAGGTTGCTGCTTGGTAATAAATTATAATTTATAATAACACAAAATAGAGCTACAAGAAAAACTATATTTCACATGTTTCTTTTTGACTCTCAAGTATGACAATATTCCCAGACATACCATACTATACATTTCCTGCATATCTTTGACGCCCTGGAAAGACAGCTACAAAACAGAGTGCAAGCCAAAATTATAGGCTGGGAACATGATGGCTCCAGAATCTGATGAATGTGGAAGGCAGAGAGCATGTTCAAACTGATTCACCGCCACAGCGAGGAGGTTACGGCCTTTAGGAGATGCACAGATGTCATCACCCATCATGTGTTATGTAATGTTAGCACAGAAAACATTCTGAGTATGCATTAACAGAGCAGAAACCCTTCAATTGTAGACTCCTGAAGATATAGCTCACATCTGTAATTTATACAGTAAATAAATTTACTTCAACCCCCAAGTAACATTGACATGAGTCATACGAAAGGACATAACACCTACTACACTACTACTTCTTTACTTTTTACCAGTGACATTTGTTGTACAGGCCTCTTCACCATCAAAGTGCACATAACCATACATTTCAGGCCCAGGGAAGAAGGTATGTGCCAGGATGCCTCCCTCACCATCAAAGGATGACTCGTTTTCATGAGTTCCCAATGTACTCTGCCCAAAAGTCTTTGGGATGGGTTAGAGTAGACAGAGTGCTTGACTCTTGCATTGTCAACACAGAATCTTGACCAATAGCTATTTTATATGTTCAATTTCTTCAACATGGCAGTTGCTTTAATGCATTTAGGGGTGTGGTCCTGGTCAAGACAATCTCCTGAACTCCAAACTGAATGTCAGAATGCGAAAGAAAGGTAATTTAAGCAATACCACTCATCTCCAATACAAAATAGGAAAAGCAAAGCTACAATTTGCACAAGCTCACCAAAATTGGACAGTTGAAGACCCCCCCATCCTCTGATGGCTACTTCCAGCAGGATAATGCACCATGTCACAAAACTCAAATCATTTCAAATGAACAGGTTTCTTGAACATGACAATGAGTTCACTTTACTAAAATGGCCCCACAGTCACCAGGTGTCTCATTTATAAAGTGTGCGTATGCACAAAACGGGGCTGGAAATGTACGTACACCAGTTCCCATGCAAAGGTTGTGATCTATAAAAAACAAACTTGATGGGAGAATGTGCGCACCTTTAAGCAAACTTTGAGCAGTGCGTACGCACATTCTGGAGACAAAGGGAATTGGAGAGACAGATGGTGAAGTTAGAACTGTAGAAAATAAATGTGAGAAGAACGATTATAAGATTTAATGAAATTTAATTTTCACTCCATTTCATACGTTATAACCACATTATCATGAAGATTAAATCCAACAGTGTTATTTGTGCCGATTGTTTTAGGCTATATAAATCTAGTAAAATCCAAACGGAATTCAAAATGTTTTAAAAAAATAAATATAATAATAATAATCAGAGCTGCCTTTCAGTCACATTGTCCACAACGGGACCGCAGGAGGAGATGGCGCGACTACATGTGATACAGAATAGCATGAAATACCCTTTTATTAGAGAACTGCACAACACAGTGTAAAATTTAAATATTTAACTTAATGTACATATATCATAAAAAGTCAAAGTCTGCAAATACAGTCATGAAGCACAATCGCTCATCAGTTCTAACTATTAGGTGTTCATTACAAAACCGTCATGAAGAAGCATGTGTTCTCTATAAAATTTTCGCCTACAAATGAATTCTGTGATTTTGTCAAGGTGTTAACGATCAGTCTATTTGGTAGAAACATATAAATCCTCCAGTGACTCGGGTATGTAATGCTTCATGATGGCACTGCTGGCACTGTTGGTGTTACAAACAGAGAGCTGGAGACAGTGAAACACAGAGTTTATTGAATATAACCAGGATGAGATCGGCAGAGGTGAGTGATGGTACGTGGAATCCAAGTAGAGTGAGACTAGGGTAATACAATTCGTTTTTGATGCAGGTGGATGGCAGATTGGCTGACTGAGACACAGGTAAGTATACAGATGAGTCCATAGAAACAAGCATCAGCAGTAGCGTGTGCAAACTAGACCGGACAGTGACTGCGTGAATGATCGGGGTTTAAGTGCAGATGTTGATTGGCGTGCTGATGAAGTGCAGGTGAGTGCAATCAGTATTCAGGTGACTGTGAGCGTTGTGTCTGGGAGAGGGTGGAGCCTGGCGTGCTTGTAAGGGTGGAGATTCACTTCTCCGCTCGCTCCACTTTATTCCTATGGGTGACGTCAAGCGACTTTAATGTGCCCGCACAGCATTCCGTGGAAGGCAGCACTGCATTTGAACCGATTTTAACGGCCAAATGACGGGAAGCGTCACAACATCACACTTCAGTCGTGTCGCAAAAGTGGATTTTAACAGGAACAGTTGGAGGATTACGCCAATGGCAGAATAAGGAGAGAACAAGTTCATTCAGGGACATTATCAGCAAAACTGTCTGAATTTAATTTGATTTGGAAAAAAATTTAATTAATGAAATTTGTAATTGAATGAATGTAATTAAATGTAATTAAAAACAACACTATTTAAAAAAAAATACCTGAGAAGTATTTTATACAATTTTGTTTTTATGGACATTTTGATATATTTATTCTACCACATAAAAAGGATATTGAATGATTTTCAACGTAATGTGTATTGGGCATTTATAGTCCGTATCCAATATTTTTCATTGTCTTTTATCTTTAACAGTGTTAAACATGGAATATGCATGCAAATGATAAGCAGATGAGGTCATGCATAGTAAAACTAGGCATTGTAAGCTCTATATATCGTGATTTCGGGGAAGAGACAAGGTGGAGAAGCACGCACAATCTGCTGCTGGCTGTGATTTATAAAGGGATTTTTGCGCAGGTTCTGGCATACGCATGGTTTTATAAATCCGAATTCTTTGTGTGTACGCAAAATCTAGCTTTCTTACGTACATACACACGGGAGCTTCGTGCCCTGGATGTGCATCCCACAAATCTCCATCAACTGCAAGATGCTATCCTATCAATATATGTCACGTCACAGATAAGGGAAAATGGTGCGAGGACTCATGTGCAAAAGACGTGATAATTTATTATAAAAAGAAACAAATACAAAACCCACAAGGAGGCAAAAATACATAATCAAAACATAAACTCAAAAACATACCCAACTGGAATCACGGGGAAGACGGGAGACAAAGACATTTCACAAGGATCCAACACAGACTGACAAACACAAGGAGCTTATAAAGGGATGAAATCAAAAGGGAACAGGTTGGAGAAATCAACACTAATCAGATAACAAGGGGGAGGGATCTGACAATGACAGGAGCAAAAACAAAACCCACATGTGCACACAAGACAGGACAGGCATGTGACGCTCCTTAAGGAGTGGCTACCAGACGCTCCACTAGGGATGGGAGGGACAGACCAGGGAGGGATGCACACAATTCTAGCTCTTTTGCGGGACGGGAGGGACAGACCAGGGCGGGACGGGAGGGATAGACCAGGGCGGGACGGGAGGAACAGATCAGGGGGCCACGGGAGGGACAGACCAGGGGGCCACGGGAGGGACAGACCAGGGGGCCACGGGAGGGACAGACCAGGGGGCCACGGGAGGGACAGACCAAGGGGCCACGGGAGGGACAGACCAAGGCGGGACAGGCTCCACCGGTACTGGGACCAACGAAATATGATCCACCGGCTCTGGGACCACCGGAGCAGGGACCACCAGCACTGGGACGGAGGGAGTCTTACGCTTCCTCCTCCGTTTAGCGACCACCAGCGCAGGAACCACAGGCGCAGGGACCTCTGCCGTCCCTCTAGCCACCTGGCGAGCAAAATAATCCACCGCCTCCTTAAAAGAGCTAGAATCCAGGGCTCTCATCACCTCCCACTCAAACAGTTTGCCCAGAGCATAGTTTAAAAGGTCCTTAAGCGCTGTGTTGCCAAGTGTAAGACCTTCTGCAGTCTTGCAAAATCTCAGGGCAAACCTTCTAATATCCATCCCTTGCTGGCGAAGTAATTGCAGAACTCTAAAATGTAAAATCCTCTCAAACTGAGGACAGGTGTTGAGAGGTTCTAGAATAGAGTGCTTCCTTTGCTGAGTCCTAGACATGGCTGGATCCTTCTGTCACGTCACAGATAAGGGAAAATGGTGCGAGGACTCGTGCAAAAGAAGTGATAATTTATTATAAAAAGAAACAAATACAAAACAAAACCCACAATGGGGCAAAAATACAAAATCAAAACATAAACTCAAAAACATACCAAACTGGAATCGCGGGGGAGACGCAGACATTTCACAAGGATCCAACACAGACTGACAAAAACAAGGAGCTTATAAAGGGAAGAAATCAAGAGGGAACAGGTGGGAGAAATCAACACTAATCAGATAACAAGGGGGAGGGATCTGACAATGACAGGAGCACATGCTAGACATAACAAAACCCACATGTGCACACAAGACAGGACAGGCATGTGACTATATGGGCCAACATTTCTAAAGAATGCACCTTGCATTGAACATCTTGTTAAATCAATGGCATGTAGAATTAAAAGCAGTTCTGAAGGCGAAAGGGGGTCAAACACAGTATTAGTATGGTGTTCCTAATAATCGTTTATGTGAGTGTATATATATATATATATTTATTATTAATGATTTTTTTCATCACAATCAATTGCACCATTGTCACTTATTGACAATCAGCTTGAAGAGTGATCCAGAGAAAACTGTATTTTCTGCAACCTTTCAATGATCATTGGAGACTCAAAAATGACATCAAATAACCAAAAATAAGAAGTCCATATAATTCAAAATTGTCCATTAACACTCCTAAACCTTGTGATAATCCTTCCCAGAAGAGTTGAAGCTGTTATAGCTTCAAAGGGTGGGCCAACTCCATATTAAACCCTACGGATATTCTGAAAGCTGTATACACTTTTATACACTCATTATTATTTTACAGTAATCCTATTAACTTTAGTAACTATTTTTAAATTAGGGTTACAGATCCCTGAACACACACACGTTGGGTTTCCATGGGTTTTTATGTGGACTTTTTCCATAGACATAAGGATTTTTATATTATACAAAATGTATATTCAATCCTTTAACCCCACCCATCCAAGGGGAAAAAACACTGCTTAGTATGATTTATAAGCTTTATTTATCCCCATAACAAAGTCACACACTTACTAGGACACCACACTCACACTAGACTATTACTCAGCTCCATTATTTCAAAGTTCAGCTTTTCTCTCCCACCATTGTTATTGAAAGAAATTACAAAAGCAGCATCACTCCTTTTTCTTTTGGTGGAATTTCAAGGGCACTGCTTGAGGCCAAAGTTTCTTGCTTGTCTGAAGGCTGTCCTGACCTTAGCAGCTGTCTCTGGAGATTCTGATCATAGACAAATGAAAATACACAGAAAAAACTTTTCTTTCTGCTTGTTAAAATTGCTTAATTGAAATGAGCTAAAGCAACACAATTGCTATGCATTTTGTCCAAACTTAATTTGATTGTGTTCAATCCACTTAAATATAAATCAAATTAAAGTTAAACGTAATCTGTTTGTGTTGTGTTACATGAATGATTTTTGCTGCATTAACTGAAACTGGGCGGGGCTTGTTAGTTCCCAGCATGATTTGCATATGGCTAAATCAAGAGCAAGTAAATTTTGTTATTTTATGTGTAAATGTGTTTTTTTTAATGTATTTTTGAGCAAAATGAGAAAGGGGGAGACTTGATTGTGTTTAATAGAGTTTAATATTCAATTATGTTGAAATTATTAGAATAATTTAAAATATGGGTTACCATTGGAGAAGAATGGAGCATTTGCTTAGGCTGTGAACTAAAACAACCAATGTCCAGGTTTTAATACTTAGCATTTAAGATGCTAATGTGTGTTATTGCTAGCTAAAAGTTTGTCAAATAGTCAGTGCAGTATTATAATTCAGTTGAGTAACATTAAAGTATATGATATTGAAGAGGATGAATGAATATATTAAATTGAATGTCTAGAATGTCTAGAAATATAGACGCACCCTAGCAGCAGCAAATTTAATTTGCAGCCTGGGTAATCTAGCAACTACCCAGCTTGTTGGCTTACAAGCTGGAAAAAACTAACTCTGGTCAGGCCAAAAATGGTACGTTGGATTTACTTAACTATTTTATGTCAACTGGTTCCACATAACTGGGTCATGTTGAATTTAATTAACATTGTTTATTTCAGTAAACTTAAGTTTTTTACGTAAGGTTATTTCAATGCCATTTAGTTGAATCAGGTTAACATTCTTAATTTTGTCCAAAACTATTACGTTCAATTTTTCTAAAATGTGTATCAAACAAAAACCATAACAGGTAATCCAGTGTAATTACAAATTTGCAAATGTTATCTAACAAGAAAACCTTTTACAAAATCTTATTGGCTAGCCAGAAGATGGTTTTGTTACATCCATGGCATGCCCAAAGTATTTGTTGTTTAGTATTAAAACATCTTTAATTGTTATTAGCAGGTCCTCACCCTGAGCACATGCCCTACACTTCATCACAGTGGTAATTTCCAAAAACACTAACATTACACACATTACAACTTTTAAATACCAGCATTAAACATTAAAAAGTCTCTCCATTTTCTCATCTTGTTAAAAATGCATAGCACTGTATTTAAACTTTTACTCTCTGAATTCAGCCCCTTTGCAAAGCAAAGGGAACTGAATGTCCAGTTTGTTTGGGTTACTTGATTGAAACATGTTATTTGAAAATAAAAACATCAAGTTATGTCAAAGAGTAACGGTTTTATGTCACATGAAGCAGTTACATTTGAACCAGAAACCTGATATAATGGTGTTAAATCAAGATGAGTTACTTAAATAAAGTGAACAGCATCATGCAATGCAGAGCTGCCGCGGTTCCACGTGCTACTTAAAAACAAAGAAGCTGGCGAACAGCGGTCTTTTGAAACGGCTTTGGCCGCGACTATGGAACACTTATTAAGCTTTTCTTTGAGAAAAGAACAAAGAACAGTACTGAAGTCACTCTTAAGGTGGATACTGGATACGGAGAAAATGTAATCTATCAACTAGCTCCGCTTCACCTTCTTCGTTGCTCTAGTTGGTTGTAGTGCTATCCTATTGCGTGCAGAGGGACTTTAAAAGACAACCTTTTATCCTGCCCCCCATATTGAGCCATGCCAATGGTGAGTTCCCAGACCCAACATCTTTTAATGTGGGTCTGGCTTGTAAGGCTACACTTCAGTGACTGTGATAGTGGAACTCAGTTCTCCTTGCAGTGAAGTGCTATGGAGTTTCGTCACTGTCTACCGCCATGTTCACGCTTCATTGCGAATGACCAGGGTATCCGTATACTCAACGACCTGGACAATCGGCTCATTTTGGTCCACTCCAGGCGTATCCTATGTTGTAGGGAATGAGAAGTTCATTTTAGCGAATTGGTTTGTTGGGTGTTTCATGAAAATGTACAGATAAAAGCAATCCACAGATCCAAACTGTATATGCATATCTGTATTTCTCTATATACATATGTACATTGTCTCACATGAAAAAATACAGTAGTATACTTGTTGATGTATACTAGAATTTAAGACTTGTTAATATATGTTAGCATAATGTATAAAATACGCTCTAATAATTGCTAGGTTGTTCTAACCCAAATTTGGGTCAAATATGGACAAAACTGCCGGGTTAACCACTTGGGTCCAAATTTTAGTCCAAATTTGCATATGTCATAATTTTTTCAAAATATGCTGCAGAGCTGAAGTGGTTCAAAATGTTAACCTAATGGCTGAGTTTGACCCAAATTTAAATTAAAATAACCCCGCATTTTTTGACTCTAGAATATACTGTTGCATTAACTTGCTAAGTTGCTTAGCTGCTATCAGTACATGTTTTGTGTTCAAGATGTACACAAATTATATAATGAGAATGTAAAACATGAATCCAGTTTTCAAACCATGTTTTTGTCTTACCCTGAATCATTATGGTGCACTTATAATAAGTGTTTATGTTGGGACTATTTCAGAGTGGAAAAACATTTAATTGTAGTATACTTTATTTTTATTCTTGTCACATTCGGAAACATATAAAGAAGTCAGTTTTCTTTTTGAATATATTTTAAAATGTAATTTATTCCTGTGATGCAAAGCTGAATCGTGAAGTGTCACATGCTCATTCAGAAATCAGTCTAATATGCTGAATTGCTGCTCAAGAAACAAAATTATTATTATTATTAATCATGTTGAAAACAGTTGTGCTGCTTAACATGTTGGAAATTGTGATCCTTTTTCATGATTCTTTAAAGAATAGAAAGTTCAATGAACAGCATTTATTACATTTATTCAAGCATTTATTAAATAAAATCTGTTGTAATGTCTGTTCGCTGCCACTTTCGATTTGTAATAATATTTCACAACAATATTACTGTTTACTGGTGAGCATAAGAGACATACTGTAGTAAATTTATTATAAAATACTATAGTATTTTTTATGTGGGGTATTGGTTGTAGAAACTACCCAGAACATCCTAAAGCAATTGTTTAGCAAAATATAAAACAACAAATTTAAGCTAGTCATGATGTTTAACAACAAAGTAGCATGCATCATATGTTCACTGTTCTGGTTGAGATACATGTGGCTTTTGTGGATTCCCGGAATTAAAGCTGCAGGTGTTTAAAAACTGTTTCAATTGTTTCAAAATTTCCACCACTGTGCAGGGAGAGACATCGCCTCATACGCAGATGCAGCTTTTCTTTTATGCTGATAAAACACCCTTTGCAAAAACATATAGACTTAGAAACGTTGGTAGTCTGTCTATTCATGTGGAATGTGTGTTTTGAATCATGCCCTTTGTGCAATAAACCCATAAAAAGTCAATGTTATCGACAGCACAATGTGTTTACGCAAATCCCTCTGAATTTTCACTCAGCAACACAGCTATTGTTGATAGACTCGAATTGTGGAAGTTCCCATGATTGCACACTATGACTTCCCTTATTTAAGATACTGTGGTGAAGTGTGAAGTCACAAATAAATAGTTTTGAAACATCATGTTTCATGTGACATCATATACATCTTCCTGCATTACAAAGCAGAAAATCGACATTTTATGGATGAAACAGACAGAAGATTTCAGTGAAGCTTAATATGAAAAATTAAGCATTAATTTCTTACAAAGATACAGTTATTTCTTCTGTTTTCATATCCGATTTAATACGCAACTTTTTAAACATTAAGTGTTTCCTAACATTTACTGTAGTTGCATAGTATGTTTCACAATTTTGCTTAATTATTTTATGTTGTTTAAAGATATTTAAGTATTAGTTCACCCAAAAATTAAAATTACCCAATGATTTACTTACCCTTAAGACATCCTAGGGGTCCAGTTTTAGCGATCTAAGCGCATAGTCTAAAGCGAAAGGTGCACTAAGGGCAAATCCAAATCCACTTTTGCTAGTTTAACGATTGGAAAAATGGTCAGCATATCCGCCGCATGGTCTAAAAGTGTTGTCCCTATTCTTTAACCCTCTATGTAATGGGTTTTGGGAGTAACATGCAATAAACCTGGGAGTCTCATCTCTGTGTCACAGACACGCCACGCTCCCACTGTCACTGATTCACAGCGCACGCTCTCACCTGAATACTAACAGCTTTTTAATAGACCTATGGCCATCCAAAGCGCTTTACATATCGCCTCACATTCACCCATTCATACACTGATGGCGATGTAAGCCATTTAAGGCACCATCCAGCTCGTCGGGAGCAGCTGGGGTTAGGTGTCTTGCTCATGGACACCTTGACACTTAGTCAGGTGTAACCAGGGATCAAACCACTAACCTTCCGGTTTGTAGCCAACCTACATGAACCACTGAGCCACTGCCGCCCCACCTGCACACGCACACCTGCACGACCATCATAATCACGCACACCTGCAGCCCATCATCACCCCAATCACACAGCAGAACGGCAGAGATGGCTCGGTCAAGGCCTCTGTTTGTATTGTGGCGCTCCGGATGACTACATCGCCAAGTGTCCCACACGTCCTCCTCGTCCATCCAACTACAAGAGTCACCCGCTAACCACTGTTGTGAACCTCATTACTGCCGATATCTCCTTGCTAGTCTCTGCCCTCCTCGACTCCGGTTCCGCTGGGAACTTCATCTCAGGTGTGCTCTGCCGTCAGCTCAAGCTCAAGACGACTCACACTCCGTCCGTCTACCAGGTCGAATCCATAACGGGCAGACCGTTAAGTCGAAGGCAGGTTCGCTCCATTGCCGGTCCCATTCAACTACAAGTGGGCATACTTCATGTTGAGCAAATACATCTACTGGTTCTGGAGGAATCCACCGCTGACGTGATTCTAGGTTGCCAATGGCTGGAGAAGCAAAACTTCGTCATCTACTGGAAAACTTGTGAGATCCTAAAGTGGGGTGATAGCTGCTTAACCAGCTGCTTTTCTGCTCTTCCTGTCCCCTCCATGTCTCGTTCCAGGAAGATTCCCGTATGTGCCACTTCCATTGAGATTCCCATCGAACAGTGTTCGGTGGAGATTCCACCATGCTACGCGCCCTTTAGTGATGTGTTCTGCCCTCACCGCGCTTCCAAACTGCCTCCTCATTGGCCATGGGACTGTGCCATCTATCTGCTTCTGGTGATCTGGTGAGCCAGTGCCCAAGGAGAAGATCTATCCCTTGTTTCTACCGGAAGAGAAGGCCATGGAGGAATACATCCAGGAGGCACTCGACCAGGGCTACATTCGACCATCCACGTCCCCTGCTGCATCCAGCTTCTTCTTCGTGGCCACTAAGGATGGAGGCTTGTGGCCCTGCATTGACTACCGGCCGTTAAACAAGGTCACCGTGAAATTCCGTCATCCCTTTCCCCTCATCCCGACCATGCTGGAACATCTCCTTGGTGCCACTGTCTTTGCCAAGTTGGACCTATGCAGCACGTATAACCTCATCCAGATCCGTGAGGGGGACGAGTGGAAGACTGCCTTTGTGACGCCAACCGGCCACTACGAATATCTGGTGATGCTCTATGGCATGGCCAACTGTATTCCAGGATTCATTCATGAGGTGCTCCAGGAGTTCCTCCACAAGTCTGTATTGGTCTACATCAATGACATCCTGATTTACTCCCAGAGCCTGTCCAAACATCAACATCATGTTGCAGAGGTCCTGCAACGCCTGAGGGGGTACCAGCTCTATCTCAAAGCCGAGAAGTGTTCCTTCCACAAGCCCTCAGTGCAGTTCCTTGGATACAACATCCAAAGCAGTGGCATCCGGATGGACGAGGGGAAGGTGGAAGCCATCAAGACCTGGCCAACCCCCTCAGCCATCAAAGAACTCCTGCGATTCCTAGGTTTCGCTAATTTCTACCAAAGATTCATCCACAACTACAGTATCATCTCCTGTCCACTAACCCAACTCCTGTGCAGTAAGCCCAAGTCTCTGTCCTGGAACCCCGCAGCCACGAAGGCCTTCAAAGACCTGAAGCATCCATTCCTGCTTCTAACAGACCACAAGAACCTCAAGTACCTGAGGGATGCCAAACGTCTCAATCCGCCCCAAGCCTGTTGGGTGCTCTTCTTCACAAGGTTCAACTTCTCGATTTCCTACCATCCTGGATCCAAGAATGTAAAGGCAGATGCTGTCTCTCGCCTCCACACCTCCGAAGAACAACCCGAGAGGTCCAGGCCAATCCTGCCTGACAAGATTTTCATGAGTCCCATCACCTGGTCTGAGGAAACCCTACCCTCCTCCAATGTCTCCACCAACGCCCCACCGGGTTGCCCACCAGGACTGCAGTACATCCCACGGACATGGCGCACCCCACTGATCCAATCCGCTCACACTTCATTGGGCACTGGCCACCCAGGGGCCAATGAAACCTTCTCACTGCTACGGGATCGCTTCTGGTGGCCCAACATGGCAGCAGAGGTCAGACGGTACGTGAGAGGGTGCAGGGAGTGTGTCATCTCGAAGAGTCCCAGGCATCTTCCCGCCGGCAAAATCAATCCCCTTCCCGTTCCCAATCATCCATGGTCACACCTAAAAAAAATAATAAAAAAAAATAAGTATACTTTTTCACTGTCAAATAATTTGATACAATTGAATGTTGAAATATATTAGTTATTAAAGCTATATTTTCGGGTAGAAAATATTGCTTTGTGCACTGGTGCACAGTCATGTTGGAACAGGAAGGGACCATCTCTAAACTGTTCTCACAAAGTTGAGAGCATGAAATTGTCCAAAATGTCTTGGAATGCTGAAGCATTGAGAGTTCATTTCACTGGACCCCTGATCAACCAAGCTCAACCATTGAAAAACAACCCCACACCATAACCCCCCTCCACCAAACTTTACACTTGGCACAGTGCAGTCAGGCAAGTACTGTTCTTCTGGTAACCGTCAAACATAAACTCGTACATCAGATTGCCAGACAGAAAAGTGTAATTTCTGCTCTAGAGCCTAGCATGCTTAGTTTACACCAATGCTTTGCATTGCACTTGGTGATGTAAGGCTTGTATGCAGTTGCTTAGCCATGGAAACTCTCTTTGAAGCTCCTGCTACACACTGTTCTTGAGTTAATCTAAAGGCCAAAGTTTGGAGGATAAGACAAGGTTTACTTAGATAATCTCTCTCTCTCTCTCTCTCTCTCTCTCTCTCTCTCTCTCTCTCTCTCTCTCTCTCTATATATATATATATATATATATATATATATATATATATATATATATATATATATATATATATATATATATATAATATTAATAATAGATTTTATTTAAAACACTTTTCATTCCGAAGAATCTCAAAATGCAACAATGGAAGTAAATTTTTTTAGAATAATACAAACAATCAACCAACACATAACAGTTAAAAGCTTTTCTGAACAGAAAAAAATAGCTGATGGTGGAAGTCTCTGTAAGCTCCACAGTACACTGGAACCCACTCCATGTTTTACATTTCTCCCAGCGCTAGAGGCTCTGTTGCTACAGATTCACAATTCGGCAGTGTCCTGATGACATCGTCGAGGCATGACAGCTGAAAACCAGATGGAGGGGATCGCCGCAGCACTATGCAGGAGGCAAACCAAGTTCTCAGGGCACTTCTGTGGACACACAAGTCCAAGCCGCTCCACGGCCGCAACGCAAGACGGAACAACGGTGCAGCAGAGACGCGGAACATCCCAACATCATGCCGGATACCGATGACGCCGGGCCGGTGCCAATCAACCGGCAACCTCAGCCACCACGCAGCCCAAGCCCGAGGGAGACCACCAGCAAGCAGCTGCAGTAAGCAACACGAAACGTCCTTCAAGTTCAAACCAGAAGCAACCGCAACAATCCAAACAAAAACAGCAGAGAAATGGTGGAAAGCGGCCGCCAGCAATCAGCAACAGTCCCAACTGCAGCCCTGACCATTTGACTAGTCACAGCCACAAGACAAAACAAAATCTAAATCTAACTGTACAGTTAACATGATTTGTGGGAGAAGAAGCGGCGAACAGACAACGCCAGCATCCTCTCCCCCACGTTACTTAAAATATATATATATAAACAGAATATATAATTTTGACTTTAAATCAAAAAGAGTTAATAATTAAATTTGACTCAAAGACTTTCATCATAAGTGAAGTGTATTTTTGAATGATATTTGTGTGTTTTAGTAGTGCTGGTTCATATAACAAGTTTTTCAATTCCAATGTGATACTTTTCCATTTTTTTTTTCTTTAGCAAGCCAAAAGGGTCAGAATAACCCAGTAGATAAATTGTGTTTTACTGTTTGTGAAAACACTTGACTTGCCACAAGCCTTACCGAGTCAGAATTTGTCGCTAAAACCATCTTAAATGCCATCAAAAGTGGCGTTTTGTATGTAAACACATCTATAGTGAAATCCTGACCCTTTTGGCTTGCCATATTGTTTGTTCCACTTATGTTCTGTGAGAACCATCCCTAATACAGGCGAGGCTTGACACTGTTGCCTTTGGCATATCTGATTTTCAAATAGGAAATTAGTTATTCCGATGACTCACATGATATCTCACTAAATTGTCTACTTAACACGTCATGAAAACCTGGTTGTGCACTAGACAGAGTCATAGTCAAGCCTAGATGGCATCTACTGTACATGTAGAACAACAGTAACTCTCATAAACCACAAAATTCCACACATCACCATTGCAGACTTGTTTATTAAATAATTTGACTAACAATCATTTACTATCTGCTCTAAAATAAGACGTGAGTAACAGCTGTTTATAAGCAGTGCTTCTTATGATTCAGGGATTCTGGAGAATAAATGAAAACATCCCCTCCTAACCTTCAACGAGTGTCTAATCTCAGCAAAATTATTGAAAACTGCTGATCTATTAAGGAGGTGGTCATCACTTCCTTAGCCCACAGAATCTGGCACCACCACCTCTACATCTGCTAATTATGTAATCAGTTTAATCAGTAGTGCTAGTGACACATAAAGCTCTGCGCTGACAGTCTGTTGGTTCAGGATGTAGTCAGGGAATTATTTTTTGCTTACAACATGTTTTTTCCCCTTAGGGATCATTCTTCATTCTAAAATAAATACAGGTAGGGTCTGAGAGGTAAAGATTTATTGTGTAAGGTGTGTGCGTGTATGTGTATGTACATGTAAATCTAAAACAAATGCATATTTGGGTAACCCTTTGGATTACGGCCAGAAAAGTACTACATAATTAAAGCGAATTTACAGCATAAATTTCGGTAATTATAGTTTAACCATAAAGTAAGTACTTGTAGGTATAAGGGAACAATATGATAGTTTTTTTTTTTAAATCATTTATAAATAAAGGTTTCCGAGTAATATCTGTCAGTATATCAGGTTGTATTGTATTTTTATTGTACTTACCCTGTAACTACATGAAACAAGAGGGGAACAAGAGCCACTTTAATTTACAACCCGCAGATTCAGACTTACCTTGAAAATACACTGATAATTTCCCCTTAATTAAAAAATACAGTATAAATAATGTGTTAATTTTCCTGATAGTTACTAGCTTAGAAATCTAGACGCGCCTTAGCGGCAACAAATCTAATCTGCCCGAGGGTGTCGTCTAGCAACTCTCAATACCCTTCTGAGCTGTAATCGGCCAACTCTTGCCAGGCCAATCACATCGTGTATAGAGTCGGTGGGCGGGGCCATAATGACGACAGCCGAGTTTCGTTTGCGTGCTTCTAATAAACACAGAAACTGGCGAACGGCGGTCTTTCGAATCAGCTTTGACGGCGACTCTGGAAGACTTGGAGTTAAGCTTTTCTCTGAGAAAAGAACAAAGAGCGGCACTGAAGTCATTCTTAAAAATGGAAGATGTGTTCGGAGTTTTGCCGACCGGATACGGCGAATGTTTAATCTATCAACACGCTCTGTTTCACCTTCGTTGCTCTGGTTGGTGGTAGCGCTATCCTATCGCGTGCAGAGGGAGTTTAAAAGACAACCGTTTATCCCGCCCCTCGGATTGAGCCCTGTCAATGGTGAGTTTCCAGACCAAACATCTTGATGTGGGTCTGGCTTGTCAGGCTAGATAGTTACCCCTTTATTCACCCAATATTACATACTGTTCCCTTATACCTACACGTAGTTACTTTATAGTTACACTATAATCACAGAAAGTTATGCTCTAAAAAATTTTACTTTTTATGCAGTACTTTCCGGGCCGTAATATAAAGCGTTACCGCATATTTGTGTATATTTTGTGTCCTGTTTTACTTAAGACGCCTGAAGAACAATCCGGATGATGTCAAGGGGTTTCCTATTTTGATACACTCAGAAGCCATGTAATCAACTGAAGACAAGCATTCACCTGAAATCTCTGACGTCGTGTATAATTCCCCTGCTTTAGCTGAGACTCCAGAGGTTCAAACATGCTTATTTTTCAGGCCAGGAAATGACTCAGTGACATCTCTGTCTGATATGACTCAAAGACAGCTTCATGTGTGCGTGTCAGTAGTGTGGAGAGAGGGATATCTGCAGGTCAGCGTAATAATGGACCTGCCAAAAGGAGGCTTGTCAAAAGATGAATTGCTACAACAGAAACAAACCCCTAACACCACCACACACCCTGACTGGCAGATAACTTTCGCAACCAATGATAAAGACCTTTCTCCACACCCCAACCTTTCGTCAGGTCCACTGGAGTACCAACACTTGTGCTGCATCCCAATTCACATGCTATCCGTCCTAAATAGTACGCGCCTATTCGAAATTAGATTAAGTGTGTCTCGAATTGTAATATGTTGAAATAAGTAGGCCTTTTCCAAAAGATACCCAGATGGTCTGCTTTTTCTGGTTAGAATACAAAAAAGTGCAAACCCGTGCAGTGCACACTCTAACGGCTAATATTGCATAAAGCGCATTGTGCATTGGGCGAGGATTTAGAACTATAAACTCAAATAAAACTCATAAAGATTGGTGCTTAAAGAAAATCCGGTAACACTTTAGAATAATGGTCCATTATTATTAGATAACTATGCAGGAAGTAATGCAGGACTAATAAGTAGCTCTACATTAACACTTAAGCTACTACTATTAACTAATATAGAAACAAGCTAAACTAATCAGTAAGTAATATTGAATTCAGGACTAAGATAGTTCCTTATTAGGTAATTAATAGTTACTGAATGAGACTGGCATCAGTAATAACTAATAGGTAACAAGGAAAAATTACTAATTAATTACTAATCACAACATTAACGTGTCTGAGATGTGAGAAATTGTCTTTTTTTACTCTCAGTGTGGTTATAAAATGCATCACTTTTTCACATTTTTTTGAGAAGGACCTGTATTATTAACGTGACAGCAGCTAAAAAAAAACATTTTATAGAATATATTAAGGGTATATGTCGGGATTGAGGATTAAAGATTATCTGTTTTGAACTCACTCGGACCATCTCTACGGTATAGGATGATAAACTTTGTTCCATCTTCTCTCGAGACCTTATGTTAACAAACTCATGCCCATGACCCCAGAAGGCGAACGTCATGTGCTTTAAAAGGCGAGATAAACTTCCAGCTCGTTCTCTTTATCTATCTCACCTTAGAGACCTGGTACAGGTATCCAAATTAATCTTATTAATTCACCATTCAATTCATCACCCAAGTGGTGCTGTGAACTGTGGTGATTATTCTATACACTTAATTCATTCTATATTTGCTTATGAATTGTGATAAGTTTATTATTCTGATCAGAGGCTAGTTTCTAACATACTAGCCATTCAACATTTCAGTACAATCACTCTATTTGCACTGCATGTGCTGTGAATGGATATTCATATTATTGTATTATTCTGATATTCTGAGGCTAGTTTCTAAACATGCTAGCCATTCAGTATTAGAGATTGTGTGAGTTAGGCTATCTCTGTTCGTCTCTAAACAGCGCTGTTATTACCTCGCTAGTGAAAAAAAAAACTCATGTGTAGCCTTTAAGTTGCTTTATGTGGCTTTTTTCAAGTCCTGTAATTTCAGTTAAATATGCAAAGTGATATGGAACTGTAATGCGGTCAAGAGAGCAACCTGGAACTATGTTCTCTGTCTTAATAATTGCACACAGAACGTTCATCAGCCAATCAGATTCAAGCGTTCAGTGGCCCCATAGTATAAATATGTTTTAAATGCTTTGTGCTTAGTAACAGACCCTCCCCCAACACAACAGTGAAAGATCCTCAGTTACCCTGGAAACCAACTGATAAGACGTTTTACGACCCAAAAGAATTTGGTCACAGAAAAAGTCCAGAGTTAACGACACAAATCTTGTAAAACACGCTTTTGCCTCAAGTTATAGACAAACCATCTGTAAATGAACATGCACCCCAGGACATTGTATGTACACGTATAACTGTCTTGAAAAATGTCGCTTGTATGTTATTTCGTTTATGCAAGTCTTATGAACAACTTCTATTTTATGTTACCTCATATATGTCATGTCTCCTATCAGATTAATGTTCACTTTGCGACTTACACTTTCACGTATGTCACATCCTAGTTAGAGACAACATGTGTTTGTTGCATTATTAGAGTATAAATGAGACCAGATCAACTGAATCACGTTTGAAACAAAGAGCCATAAAATCACCTCTTCTTTTTCTCCCTCATGGACACGACAAGCTGCGCTTTTACAGTGCGAGTCCGCGCCTTCCGGGGAGGGTAGTAATGTCACATGCTTATCTGTTTGTGTTGAAATCCTGTTTCCGTGTAGCATGGTCCTTTGTTCCAATTTCCCGCCACTAATCTGTCACCATGGTTACCCTTGTCAGTTCTGTTATTTTGTTTCTGTTCGTTATTCACGTTCTTCCCTGTTCATTCAATCTTTGTCCGATCTCCGTTATGTACCGTTGATATATAGTGTGTTGCTACCTACCTGTATGACTCACCTGCATGTCCTTTTTCATTAAACTTCATTTGAGAATTGTATTTACCTGTCTTTGCCTTCCTGCCTGCAAACAATGTGACACCTAATTAATCTGCCTATTTTTATTATTATTATTATTATTATTGAGAAAATATTGATATAGGCTAATAGTAGCATAAAACGTTACTAGGGAAATATATATTTCAAATGTTTGTTTTCTAAAGCTGTGTGGCTATACACAAATACTTAAGTTTTAGACTGCAGTCAATACAACCATTGTTTGTATTTGCATACAATGGAATCGTTACTAAATGTATTATTACATTATCATTACAGACATGTTCCATAATTATAAAGACGTACAGGCTGCACAAATGAATTTAAATAAGATAAAACATCGAATGTTTTGGCAACATAGATTTTAATGAAGCAAAAAAAAAAAAAAAAAATTAATCACAAAACACACAACATACATAAATCATTATTACACAGGCTTTACAGGACAAGGCTGAGAAGGTTAACCACAATATTCCATATTATAACCACCATATCAGTCATAAGCAAGATTTGAGGTCCAAAAATGTAGATGACTAATATCTAAACAACTGCATCAGTGGATTTAAGTACTAAACTGAGAGTGGCAGTAATTGCTGCTTGTTCATTTGTACTGTCCGCGAAAATGTCGACCTCTTTATTTTTTGTTTAAATCATATGGAATATGTAATTAATAATTATTTGATATAATGAACATCAAGGCAACAAGGAATAAACCACAGGTTAATAAGGCATTCTCAGTGGTAAAAACGGTACAAACACGGCTCCAAACCAACACCAGAGCTTTATCTGAAATACTGTGCATCTCACTGAATTATATTTAAAAAAAAATGAATCAACTATGCTTCACAGATGATTGTGTTGTTATTGAACCATTGACTTGGCACAATACATTAAACAAATGATGAATCAATATTAATATATAACTTCATTTGTAACCACCCTTCACTGTTTCTTTTTTGACAGCAAGCACGGCTAGTGGCCGTTCAAGTAGTAAGTATAAGAGATGAGAATATAATCTAGTTTATGAGACATTCATTTACTAATGACAGCAAGATTTTAATGAATTTACTCCCGAGTGAGTAACAGCAATTAAAGCATTAAAGTATCTCAGCGCAATGTTATTAAGCATACATGACAATTCCTTCAACAAAAATCTCATATTAACAATTTTAACAAAAATTATAATAAATTAATTCAATTCAATTGCATATCGGTCACATGAGGGGCTTGAAATGTTTGAAGGGCAAACTAAATAAGGTTTAACTATTTATTTTTCATTCGTTTTTCGTTAATTCAGATACCACCTTGAATCATCTGTGCTTTGAGTCACTCATTCAACCAGTTCGTTCAAAAATGCTGATTCATTCAGCAACAAAACATGACAAGTGAGTCACTAAATTAATGACTGAAACGATTCATTCAAAAAGGAATGGAATTGTTTTGGTTTTTTTTGGCAGAGCAGCTTATGACTATTGTTAATATGTCTTACGTTAATTACAAATGTTAATATGTAATATGTGTAACATGGAGACAATTATGTAACATGCTAATGTATCTCTGAAACTGTAAAATTACCATATTACAGTAAAATGTGCATGTATCTCATCCCTAGATGCTTTATTGGTGATTAAGGATGAAGATCTTACGTATTACCACCTTCATAACTGTTTAATTTGACCTTCAAAATCTCTAAAAGTGTAGAGAGAAGTAAAGAGTATTTTGCAAAATCTCAAGCTAGTTATGTTAAGTTCAAGTAAGTACAAAATATGAGTATGTCAAACTGACTAGATATGATCCATCAAATTTATATTATTTTCCCTCATGAAGGCAGAAAGAAATACTAACCAGAACAAAATCATAGTTTTGGCCGCTTCTTTCTTGCTAATTAGACCCTCCGATTTATAGGACAACTTATGTACATGTTACAATGTGCAAAATCACAAGACCACTACAAAACTCTCATCTAACCTATAATAAAGACAAAATCTTTCCTTCGTTTGGCAGCTTTCTCAGTAATGCACTTGGCAAACAGAGCCGGAAGGGGAACAGGGGAACCAAACCGACAGCCGCTGGTCACTTCCTGCTGCTGTTGAAGCTCATTGGCTGGACCTCTTTCTGTCTGAGGTCTGTGATTGGTCCATCTTCCTCTTCTCAGGTCCCTTTCAACTCGCCTTCTGAGATTCAATGTGTAGAATCGGCCAAACGCCGCATAAGAACTTCACTTTTGGTCTGTGCTTGAGGTAGGTTGACCGAATCTGGAGGCTATGGCAAAAAAAAATTAAATTAATTGTACCAATATTTTATGTACATTATCAATTCAAATTATTTAATTTTCCACATATATGCAGTGTTAGGCAAGTTATGGAAAATGTGCAATTATTTACAATTACTAGTTACTTATTTTAAAAGTAATTGAATTACTTTGCCATTTACTGTATATCAAAAGTAATTAGTTACTAGGGAAAGTAACTTTTAAGTTACTTTTATGTCTGCTTATTCAGTGTAAATACTGTATGAAAAATACTGAACGGTCAAACACAATACACATCATATTTTTTATAATCAACAACGGTTGGTTACTTTTGTAACCAAACAGTAATGGCCTTTTCACACTTGGTCACTTAACTGTCGCTGGCCCATCGGTTGGCCCATTTGCCACTGCATGTTTAAAACAATTATATCCTATATTTATCCTAATCTAATGTCAAACTATATATCATTCGAAAGCTTTCGAACTCAAGATTCATCCTGTGAAAACCGTTTTGAAATCGGACCTTGCGTTACCATGGAAACGGTGCTCTAAATTATTCTAGCGGGCTCCTTCCCAAGTGGCGTCGTCATGTTTCATATTTATTTAACTACTTAATAATGAAAACCTTTTCTAATCTTGACAAAACACATATCGTCTGAAAGGTCTAAGTCTCATGGTTCTATATCTGCAAACTGTTTTGTGATATTTGCACAAAAATATATACATTTGACATAGGAAATTGCATTAAAAAAAATCTATGGAATTTCAATGACACCCGGTGGCTATTTGTGGTACAGCGCCTAAACAAAATCTCATGGGAACTTCAATTTTTGTGATATCAACTTCAAATTTGGAACACAAATTGATAAGACATATGACTTTGATTTGATAGTAATATTAGAGTACAAATTATTTTGTAACATATATATTTTATATTAAATATCTAGTACAGTATATTCGATTTACAGTAAATTTAAACATTTTGAAGTGATTTCACTTGGACAATACTCTGCTGACTGTCTTCTTTAAAATGAGACCAAACTTATGTCTATATTCCAAGCATTTTTTAAGTTTGGGTAGTGAATTTTCATGTATATTTTCAAAAAGGAGGGTGACAGTTAACAGGAAAAACCACGTATGTAAATTTTACTCCTGGCAAATTGTTAAAAAATAAATGTGTGAGAGGGTGTTATAGGCTTTATATGTTGTAGTCAGATATGACGGTGCTACAGCAACACACGTAGCCGCAAATGAGTAAAGCAAGTCAACATGCAAACTGCCAGAAGTGAAACTGAAAATAAGTCTTAGATGCTCAAAAACACAATAATCTTCATAAAAACTAATGACACTAAATAATCTTACTCCTATTGAATAATCTTTCTCCTATTGAGGCCTTTAATCTAGAAATTAGCTGATGAATAAATGCAGCTCATATCGATTGCTTCCGTGCATATAGCGCGGGAATTTAAGATCGGATTTATATTCATTTTGCGGAAGGGTGTAAGGTAAGACAACCTGCATGTTTTTTTTTTGTTTTTTTTTAGATTGTGTAGCCTTTTGTAACGTATCAAAAATGCCTTTTTACTGTGGTGATGGTGATACTAAACATTTGGTAAACACTTTACAATGAGGTTTCATTAGTTAACATTAGTAAATATATTAACTAACCATAAGAAATAAATTTTACCGAATTTATAAATTTTTGTTAATGATAGTTAATAAAAACACAGCTGTTCATGGTTTAGTCATGCTAGTTCACGGTGCATTAACTAATGTTCACAAGATTTTAATAAAGTATTAGTAAATGTTGAAATGAACATTAACAAATATAAATAAATGCTTTATAAGTAAAGTTCATTATTAGTTCATGTTTACTATGTAGTTAACTAATGTTAACTAATGAACCTTATTGTAAAGTATTACCAAACGTTTAAACTACCATTGTGATGCTGTTAAACAAGTGCTAACAAGTGTTTAATATATCTATGGATTTTATTATAGGCAGGACAAATCAAGTGTTGATTTGAGAGGCTAAAGCTTTGGGTTAACTCACTGTCGGCCGCTGGCCACTTTTAAAAATAAAAACTTTAATTCAACAAACAAACAAAAAAGCTCCAAACATTTTTCGAAATTAACTTAATAAAGAAATGAAACGAAATATAACTACTTGGACATTAAAAGCAAAACTGAACTATTTTAATGACTGCAACAATGTGTAATAGGGAGGATAGAAAATAAAGGCAGAGGTAGGGCCTAGATTTGAGCTTAATTTTTCACAAAAGAGAGTAACACGACTGACAAACTCATTTAAATTTCAGTAATTGTAATTGCGTTACTTGTTTAAAAAAAGATTTAGTTACATGCGTGTTACTGCTAAAAATAGTGGAATTACAGCAACGCATTACTTTGTATTGTGTTACTCCCAACACTGCAGATACGTACCTGAGGAGTATGTGTAAATATGACCCCAGGCCTGTTAGGATGTGCCACCAGGCGTGAAGCTGAGTAACCGCTCCAAACACAGGAGGCAGTCGCTGCCGTGTGGCTCTGAAAGATAACATGACAAAATAATGACTTCTTTAGTTTTTTAGTCATTTTTCTTGGCCAACAACAAAGTTAATCACAAGGAACATAGTAGATCTAAAAAATATTCTTATCTATATAAATACAATATTTGAATGTTAAGATCAATTTTGCACTTTTTGGGTAAATTTAAATATTTTTAATAGAGTAAAACTGACTAAAATGTCAAAACTATACATATGAATTTTATACAAAAAAACATTAATTATTCGATTTTTAAATATACAAAATATTTATTTGAAAATATTAAATATTTGAATATTTAATTTAGCTTTTTCTTTAAAACTAATAATTTTTTGTAAACAAAATATTAAAAGATTATATGCTATTTCAGTCAGTCAAACTGATTCTTATTTTTTAAATCTATAACATCTTTATAAAATATATCAAATATTTCAATATATTCCTAAAAATTTAAATAAATGAATATACTGCTAAATGTAAATTCAATGTAACTGTAGAACTACCTTAGAGAGTCACACATGATATTATCAATATTCCATAATACGAATCCCAGCAGGAAGACGGTTAATGAAGTAAAGCCGAGGGCTCTGAGCCAAGGATAGACCCTGCAAAGCAAAGACATGATGTTAAAGTATTTACTTTATTAAAGGTGCCCGAGAATGAATAATTGAATTAACCTTGCCATAGTGAAATAATAAAAGTTTAGTACATTGACATCACATACTGTGAGTCTCAAACATCATTGCCTCCTCCTTCATATGTAAATATCATGAATGAAAAATAAGTGCTTCTCAACATAAACCCAACCGTGACTTTGGGGATCATTTAAGGTCCCGTTCTTCGCGTGTTTTCGAAGCTTTGATTATGTTTACAGTGTGCAATATAACATGAGTTCATGTTTCGCGTGTAAAAAAACCCACTGTATTTTTCACACAATTTACTTATCTGTACAGCACTGTTTCCTCTGTCCTAAAAACGGTGATTTCCTTGTTCTATGAAGTTCCCCCTTCAGAAATACGTAACGAGTTCTGATTGGGCCAGTGCTTCCCGTGTTGTGATTGGACAGCAGCTTAGCACACTTCGCCCGGAAAGGTCCCGCCTCTTACCATAACGGGAAGATGCAAGCGCTGAATGCGCGCTCTTCTCCACGTGGAAGAGAAACAAGACCACGCCCCCTATTTTGCGTGTTCTTGTGGGCGGAGGGTTCGTCAACAAACGGTTTTAGTGACGTCATTCCTGCAGGAAGTGCAGAGAGTCCAAACCGGCCGTTCGCTGTAGGCTTTGAAAGGGAACTTCTGTTAAATAAAATATCTCGCTTGGCATTGAACTTTGAGCTTTATCATTTTACAGGTATTATTTATGCTCTAACAGCAGCATTTCACACTAACTAAAGTTTGAAAGATGGAATCGCGAAGAACGGGACCTTAAATATGTATGCCTGCAACATTTGCATCTGTCTGAACATGTGCATTGTCAGGCGGAACTGACGGAGTTCCGTCAATCTAATCTAAACTAATCATCGGGAATGCAGGTAAACAAGCTTCACACAAGGATGGCAAAAACAGCAGCTCTCATGGACACACGTCATGTTCCAGGCTGTGCAGGAGACGTGAGGACTTTTCTACCCTTCCCACAGATAAAAAATGTCAACAGTCATGGTTGATGTTTATTATAATCGTATACCACAACAATTTAATTCAAGATTGTTCGTTTGTTCGGCCCATTTCAAGCAAGCTTCACTCAGCGTCTTAAACTGAAGAAAGTGGCAATTACAACTGTATTCCTGCAAGCAGTATACCGATGTTATCCACTTATTGACTGTTTAAACAATTTCTGATTAAATTGAAAGTTTCTTAGAGAGACAGCATTGTCTAGATAACGCAAGATGCTAGTGCAGTAACAACAGGAAACTCCAAGTACCATACAAAACTAAATAGGTTGTCTAATGACAAAGGTAAATATAATTTTGTATTACAAAATACAACCGTAGATACTTTGCTTACAGATCGTTCACTCGATCCTTCTAGCAAGAGTCACCTTTTCCACCTTAAGTTAAAACGATTGTCATTTGACAAGGCTATTCATTTTGTACAAATATATATATATATATATATATATATATATATATATATATATATATATATATATATATATATTTGAGAACTGAAGTTTGTTTTTGCATGCTTGTATTTCAGAGTACATCACAGTCACTGCGTAGCCTACATTGTGACTAACGTTATATAAACATGCTAGCCTGGATGCCAGCCGAACTTAGCCCCGCCCACCAAATATTTACGTCGGGCAGTTCGGTCTGGCCTCACTCCATAGAGGAGTAATTATCCCCGAACAGAAACTGTTCGGACCAATGAATTCAGGGCAGGCTTTAGATGATGACGGACAGATGATCAACAGTAACGTAATCATGCACGTCATCAAAGGGGCTTGGATTATATTTGTTCAAATCCTAAACGGAGAGCTTGTTAGTATATGCCCTAGTATATGTTAGTATATTCACCTTCACAATTTCTCTCAGAAATGATGATCATGTTGGGTAAGTACTCTGTGTATCATTAAATTATTTGATTTTTTTACAACACCGGCAAAGATTGTGTATTCCAGCTTGATTCCAGCGCACGTGCAGACAGGGTTGCCATGTTTTTACAACAAAACCCGCCAACTACTAGCCCTAAACAACAGCTTCTCCGGGGGTTCTCCGGGGAAAAAAATGGCGTTTGGGGGGTAAAATGTGTGTTATTTTGGCAAGATTGCCTCTTAAAAATCACACTCATGGGTCTATATATCACATAATAGATGCTTCAACCCACGAACATAGAAAACAACCCGCGGAAAAAACATGGACTTGTCGACACAGTGCAGTTGAGCTATGTTGGCATTTGACAATGCGTCGCTTCGTTGCTCTGATTGGTTGTAGGTCTATCCAATTGATGTCATTTCAGCATTCGTGTGGTTGCCAGATTTCAATTATTTAATTTCCCTTAATCAGAGCTTTTCTGTGAAAAGAACACGTATACTATCCTGTGTTTTACCTAAACATGTACAATTCGGCAACCATATGCATGCAAGCTCTCTCTCGCGCGCAAATGATCTGAAAACACCAATTAACAAGTAGGCTGCATTTTAGCAATCTCCATTTGAGATGTTCTGCTTAAAGTGTCATTCAGTCAGTCTGTGTTCTGTCAGGAGGGTCAGGACTCACGAGCCGCTTTACTGAACTGCTGTGAGCTGCTGAAATAAGCCAATCAGAGCAGAGCTCAACAATAATATAATCTTCCAAATAAGGCAAAAAAGAGCATTACATCCAAGGGACAATTTCTGGGGTTGTAAATGGACCTGTAAAACTGTATCTGGACAATTTTTGCCCTTAAATAAGCCAATTACCCTCAATGTAGATATCAGAGAACAATTTAACATATTGTTTCAACTCATTCTAGGGCAACTTTAATACACAGTCACACCTTCTTAAAGGGTTACTTCCACACTGGGAAGATGAATGTGTATTTAACTGGGTCGTTTATGTAGTGGAAATGTGAAATTATTTTTGAATTTGGTGCCTTTGGTGAATTCCTGGTGAAAAACTACATTACCCTAGCCTGACAAGCCAGACCCACATCAAGATGTTTGGTCTGGAAACTCACCATAGACGGGGCTCAATCCGAGGGGCGGGATAAACGGTTGTCTTTCAAACTCCCTCTGCACGCGATAGGATAGCGCTACACCAACCGGAGCAACGAAGGTGAAACAGAGCTTGCTGACTGATTAAACATTCGCCGTATCCGGTCGGCTAAACTACGAACACATCTTCCCGCTCTTTGTTCTTTTCTCAGAGAAAAGCTTAACTCCAAGTCTTCCAGAGTCGCGGTCAGAGCTGATTCGAAAGACCGCCGCCGTTCGCCAGTTTCTGTGTTAACTAGAAGCACGCAAATGCAACTCGGCCGTCGTCATTATGGCCCCGCCCGCCGACTCTATACATGATGTGATTGGGCCATCCAGATTTTGAGGAACACAGCTCAGAATGGTATTGAGAGTGCCTAGACGACACTTGCGGGCAAATTAAATTTGCTGCCTCTAGGGTGCGTCTAGATTTCTAGGCTAACATTACCCATGATTCTGCAAAAAACTGAATGGGGAAACATCAAATTCTCCAAAACTGTTCACCAAGCTCGCAATTCAATTTTATATTTGAAATCACCAATGAAATCTGACAACAATTGTCTCAAGGCTTGAATCATGACAAATAAACAGCATTTTCAGCCTGAACAATGCTAATGCACAATCATAGACACACATCTCAGAACACTGATTGTTTCCATAGCAAACGCAGCTTCTAATGGTAGCTGCAGTGACGCAATGACTTTACTAATCAATGATTGGCTCTTTAATTTAGAAGGCGGGGCTTAGGTGTATCCGCCAAAGCATTTTTTTTTTACGTGGCTAGCATATTTTTACAACTGTTTTCCAATGGGAGTGCCGCGTTTTTAGAACGACATGAGCGTAACGAGACTCTCAGAGCAGTCGCTGAGAGTTGAAGAATGTTCAACTTTCAGTAAAAGCAGCACCAATCACTGTCACTTTTTGCCAAGCTGTCCAATAACACTGGAGGAAAGATTAGACAAATACAACACCGACCAACCGCCACATTCTGCTTGTACAACGTCAACACATGACAACCACGAAAGTATAATAACAGAACAAAATTATTTAAAACAAGAGCCAGAACAAATACTTTTCAAAATATTTTATATAGAAACAACACAGAAACAAACAATCTGTGAAATGAGATACTAGTAACGCTTGTGTGGATATTCTATAGTATAGCAAGCAAAGAGTCTCAACTGAAAAAAAACTGCATTTGCAAAACGCTCTCAAGTGCCCAGAACTTATAGAAGCACGTTTCCGCCATGAAGTAAAAAAAATCAAAAGAGTAATTGCGACTTTTATCTCACAATTGCAAGTTATAAAGTCGGAATTCAGAGATATAAACTCGCAATTGTGTGATATAAAGTCACAATTCTGACTGTTGTGACTTTATATCATGCAACTGCGAGTTTATATCTCTGAATTATGACTTTAAGTGCCCTATCTTGCACCCAGCGCAATTGACTTTGTACACCGACGCATGTGTCATTCCTATTTTGCACCCGCGCAAAGCGCGCTTTTCCCTCCACAGAAGCACGTCGCTAAACTAGTGAATGAACTTGCGCTCCCTGAGCGGTTCAGCGCAAAAAAGGAGGCGTGTTCCGGCGCAAACAATCCCTGGTGCTATTTTGCTGTTCCATTAAACAGTTGCGCCTCTGACCAGAAAAAACCTGGTCTAAAGTCAGTGGCGCGTTGCGCGTTGTTCATTAGGCTATTTTAAGGGCGCATGCTTGACCATAATGTATAGCGTGTACAACGCGCATACACTTTGCTCATGTAATCTACACAGATGCAACAGTTATTTTTGCAAATCATAAATTGTTACACTAAAAAAAAATATTAACACATTGTGGTGTGCCACGAAGATGTGAAAAAATAGGAATAAAACTAGCTTACAAATTATTCAGGCTAATTGTAGTAATTAAGGATCAGACCTGTTTGCCCAATAGTGGCAAGACATAAATGTATATAAGGACATCTGACAAATTGGTTTGTACGTCAAGAACCAGAAAAAAAAAAAAAAATCGACTGAAAAACTGAAAAAACTGTTTAACCGACGCTATTTTGGGTGGGTTTCTCCCATCCCCATACAACACAACTTCTCTGTCTTTCACTCCCTTACGAAAGGAAAATGTATTTACCAATATATTAATTGAAATATATTTATTTATATTGTAAATATATGAAATAATATATTGATGGTATTATAAAATATATTATATATTCATGTAATATATTGCAAAATATACAAATGATTGCCGCTTTCAATATATAAATATTAATTCCCATATATGTGAATATATTGCCTAATGTATTGCATGAAATTTTCCAATATACTGCAGTATATTTTTGTTTCGTAAGGGCTGCTCTTACAAGAACATCAGTCACGTCGGCTGTGAACCGCTCCTGGCGTGCGCCTGGTAAATACGCCATAATAATAGCAATCCATAATGAAACTTGCGCACCTGCTTTTAAAGGGAATGTTGGATGCCGCTCTGATTGGTTTATTCACGTTACGCCCAAACCACACCTATGAATAATGAAGCTACTTCAGACCAACCCATTTTAGATTTGCGCCGGGCGCAAGAGCCATTTATCCCGCCGGGAAAATAGCAACAGCGCCGAGACCCGCCCACAAAGTTACTTGCGCTTCGGGCTTTGACACTTCCGTTTCAGATCGTTAAAATAGGGCCCTTTAACTTGCAATTGTGAGAAAAAATGTCAGAATTGTGACTTTATAACTCACAATTGTAAGAAAAAAAGACAGAATTCTGAAATAAAAAGTCACAATTACTCTTTAATTTTTTTTTATTTAATGGCGGAAATGGGCTTCCATAAGAACTAGGCGTTTTAGCAGAGTGTCTAGCATTTTTTAGCTGGCTTGACTTATTCGCAATATTGGGCTTTGTGCTTTCTCCCATTCATAATTAATCTGAGTGTACCTTCCTCTTTCAGTCCCTCCCCTTTCTTGATAAATATCCTGTTTCATTAACAAATACATCATTTTATGGAAGTAAAATTGGTGGGCCAATACAGATTAATTCACTCACCATGTGACTATGAAAACTGAGCGAATCACCAAGAAAGCCACTAGTACAGCATACATGACCTGGGGGAAATGATAAAACTGCTGTTAACCTGTAACATCACCATCTTATATGTAAACAATTTGGTTGTTTAAATGGTAATTTCTTTTCACATGAATGTGTTGTGCTGGCAGTTTTAAATAAAAGACATCACAGCAGTGTGTGTTTACAGAAGCTTATGTACCATTCAATACCCTGAGCATGAATAGAGCCACACCTAACTGTCATGCCCTTAAACAATAAAAAAGGACAACAAACACAGACTGCAGAAGAGCCAGTTTTTTTTGACAAAACATTGCCATGCTCTTAAAGAAACATGACATGGTCAAGTAGGATAAACCAAACTAAAGAGGTTCTTAACATGAGAGTCAGGCCTCACCTGATGAAAGACAGGCTCTTTCCATATCAGGTAAATCTGCAAAAGACAAATGAGAAAGAATAATTAAAAATATAAATAAATATATATGAGGTTTTTTAGTTGAAAATTTCTGATTGTATTCATTTAAAACAAGGAAATAAACAATGTTGTATAGTTTTTTAATTAATTTTTTTTATTATTATTATTTCAAATGATGTTATTAACTTATGTAATACTTTTCTTCTTGTTTTTTTTTTTTACAATTATCTTTAATGCATTAATTATGCCTTGCAATGCACCTTATTGTGCATTATATGGTCTCATGAATATAAACAGTTTTAATACATTATACATGATTTTTACACGTTAAGTATAATGCCTAAAAAACATAACATAAAAGTAAATTCAGATGTGACAAAGGATCTGCAAATATTATAATGCATACAATGTGTTATTTGAGAGTTGATTATTTTATCTAAAAATAAATAGCAACTGAATTTAAGCTAATTCTCTGTTGTTATATTATAGTAATGTATAATGTTACATAGTTTACACTTTACAGCATTAGCAGAGAATATATATTTTTTTAGTTATAATTTAATAAATTTAAGGACAGATGATATTTGTTCAGTAAACCACTTTTTAATAATAATAAAAAAAACTATTTTATATTTAGTTTTCTCTAAATAACTAACTCTTTAAGTAAAATGTTACCATCATGCTATTTAAAATAAAAAGTTTGTACTTGTTTGTAAAAAATAAAAAAATAAAAAATAGTAAAATAGTTTTTTTTATTTTTGAGCTCTTCTGTATATATTTTTAGAAAATGCATAAGAGCAAAGAAAAACTTACCACACTAACAATAATACTGAAGGTCAGCAAAAGTGTAATTGAGAAATAGTTAACAGCACGCTTTTGCTTGAAGCACTCATATCTGTAACGTAAGATACATATTCAGACCACTCAGAAAAAAGTCAGAGAAAATGCAAGCACAATAAATGACCTACATAAAATACACTACTGTCCAAAAGTTTGGGGTCAGTCATTTGTTTCTTTTATAGAAATCAATACTTTTATTCAGCAAGGACACTTCAAAGTGATATTTATAATGTCACAAAAGTTTTCTACTTCAAATAAATGCTGTTTGTTAGGGTGTACCAGCGGTGAAGGAGTAAAATATCAGAGTCCTGAAAATACATTTTTTTGTTATATTTTTGTTTTACATTTTGACTTCTTTCAAATCCAAAATCTTAATGATAAAAACATTTTCTGTTTGTCAGATTCAATGTCTGATCCATTCAGAGGTCAAAGGTGAAAGCAGACTGTGTGACTTTGCACACAGGTGTAAGAAAGGTCAACTTACAGACAGTAGACAAACACGCAGCAGCTGTAGATCATCGGCAGCTCATCCAGTAACTAAAAACAAAAGACAATATAATCCAGAGACTGACAGCATTTGTGTGTCACTTGTGAATCATTGCTATTTCTTTGGGCATGTACTGTTAGAGAAGAGGATTTGTGGCTACGCGAATGAAAGTGAAATACGTTTTTCATGTGCTTGGGAACAAGATGGACACTTTGAAAGGCTGAGGAGAAGTCAAGCTTACCTGCATTTCATACTGTAGTGTCATGTGAAAGCTCCATGAACCAATACCTACGGCTGTAACGGAAAAAAGAGCGACAACATAAAAACAGAACAGTTAGGAAATCCATATCTGTGGGAAAGGTCACTCCTTTTGAAAAACTGACTTGTGTGTATATAAAATAATGTGCATGATGCATCTGTTCGTACCAGCGAGTCCTAAAAAAGACCACACATAGCGTATTTCCAAGCCATCTTTACACGTCTGAATGGCTCCATAAATGGGAGGTAGGATCATTATCAGGTTACTGACAGTATTCCCTGGAGAAAGCAAATAAACAATGTTTTCATGTTAATGAATGTAAATAAATATTAAAGTCACCATAAAATCCAATTGAAAATATATATTTTTAAATGAATATTGCTAGCCTGGATGCCAGCCGAACTCAGCCCCACCCACAACATTTGAGCTTGGGCAGTTCGGTCTGGACTTGATTCATAGAGTAGTAATTATGCCCGAACAAAAACTGTTCAGACCATTTAAATTGTCAGGGCGGGCTTTAGAGGGCGACGGACAGATAATAAACAGTAACGTAATCATCCATGTCATCAAAGGCACTTGGATTGAATTTGTTCAAATCTTAAACGGAGAGCTTGTTTGTCACCTTCACTATTTCTCTCTGAAATGATCATCATGTTGGTAAGTAACTGTGTATCCTTAATTTTTTTTTTTTTTTTTACAACAGCAGATTGTTTATTCCAGCATGCGTGCAGACAGGGTTGCCAAGTTTACAATAAAACCTGCCAACTACTAGCCCAAAACAATAGCTTCTTGGGGGGGGTCTCTGGAAAAAAATGGCGTTTGGGGGGTAAAATGTGTTATTTTGGCAAAGTTGCCTGCTAAAATTCACATTCCTGGGTCAATACATCACATAATTGAGGTTGATTCCCTGATTTGTTTTCAATCCTCAAATAAATGTGACGCCAATGTCACGTGATTTCAGCAGTTTGGCAGTTTGACACGTGATCCAAATCATTAATAAATACGCCCATTCATAACCATTCGAATCTTTATTTGAAGATTGAAAACAAACAGGCAAGTGAAGACAAAGCTGAAATTTTTTTTTGGGATTTTTTGGACCAAAATGTATTTTCGATGCTTCAAGAGATTCAAATTAACTAACTGATGTCACATATGGTGTGGCTACTTTGATGATGTTTTTATTCCCTTTCATGACATGGACAGTGTTGTGTACATACACTTCCATATATGTGTTTCGAAGTTGAACCGAGGTCTTACGGGTGTGGAACGACATTAGGGTGAGTCATTAATGACATCAATTTATTTCTTGGGTGAAATAACCCTTTAAATATATATATTTTTAAAAGCAGTTAATTCAGAAGCAAAATTAAATCAAATAATTTTTTACAATGCTGTTAATTGTACAAATCTTCTTTACCAAGAAAAACTATTAAAAATCACCCCCCTAAACAGTTAAATGATTTATAATAATATAATATATGAAAAAAATAAGCAGTTACACTGAGATTGTTTTTTATTGGCGACAGGCAGCATTAAACCATCAAACCTTAATGTTTGTTTATTGCTTATGAATTTCCAGTATTTTCTATGTTTTTTGTCGTTGTTGTTTTTTACTTTTTAATGGCAAGGATCCCTTAAGAATCCCCTTGTAAGATCAATTCTTTATTAGGCTTACAATATAATATAATTATAACAGCGAGCCTATAATATAATATAATATAATATAATATAATATAATATAATATAATATAATATAATATAATATAATAAAATAATATAATATAATAATTAATTGAAGTATTTAAAGTGATATCAGCTATTTATGTCAGCTTAAATGCTTCAATTTGAAAAAAACAAAAATAAACTGAAGTAATTACGGTATATAGGTTTAAATAGCTAAGTATGTTCAAGGGAACGTGAACTCTTTTATAGTTATCTAAACATCTCTAAAACCCAAAACACACACACCCACACGCGCACGCGCGCACACACACACACACACACACACACACACATCTATTTAAACTGACGTGTTGAGTTGTTTTAAGTTTGCACACTACACTTGTGTTGGGTGTAAATGTAAATGTGTTTTGTTATCATGATGTGCCCATAATTTCCACCACTTAAATTGTTTAAATTAGGAGCTCTGCTCTGGTGCTCCTTGTGGAAAAAAAATCAAGCGTCAAGACAAGCCCTGATAGGGAAGAAAAGACTGTAACAACTACATATAGTTGAATGAACTTCATCCAAACTGGCCTCTTGCACCACCAGCAGCTGGCAGACTGCTATTGTGCCTCTTTGCTGAGTGAGAGAAAACTAAACCTATGTTAGAAAGAGCTAACATGGTGTATGCAGGCCTATTGTTTTATTGTTTTGATATCTCATCATACCGAACATGGCACATTCCTTCACAAGGCAACAGGTTTCCACTGGAATCTAAATACCATCTGATCCCAATGGCACCTGCTGGTTCTAGCAGTGTTTTAAAACTTATATTTAAGATATGACTGTGCGTAATTTATGTTGTACAATACAGCTCAAATAACCAGACTGACCAAAAACCGGTATCCTAAAAACCCATTTGGAATTGCAGTGGGGATTCAAGCTAGAATTAGTGTGTGAATGTGTTAACTGTCACTCTGTGCCCTTTGAGCATCTAATCAAGCCTTAAATGTACAGTACTTGAGCAAACAACAGAGATATAGGCTATGTACAATGTGTCCTTCCATACTTTCATATCTGGTATATAATCAGCAGTTAAACAAAAGTCCACAATAAATCAATCACATAAACCTTTAGAACTTCTCCAGTTAAATCTCTACAACCATGGTCAAAGTAATGGTTTGTTAGCTTGAGGTTAACGTACTGGTTGGAAATATGCAAAGTATATTATTATTCTTACAAAAAATACTGAAAGTAGCCTAATAAATGGTACTTAAAATGGTATTTTGATTTTTATTCCATCAGTGAGCAAAACATCCCATTGAATTGCATTAAAGTAATCTTCGCGTATTAATAATGTTCGCATTGGCTCTCGCATAACTTACATATTTACAGTAAAATGTATGTGGTTACGCTGATATATCCTTTATAACTAACTGTACGTTCAACTGACTGATCTCCAGCAGCTCTGACACAAGTTATTGCTCCGATTTTAAGACAGTATTTAGTTTATAATTAAATAACGTTTAGCATAAGAAAACAGAAATAAAGAATGTTGTTCAGTTCATACTCTTTTGATTTCAATGAGAATAGCTTTTCGACGGCGTGCTCTTCCCCAAATGTCGCCACACACTGCGTTTAAATAATCTTCTTTACGGTTATGTTTTGTTTTTCCTATGTGTTATTGTGCTTTATGATACGAGTTCACCGCGTACAGAGGGTCGCTGGCCTCTTCGCTGCTAGTTACGAATCCTACTATGGCAAACGCTTATGAATTTGAAGTAGGTTACGCTGACGTTGTTTCGCAACTTGGCTTTTTAATATTAATTACGTTATTTTGACGTTGCTTCAAAACCTTCCAATGGAAAAATAACTATTCTATCAATATTAATTAGGCTGTGCTTACGATGCGTCGTAAGCGTCCAATAGCGGATGATTGCCTCATGAATATTAAGCACCAACCCTTCTCATAGTAGGATTCGTCATACTCCTCTGTCCCGTTTTAACATCCGTGTTTACCACCCTACACGACCATGAACCGTGTGTCCCGAGCACAAGCTGATCGTTCAAACGTACTTACAGAATTCTGCGATGTAATACGAGACCACATAATTCTCCTCGCACCAGTCGAGAGTTGAGGTCGGTGTTCCCCAGTAGCCCGGCCTGTCCGCCGCCGGAGCCATGATGAGAGAGAGATTCAGATAGGTCGGACGGGCGGAGGGGAGGAGTTGGCTTGTACAGTAACGGATTCAGTGCTCCATCCAATCTGTAAGGGCCTACGTGCTATAACAGTTGCATTCCAAACAATAGCCTTCTGACATTCTATACAACAAAATAATCGTTGCTCTGAAAGGACAATCCACATTGTACACACACACATACAAATAATAGGCCTATATTAGCATAAAAAGATCAATAGTTAATGTACATTATACTTTGATTATTGTCATGGGTTAACACTTTATTTTACAGTGGCTTTTTTACATATAGACCTATTTCATATACTTACCGTAGTAAGTAAAATATGCATCGTTACATGCAACTAACCCTTAACCAAACTCTAATCCTGCATAGTAAGTAGGCTATATGTTGTTAATTCATATGTAACAATGACACCTTGAAATAAAATGTTTCTGTATTATTGTGTTCATAAACTATTGATCTCTTTAAGAACTATAATTTATGATAACTTAATGACTTATTTTTCATTATTTTTTTGTTAAAATATTTTGGTAACACTTAAGGTTCTGTTTGTTTACATTATTTGACTACATTACAACAAATAAAATAGCCTACTTAATATTAACACATTGATTAATCCGAGTTAATATTATTTTCAACATTTAGGCCTACTATTGCATTATTAAAACAAAAGTTGTGTCTGATAGTATTATTTAATGAACCTGAGCTTATAATTAACTAACATTAACAAAGATTTATAAATACTGTTACAAATGTATATTGCTTATTATAAGTTGACGCATTTACTAATTTTAACTAATGGGACTGTAAAGTGTTACCAATATTTTTATTAGACATATTTTGTTCATCATGGGATATTTCTTGCTTTTTTCCCTTCAATATTGGGATTGTATTGGAATTATTTACCTGTTGTTTTCTTTAAAATTGTACACAGTGTAATTTTTCATCATGTTATGTATTCTTTTGTGTAGGTTTAAGGTTAAACATACTAGTTGAACACATTCTCATCTGATCAGATAACAGAGTTGATACAGTTGAGAATACAGACAAACCTGTTTCTTTTGGATTGTCAGTCTCTCCAGAGACTTGTTGAAGGGACAGTAAATACATTTATGTTTTGTACGGTGGAAAGGATTCTCTTTCTAACCAGATACATCCAAATTACGCAGTTTTTTGCTGCTTCAAAAGCCATTATCAGTAAAAGTATTGATGTAATTTCATTAAATCACGCTAGATGTCGCCAAAGCTTTTTGCAGACAAAAGTTTAAACCTTTAGTTTCAAACACCAGGCTACTATACTGTACATGGCCAGACTGCATTTGTATAATTCAGCAAGTTCCATCCAGTTGATTTTTCAGAATTAACAATAGCTAGTTTTTAACGTCACCAGCCTTATCAAGTAACATGTTAAAGGGTTAGTTCACCCACCCCCACCCCCCAAAAAATATCACATGATTTACTGACCCTCAACCCATCCTATTTATGATATTCTTTTTTCAGACGAATACAATCTGAGTTATATTAAAAAATGCCCTGGCTAATCCAAGCATTATAATGGCAGTGAATGGCAGCCCAAAAAAAGTGCATCCATTGGCCCCAGGCCAGGGCTTATTAAAGGCCTGAAGTGAATCGATGGGTTTGTGTAAGAAAAATATCCTTTGTAGCGTCTTCCTCTTTATGATGCGCAAAATATTTTCTATTGGTGAAAGATCTGGACTTAAGGCTGGCCATTTCAGTACCCGGATCCTTCTTCTACGCAGCCATGATGTTGTAATTGATGCTGTATGTGGTCTGGTATTGTCATGTTGGAAAATGCAAGATCTTCCCTGAAAGAGACGACGTCTGGATGGGAGGATATGTTGTTCTAGAACTTGGATATTCAGCATTGATGAAGGAATTGGTGATCCTCTGCCCAACTTGACTTCTGAGAGACACTTATTGCTACCTGTCCCAACTTTTGTGGAATGTGTAGGAATCACTTTTTTGGAATCTCACTGAAGAAGTAGGTCATCCAGGTACTTTGTGCATGCTCTTTGATGAGTACTGTTAATTCAGACATAATACAGTCTAAAAAATCCTGGGTTAAAAATGGACAAACCCAGAAATTGGGTTGTTTTTGAACCCACAGTGAATGGACTCATTCAAATAACGCAGTTTCTGGGTTGTCCATTTTCAACCCAACTTGAGTTATTTTTAACCCAGCATTCGAGTGTACTCTTGTCACATACTGTTGTTTGGGAAGTATGCGATTTCTGATACAGCCATTATTTCTAAATCATTCATCATCACACAGATAAAAGTCAGGTCATGCACAATGCATTATGAGATATACCTGTAGTGTTCCACACAGTAAGCTTTTTGTATACTTCATAATTCACATCATACATACTGTTTACTTGAGAAATATTAAGTGTAGCGTGGTATACATAACTACAAACTTACTTTGACGTTAAAAGATGTATGGCATGCATAAAAACCCACACATGATCTCAGTGATGCTGATTTTATTGAAAAAATGGAACTATCCATTCAGACAACCGTGTTTAGGTACAACGTGAATACAAGCTTTAACATGGTGCAGAATAGATGTGATGAGAATAGACTCCTATCACATGCTGTCTAGTGCAGACGCAGTATTCAGTGCAGACATTCAGTGTGCACTTCTGAGAGGAATGTTACAGCATGGAGTGGTGAACTCTTAGGCACTTTGTGCAGTAAAATTGTGCAACAAGAGTTTTTCGGAAATCAAACACTCGGCATTGTGAGTTAGTCGCTCAAGCCGTCGAAATGCAAATAGTAAAAGAGAAACCCCTGAGCAAAAATGCTGTTTGTGTGGATTTAAAGCAATTTCATAGAGCTCATACTTAATATAAGCATGCTGCACTTCTCAGAAAGCGATTCAGGTGTGAATTTACGATACTTTGTCTAGTACACTTGCATTGTTTGTAACATAAAACATTATGAGGCACCTAAAATTTTCATTTTCAAAGTAAACGTAACAGATAACACATGGTGGTCCACTGATCTCATAAAACAAACACAGGTGTACACACACACACACACACACACACACGTTTGTTTTTGTGACATATGGGGACATTCCATATAGGCGTGATGGCTTTTATACTGTACAAACCATATTTTCTATCCCCCTACACTGCCCCTAACACTACCCCTAAACCTACCAATCACAGGAAACATTAAAAAAAAATCATCCTGTATGATTTATAAGCATTTTGAAAAGTGGGGACATGGTCAATGTCCTCATATTTCAACCTCTCCTTGTAATACCTGTGTCATACCCATGTCTTTATACACATTTGTGTCCTCATATGTCACAAAAACATGCCCACACACATTAACCACATTCACTCATATTTAAATTAACAACCTACAACTCATCCCTCATTTTATCACCCTTCGGTCGGACCAGCCTGCCCATGAAAAGAATGGAGTTAGTCTTGTTGTCTTTCACCAGGAAGATGAAGGGATGGTCAGCGTAGAAGAGTTTGGGGTTTTTGAGCTTGTCGGTACCAAAGATGCTAGTATCGGGTGGATTTCCCTCCGTGTCCCACTCCATTGCAGAGGCATGGAACACGTTGGACAGGTAGAGGTCTTTCTTCCCTGAGATGTTGGACAGATCTGCTTTGGCCTTGTCCACAGCTTCCGTCAGACCCAGCTCAGCTAGATGTTTCTGCAAGATGGCGTGGTGTTATAAAAGTAACTGAAATCACAGGTGTGTTTATAACAAACACTTGCTGAAATTGCACTCTTCATACCTGCAGGTTGTGGCTGACTTCCACGCTGATTTTGGGCAGCGAAACCGCAACCGCCCTCTGCTCCATCTTACCGATCCAGGTGTTCAGTTGTTGACGTGTCAACAGTTTCTCCGCTCTCTCCAGGGATTCTACGTGGTATGGCATGATAAACACCACAGATGACATCTTGTGGGCCAGTGGCATGTTCAGAACTAAAAGCTGGTTTGTTGCGTCGTCAAAGAAGCCATAAATGCCTGAAAGACAGCATAAACATATGATGTACATGCAAGGGAAAATTACAAAAACTGAAATTGCCCGCTTAATCAAACAGCAGTGTTGGATATAAATGATCGGCTTACTATAGTGAATCAAGTTGTTTCAAAATCAAACTATATATTGAAATATGATATATCTTAAACATATTTTATATATTATAAAAAATATATCTATAACAAAACAACTGATGAAAAATATTTTTTGTAAACTAAAATATGTTTTTCCGTTAACTTAAATTACATGCTATTTTGTTCAAATAAACAGACCAAAATTAAAGAATATGACATGATGAAATATTAAATAAACTTAAGCAATATTTCCGTCAAACACAAAAAAACATTTTTCTATATTTCTTTGTTGATATGTGTTTTAACAAAAGTGTTTTTAAACTAAATATTCAAATGTTATATATATATATTCAACAAACTAAATGTTATATATATATATATATATATATATATATATATATATATATATAAAACCTTTAGTTTGTTGAATCTATAGTTTATTGAATATATATTCAATATATTGAATATATATTGAATCACATATTTCAATATATATATATATATATTCAATGTTTGAAAATAGAAGTTCAATATTTAAAATATTTTTAACCACAAATTTTTCCTTGGCTAAAATTACATGCCTTTTTATTAAAGCGGCACTAGGTAACTTTTCAACCTTCATAATATATTTTTTAAGACTCTTGTGATGATAAATCGACTTACAATAGGTTGAATGACACGTCTGCCATAGCCTGATGGGGTCTGTATCGTTTTTAATCTTACTTTTAAACTTCGGGTTTCGGGTAGTAACCCGAGAAAAAAAATGAACTACAAAATTCGACTGCTTTACGGCATATACGTCACTTCCACCAACACACACACTTCCTTACATTCGGACGTGCGAGCCCAACTTTGTTCGTCGGATAATATAGTCATGGTCGAAGCAGCACAGACAAATAAGAAAGAAAAGGTTTTGTTGGAGGAAAGCAATAAGAGGAAATGAAAAAGTGATGGGATTAAAGGCAGGACGAGAATCAACATGTGACCAGGGTTTGCTCGTCGGCGTGAGCTGAAGGAGGCGTGCCCGACCGATGCTGTCCTGCTTGTTACGGTGAGCTACCACTCAAACATTGAACTGAAGTATCATATAGATTCTGTAAAACGGTAACCAATAATGACGCTGGCTTGTAAACGTGAGCATCGTGATTATTTGGCGTTTGAAAAAAATAAAACCCATGAAATTATATTCATATGACATGCTGAAACATGCCACTGACTGTAACGTTACCTGGGATGAAGACATTTCACACGCGACGCCAGAAGAACTCCTCCTGCAGTGTTCAGGGGAACTGTTAGTGCTGCACCGACCCGCGGGACGCTTTTATGAAGTTATTTGGCCCGCACCGCACCACTGTATATATTTTTACAACCCGCCGCGCACCCGCGACCATTAAATAGACATACGGGGTCCGCGGGTTATGAGACGAGCCACGCATCACTAGTTCAGGGCTATCAGGGTTGTCATGTCAACAAATGTATGCGCGATGGCATCCCCTGTTGTAGGATGACAGCTCTTAGGACAGTAGTTGAGGACATTATTTTTTCCAAACTGTAGGGGGACCCCGAGAGCAAAAGTAGCCAAGTGCGGCTTTAAGATAAATTGACTTAAAATTATATGACGTGACAAAATATTGACAAAATTTCAATTTTGTCAAAACAAATGTCAAAACACAAAAAACTAATATATTAACATTAAATATTAATATATTTTAATCTATTTAATTATAAATAAATTGAATATTACAAAAAATAATATAACATTTGAATTTTTAGCTTAATTTTGCACTTGTAAGACTTTTGTTGACTAAAATTACATTAGATAGATAGATAGATAGATAAATACTTTATTCATCCCCAGCAGGGGAAATTCAGGTGTCGAGTAGCATTCCATAAGAAACAGACACAGTAAGTACAAGAATTAAAAACAGATAAAAATAAAAACAAAAACACATTCTGCCCAAGCAATAAATAAATAACGACAAATAATAAATAAATACATAAATTTAGTTAAGAGTTACTATCAATAGTAATAAAGAGCAAATCATCGGCATTCATTGTAAAGTCTTATAGCAGCCGGTACAAAAGATCTCCGGAATCGTTCAGTCCTACAGCACAGAGAGAGAAGCCGATCGCTACGTGTGCTCTTCTGAGCTACCAAAAAGTCATGTAAAGGATGACTGCTGTTGTTGAGGATGGCCTGTGTCATGCTCATCATTCTTCTCTCTGCCAAAACTCCCACAGAGTCCACGCCTCTCCCCAGGACCGACCCACATTTTTTGACCAGTTTATCTAGCCGTTTACTGTCTCTGACAGTCAGGCAGTTCCCCCAGCACACAACACTGAAGAATATAGCACTGGCAACAACAGACTGATAAAAAAGGTACAACATATCATTGCAGACATCGAATGATTTGAGTCTTCTGAGAAAGAAGAGTCTGCTCTGACCTTTCTTATATGCTACATTAGCATGAACGGACCAGTCAAGTTTGTTATCGAGATGGACACCCAGATATTTATAGGTGGGGACCACCTCGATGCTTTCTCCACCGATCAACACAGACGGATGATGAGTCTTCTGCCTTCTAAAGTCTACAATCATCTCCTTTGTTTTAGTTATATTAAGGTTGAGGCCATTGCACCTGCTCCAGTGTGTGAAATCCTCAAGTACCCTCCTGTACTCCACCTCGTCCCATCATTAGATTGTTATGACTAAATATTGTCTGAATGTAAAGTTTATTTACTTCCATCAAAACAAAAACTATAACAAAAGTGTATTATAGTGTAACTATAATAACATATTAGATACATTTAAGTGTGTTGAAAATGATGTTATGACGTTAACTTTCACTTGTTCACACTGCTAAGAGTAAAGCGCTCCAGATATGATGCAATTGAAAGGCAACTCGCTCAAACGCTATGCTGAAATGTCCCGGTCCTTAGTTAAAATAGCAATTTTCTCACAATTTCCAAATAGTTGGAAACATCTGGGATATTGTAGGTACTCAACTGAACAAAATATATAACACTGGCCTAGTGGTTTTTGGATATTTTACTGCAAAAATACTACATAGTGGACCTTTAACCATGGGCTCACCTGTGCGGTGCATCATGGGTACAGAGACAGTGTAGGAGCGATGCACTAAGAAAACACGATTGTCTACCATCTTATGGTGGAACTGCTCATCCCAGTGTGCTGGAGAGAAAACAGAGTTTCATTTTAGTTTTTTAAAGATTTTACAAATTGCTTCTCATTCTTAAGGTGGTCGAGTCTTACGTTTATAGAACATGGCGTTGATGATCATGGCTCCATCCGTCTTCTCCACATCTTTGGTCACCTCGGGGAGCTTTCCGTCGGTGGACTTCGATGCCCATTCGTTGATGGCTTTCACCGCGCTGCGCTTGTCACGGAAGTTTATTTTGGAGTGCTCGTAGTTATAATGCTTCTTGCTGCTCTTCAGGAAGTTGTCGACGAAGCTAACCGAGCTGGGCCCGTAGAAGCGGTTGCTGATCTTCCAGGTGACGTTACGTGCCGTTGAGTTACTGACCTCGGTGAGAAGCTCAGACAGCCCAGAGTGCAGCTGCTCGTCCTTCACCGTAGTGGCGCTCAGGACAGTTTTGACCTGAGAAGCAGTGTTGGATTTCCCTCCAAGAGCCACCAAACCCAGCGAGGAAGCCACTACCACAGGGGAAATCAGTATGTTCTCGACGTCCTTCTCCTTTGCCATGTTCTGGTACAGGTTGAAGGCCAAAGTGGCACTGTTGTCTGCCAACATGTTGGCATGGCTGCTGAGGGTCTTGTCTGCGCTCACGGTGGCCATTAGGCACAGGAGAACCACACTTGACACCAACATGATTTTATAGGTGGTAAGTTTACACCCTGTAAGAGTAACAAAAAACTAGTTAGTGAGGTGCAAATCAATTTTACATATGAGATGATTTTCTATATGTGTAGAGCTGGGAACTGTTTAAGTTTCAGACCACAGAACCAAGAGTAGCGCCAATATATATTAACGCTGTAATTTCAAGCTACAATTTCCACAGACTTTTAATGACAGGCTATGCAAAAGGACGCCAGAAATGTTACATAACTGCCACGTGCACAGTTGTAACCTCACTCTCTAAGCTCTCAGAAGATCTGAGATCCTTCATCACAACATGCTTTTGCTTAAAAACAAGACATATTCCTTAGGAAACACTGAAAATATGTTTTAAAGAATGTTTACCGTTCAAAAGTTTGTGGTCGGTAAGATATTTTAATGTTTTTGGAAGACGTCTCATTCTCACCATTTGATCAAAAATAAAGTTGAATTGTGAAAATTATTACAAATTTAAACTAAATGTTTTCTATATTACTATTTTTTTTAATATGGTTTATATCCTGATGACAAAGCTGAATTTTCAGCATCATCACTCCAGTCTTCAGTGTCACATGGTCCTTCAGAAATTATTCTAATATGATGATTTGCTGCTTAAAAAGACATTAACCAGACATTAAGACAGTTATCAATGTAGAAAACAGTTCTGTTGCTCAATATATCATTTATTTAAATTATAAATCTTTTTGTAACATTATAAATGTCTTTTTACTGTTACTTTTTGATCAATTGAATGCATCCTTGCTAAGTAGAAGTATTATTTTTCAAAACTTTTGAACGACCTTGTATAATATCACACGTACCCAAGATGCAAATCTATATTCATTGTGGGAAAAGCTCTAGCAGCCACATATACAGATTTCACGGCCCCCGGAGTCATCTTACGCCGGATAACCGTTATCCAATCAGCACTGCCAGGATGGCAGGAAGTTCTTACAATAGTGTGGGAACGTCAGACTTCAGACATGTTATAGTTTGTGCAGCTTTCCCCCACCCCTTTAGCAAAAGATCAACCCAAAAATGTGGCCTTCAGCCATGCAAATGCACCTAAATGGACTTGTATTATCCCATATGGGTGAGTCAGAGCTTTATTTGGGACTGTTACATATGCAAACAAACCTTTTGAATCATCAGTTAATCAAAGCACTTCACTGCTTATTACGTTTATATTTGTGTAAAACTATACAAGTCTCATGCAAACATTTATTTTACATTTCTACATTTTAAAAGAAGGACTGCTATGGAATACTGCAACAACAAAAAAATGCCATGCAGTTAATGATACCTGAATGCAAAATGTTTTCACAGCTGTAATGGCATCTGTTACTCACCTCTCAGAGCTTCCGAAAACTTTTGCAATCTCTCGGATCTGTTGGCTTCCCCTGACATCAAATCCTTCATGCAGATTTTATAATCTGGAAAAGAATCCTCTGGAAGTTGGGAAAGGAGTAATATAATGGTTCCCGTGTTCTGTGAGACCTCCCCCAGATCCAGTTACTGTGGGAACTAGACTCTCCGCAAGGTCCTAAAGGCAGCAGAAACTGACCCTTTTCCTGCTCACACAATGACTATAAAAGAAACTAAAGTGCTTTTCCATGCAAGGAAAATGGTGTGTATGAAAAAGGTGGATTTAATACAGAATCAGATTTACTAATTATAATATTTTAGCAAGAAGCAAAATGCAATTAATTCTTAAATCTGGCACTACATTTTTTAGTATTTGTATTTGATTGGTAAGGAGAGTTTACCATTTATATTATAAAATGAACTAAAAAAAACTTGTAAGGTTAAGACAAGAGGCTATTCTCCTTCCAGCCCTACCCTGTCCGTCTCTTGTCCCTCTCTTTTCTGCATGCCACGTTTGAACTGGGTCGTGTCTAGGCCTGCAAGCGGACAGCAGACAAAACAGGGCAGAGATTTTATCTCACTTTGGGTGTGAAGCAAACTTTATAGTTCTCATTTGTCCCCATTTAAAAAAAACAACGCCTATTTTTATTGCTTAGAAGTTGATTTTTTAAAGCTCAGGATACTTTTTTGTCTTGTTTTGCAGCAAAAATATTTAAACTTCCTTAATAGAAATTATATTTTTTGACAGCTGTTTACAACTTTTGGCTCTCTAACTGTTAAAAAACAATACTGCATGCATTTTGTGTGAGAACATTTTTTTTGGTTGTAATAAAACAGCATCTCTAGGTCGCTTTTATAGCATTTCAAATCCCTCAGCTCGCGCCATCTCCAAAAAAAAATGTTGGTTCTTGTTTTATTATGAGCTCGGATGCGTTCTCGTTTCGCCAGCAGACTCTCCTCTGTTCTGCGTTTTCTAAACAGGTGATTCCCTGGAGATTTGAGATTTTTGTGTCTCATTTGTTGTGACAATCTTTATTTACACTTACAGATATGATCAAATATACATGCTAGTAATGTGTTAAATTAATATGGTAATTCATGCTAGCAACATGTTAATTCCTGCTAGAAATGTGCTATGTTAGTAACGTGTAAAAATCATGGTAATTTGTACTAATTATGTATTAAAAAATTCTACATGCTAAAACGTGTTAAAAAAATACTAACTTAATGTTATCAACATGCTAAATCATACTAGCGGCATGATAATTAATACTAACAATGTATTAAAACATTCTACATGTGAATGGCCAGAACAAATTAAAAGTTTTCTATTTTAGTTGAAAATGGTGTTGTATAAGCGGCCCCAAAGTAAATAACTAATTGTCACATGCCTGTCCTGTCTTGTGTGCACATGTGGGTTTTGTCATGTCTCCGGTCTACTGTCAACCCCGCCCTTCTTGTTATCTGATTATTGGTTTATTTGCCCCACCTGTTCTCCCTCATTATCTGCCTTGTTTGTTCCCTTTATAATCTCCTTGTGTTTGTCAGTCTGTGTTGGATCCTTGTGTAATGTCTGCGTCTCCCGTTCTCCCTGTGATTCTGTTGGTTTGTTTAAGTTATATTTTATTATTCTATTGTGTGTTTTTCCCCCTCGTGGGTTTTGTTTTGAGTTTATGTTTTATTTGTTATAAATAAATATATCCTTTTCTGCACTTGAGTCCTCGCACCATTTCCTTTGTCTGTGACGTGACAGAAGGATCCAACCATACAATGAGGACTCAGCAGAGAAGTTCTCTCTCGGTGCCAGTTCCGGGGGTCCCGAGTCCGGGAATCCCGAGTCCGGACATGGCCTGGAGGGCCGTAATGGGAGGGTTTGTGGTGGCAGTCCTGCATGCTTGGGAAAAGCACAGGGTGTCATCCACCACTCCGGTGGTCCCAGTTCCGGTGGATCGTGCTCCGGTGGTCCCTGTGCCGGTGGATCGTGCTCCGGTGGTCCCTGTGCCGGTGGATCGTGCTCCGGTGGTCCCTGTGCCGGTGGATCGTGCTCCGGTGGTCCCTGTGCCGGTGGATCGTGTTCCGGTGGTCCCTGTGCCGGTGGATCGTGTTCCGGTGGTCCCTGTGCCGGTGGACTCCGTTCCGGTGGTCCCGAGTCCGGAAACGGCCTGGAGGGCTGTGATGGGATGCTTTGTGGTGGCAGTCCTGCATGCGTGGAAGGAGCACAGGGCTTTATCCGAAGCCCCGGAGGCAGTTCCGGTGGTCCCAGTTCCGGTGGATCGTGTGCCGGTGGTCTCAGTTCCGGCGGATCGTGTTCCGGTGGTCCCTGTGCCGGTGGATCGTGTTCCGGTGGTCCCTGTGCCGGTGGATCGTGTTCCGGTGGTCCCAGTTCCGGCAGATCATGTTCCGGTGGTCCCAATGCCAGCAGATCGTATTCCGGTGGTCCCAGTGCCGGTGGATACTGCTGGACTGGAGAAGTTTCCCCAACGCCCTCCCTGCGCCGCTGAGGCGCCCTGCTCTCCCTGCGCCGCTGAGGCGCCCTGCTCTCCCTGCGCCCCTGAGGCGCCCTGCTCTCCCTGCGCCCCTGAGGCGCCCTGCTCTCCCTGCGCCCCTGAGGCGCCCTGCTCTCCCTGCGCCCCTGAGGCGCCCTGCTCTCCCTGCGCCCCTGAGGCGCCCTGCTCTCCCTGCGCCCCTGAGGCGCCCTGCTCTCCCTGCGCCCCTGAGGCGCCCTGCTCTCCCTGCGCCCCTGAGGCGCCCTGCTCTCCGTGCGCCGCTGAGGCGCCCTGCTCTCCGTGCGCCGCTGAGGCGCCCTGCTCTCCGTGCGCCGCTGAGGCGCCCTGCTCTCCGTGCGCCGCTGAGGCGCCCTGCTCTCCGTGCGCCGCTGAGGCGCCCTGCTCTCCGTGCGCCGCTGAGGCGCCCTGCTCTCCGTGCGCCGCTGAGGCGCCCTGCTCTCCGTGCGCCGCTGAGGCGCCCTGCTCTCCGTGCGCCGCTGAGGCGCCCTGCTCTCCGTGCGCCGCTGAGGCGCCCTGCTCTCCGTGCGCCGCTGAGGCGCCCTGCTCTCCGTGCGCCGCTGAGGCGCCCTGCTCTCCGTGCGCCGCTGAGGCGCCCTGCTCTCCGTGCGCCGCTGAGGCGCCCTGCTCCCCGTGCGCCGCTGAGGCGCCCTGCTCCCCGTGCGCCGCTGAGGCGCCCTGCTCCCCGTGCGCCGCTGAGGCGTCCTGCTCCCCGTGCGCCGCTGAGGCGTCCTGCTCCCCGTGCTCCGCTGAGGCGTCCTGCTCCCCGTGCGCCGCTGAGGCGTCCTGCTCCCCGTGCGCCGCTGAGGCGTCCTGCTCCCCGTGCGCCGCTGAGGCGTCCTGCTCCCCGTGCGCCGCTGAGGCGTCCTGCTCCCCGTGCGCCGCTGAGGCGTCCTGCTCCCCGTGCGCCGCTGAGGCGTCCTGCTCCCCGTGCGCCGCTGAGGCGTCCTGCTCCCCGTGCGCCGCTGAGGCGTCCTGCTCCCCGTGCGCCGCTGAGGCGTCCTGCTCTCCGTGCGCCGCTGAGGCGTCCTGCTCTCCGTGCGCCGCTGAGGCGTCCTGCTCTCCGTGCGCCGCTGAGGCGTCCTGCTCTCCGTGCGCCGCTGAGGCGTCCTGCTCTCACCGCTCCTCCCTGGCGCCCCCTGCACTCACCGCGCCACCCAGGAGTCCTGCTCTCACCGCGCCACCCTGGCCGCCTGAACTCTGCGGGCCGCCTGAACTCGGTGGGCCTCCCGACCTCGGCGGGCCGTCCTGGCCATTCGAACTTTGTGTGCCACCGTTGCCTCTTGAACTTTTTGTTTTTGTCCCTCCCTTGTTTACCCCTCCCTTGTCTGTTTCTTCCTGGTCTGTCCCTCCCGTGCCCCCCTGGTCAGTCCCTCCCGTGCCCCCCTGGTCAGTCCCTCCCGTGCCCCCCTGGTCTGTCCCTCCCGTGCCCCCCTGGTCTGTCCCTCCCGTGCCCCCCTGGTCTGTCCCTCCCGTGCCCCCCTGGTCTGTCCCTCCCGTCCCGCCCTGGTCTGTCCCGCCCGTCCCTAGTGGAGCGTCTGGTAGCCGCTCCTTAAGGAGGGGGTAATGTCACATGCCTGTCCTGTCTTGTGTGCACATGTGGGTTTTGTCATGTCTCCGGTCTACTGTCAACCCCGCCCTTCTTGTTATCTGATTATTGGTTTATTTGCCCCACCTGTTCTCCCTCATTATCTGCCTTGTTTGTTCCCTTTATAATCTCCTTGTGTTTGTCAGTCTGTGTTGGATCCTTGTGTAATGTCTGCGTCTCCCGTTCTCCCTGTGATTCTGTTGGTTTGTTTAAGTTATATTTTATTATTCTATTGTGTGTTTTTCCCCCTCGTGGGTTTTGTTTTGAGTTTATGTTTTATTTGTTATAAATAAATATATCCTTTTCTGCACTTGAGTCCTCGCACCATTTCCTTTGTCTGTGACGTGACACTAATGATATTTTACAACAGAAATTATTCAATCAAAAACTTTAGCTGGACAATAACTTTTTTATTGAGCTGCTGTACAACCAAAACAATCTCTCTTCCATTATTTTCCAATTATCACTGTAAAGCTGCTTTGAAAGAATCTGTACTGTAAAATAGGGGTTGAACGACTTCCATTTTTTTAAAGTCGACATTTATGTGATGAAAGTCGAGTCGACGTCGACTAGTCGCTGATGACATCATTAATAAACAAATAACCATGATCCTCGAGCTGAGACTCGAACTCGGGTCTTCTTGTGCACAGCTATGGCAAATGAGCACTGCCCATACGGTTATTGGTCCTACATAACAGATTCTGTATCAGTTCTTTTGTCTTAAGGACGTTATATTTCTCACAGATTTCTGCTCGTTCTGAATAAGATAGATAAAGTGGCACAATAAAGATATGAATGCATTAGTGAGTGATTGTGTGTGAATTGATTCTACCTGGCAGCGTCTCTCTACTAATAGTGAAGGTGTGAGTTTTAATGATCAAGAAATATATGCTAGAACTTTTCAGTTTCTAAGCTATTTTATTTATAAATCACAGAACAGTGTTGATAATACATTTGTGCTACTGAATGGTTTTGTGTGAGGTGCGCGCGATCTCCGCGTGACCAGGCTATGTGTGTGTGTGCGTTGCAGCAGTTTAGCGCGATTATTAACTTACATGTACAATAAGCCTGCATTCTCCCGATCAATTTTGAGCATTCAGATATATAATCAAACATGTCTTGTGGAGAGCTCATGGAGTATACATTTATTTGTCGTTTTTAACTGGTCAAAACAGAGCCTGTCAGGAAATTGTTTATCGTGTTGCGCCCTCTATAGGCCAGCGACTAGTCGACGTCAAGCTTAAAGCGTCATGATGACCATTTTTTTTTACAGTATATTGTCTTGACAGAGCATTAAGGTCGACTAGTCGATTAGTCGACTAGTCGGTGCTATATAAATGAAAGTGACTTGACTAACTAATCCATGCTTGCAAAACATGCAACAACAAAAAAAAATACATTAGCAAAATAACGTCAAAGTAGCTGGAGTTGTTGTCTGTTTGCAGATACGACGAGATGTGCACAAAACCATCCTGTCAGGTCTAAAATATAAACAATGTATAATAGTGAATTAGGGTAATAAAACCCTATTTTTGGGGGTTTGGAAGGATTGATGATTTTGACTCGTTACTTGAATTTTGATATTTTGAAATGTTACATATAGCGTAGGCCTACCTTTAATGTAAATAGCAAATCTCAGATAATTTGGCTTTGTACGAATTTGATGAAAAATGTTCTTCTATTATGACATTGTTAAAATTTGATTTTAAAACGCGTGTCATCATAAAACAGATCTCATTAGCTGCATGTGAGCTGAACAGGCTGCACCTCATTAGCATCTAACATGACACTGTTCAAAGATAAAAACCATTAACAGCACAGCTTTCAAAGTATACACCTCCAGGCCACTTTGTAAAGATCAGTGAAAACAGAACTGATGGCAATAGCTTTCCTCAGGCAATGGAATGTTGAAAGAATGCTGCTCGCTTCACTTGTCAGGGTTTCTTTTCGGATTTGCTGCTTTACGTGTCTCATTGTGTTGTTAGATCCGCATAGCTTGAGGTTTAACCCAGATTGACAGTCACTGATTAACTGCCGTGAACAAAAGAACGCAAGATTACTATAGATCCTCAAACAACTACATTTATGTCCTTTTATTTGCTTCTTTGGTTTCCATTTGGAAATAACTATAATTTATATTAATGTTGCTAAAGCACCTATAACCCCTTTTGCTCAAACTTACTGAAGTTTAATGGATATAAATGATAGCACTATCTATCTAAAACAAGCAGAAAGCAGGTCAGAAAATGCTATCTATTTACTGTTATTCTTGTACTCAGAACCAAACCCAGGGACAAAAACTGATGACCAAGACAGTGTGTATAATACATTAATATTGTGAAATATTATTAAAATTTAACATAACTTTTCTATTTAAATATATTTAATTTCTGTGATTGCAAAGCTGAATTTTTTTAGCATCATTACCCGTCTTCAGTGTCTCATGATCCTTCAGAAATCATTCGTTGTTTTGCTGTTCATGAAACATTTCTGATTATTATCCATGTTAAAAACAGCTGTGCTGCTTAATATTTTCATAGAAAATGTGATTTTTTTCAGGAGTCTTTGATGAGTAGTAGAAAGTTCTACATTTAAACAGTAGCTGCATCCTGCAAAGGTCACATTTGAATGCTGAATGCATCACACCGGTGTGACGAATGCTGTCCAAATAGATTGGTGTAGGTATGACATCACTTTGTAGGCCAACTGGCAATTAGCATCACACTGGTTCCCTTGAGAAAAACCCAAAAGGGTTTTCCAATGGGCTTTTGGATTATTGCAAAAAAAGAAAGGGAAAAAAATGCTCTGTGATCAACAAAAGTTTATAATACATACACACCTTCTACTTAAACGTTTTGTCCATCAAGATAATTATCATAGATGAACACAACTTTTATTCATTTTGAAGCCTAAATGCAGTCACAAGAAATAAAAGGCTAAACATAGGCTATAAACGAACCACACCACAGTCCCTACTCCAACGTCACCTTCCGATAACCCTTTCGTTTTTTATCTCAAAATTTTTTTAACAGAACGTTTGAGTTAAACTACTTTATAAGAGCACAATTATAAGCATAATGTTAAAGCAGATTGAGTTTAATTTTTGGTGTGTCTTTAATTTGAGACATCCTCAAATAAAGCGTCAAACGGTCATGAATCAGTTTATTGATTCATGATTCAGATCGCGTGTCAAACTGCCAAAATGCTGAAATCACGTGACATTGGCGATCGGAATCATGAATAAATATGCTGATTCATGACCGTTTTAATCTTTATTTGAGGTTTGAAAACAAACGCGGAAGAGAAGACAATGCTGAATAAAGGCCTAGTTTTTGCTATTTTTGGACCAAAATGTATTTTCGATGCTTCAAAAGATTCTAATGAACTAACTGATGTCACATATGGACTACTTTGATGATGTTTTTATTCCCTTTCTGGATATGGACTGTAAAGTGTGCATACTCTTGAATACGCTCTCGGACTAAATATAAAATGTCTTAAAATGTGTTCTGAAGATGAACAACATTACGGTGAGTCTTTAATGACATAAATTTCATTTTTGGGTGAACTAACCCTTTAATGGATCACTACTGAATAAAAGTTTTCATGTCTTTAAGAAAAAATATTTTTAGACCCCAAACTAGACAATGAGCACCGGGTAAATGACAGGATGCTCTTCCTGTAGTCCTGTTTACATCCACATATCCATAAATAGCACATTACCAGGGGCAGGGCCTGCCAAAAACTCCATGCTTCATTCAAAGCAGCCTTCCTTTTGACTGCATTTTACTGTGGTTGTGTTTCTGTTCATTGCGACATTAATATGTCTGTTGGGTGTGATATATCAAGTTATGAATGAATGTTCTGTTCTGAATGAATGACTAATGCATCAGAGGTTCAGATCGGTGGAAACCTGCCCAGCTATTGTGAGCTTTTCTCTCACACAGAAGGAATTTCGCTTTCAACAAATTCAACATGTTAAATATTTTGTCTGTTCTTTGTGCTGGAGGCAGAGCAAATCCAGAGCAGATAAAATCGCTATGTCATGGTCTGTCTTAACTGTAAACGTACAGTGTCCTTAAAGTTCTACCTCAATGGTGTCACTGATCTCTATATACTTCAAGAATTTTAAATGATTGTGAGCAGTCATTGGAAGCCGATACTGTGTTGTGACTACGTTAAAGGGATAGTTCACCCAAAAATGAAAATTAGTCCATGATTTACTTACCCTCAAGCAGGGATGGGCAGTATTTCAAATACATGTATTTAAAATATGTATTTGAAATACAAAATACTATTTTGTATTTTGTATTTTAAAGCCTTTGGAAAAAATCGAATGTAATTTGTATTTAAATACATTTAAGATGAGTAATTTTGTATTTTCAAAATACTCAAAATACTTTGAGCCAGGCAACCTCTTTATCAGGAGCTGTTTTCATGCATCTACTAGTTCAGACCAGACACGCCCCTCCCCTCAACATTCATTCAGGTGAGCCACAGCTGTACAACCCTAGCCTGACAAGCCAGACCCACATCAAGATGTTTGGTCTGGAAACTCACCATTGACAGCTCAATCCGAGGGGCGGATATACGGTTGTCTTTTAAACTCCCTCTGCACGCGATAGCGCTACAACCATCCAGAGCAACGTGAAGCGGAGCTCATTGATAGATTAAACATTCGCCGTATCCAGTCAGCAAAACTCAGAACACATCTTCCCTTCTTAAGAATGACTTCAGTGCCGTTCTTTGTTCTTTTCTCAGAGAAAAGCTTAACTCAAGTCTTCCAGAGTCACGGCCAAAGCTGATTCGAAAGACTGCCGTTCGCCAGCGTCTGTGTTTACTAGAAGCACGCAAACGCAACTCTGCCGTCATTATGTTAAGCCCCGCCCACCGACTCTATACACGATGTGATTGGCCCGACCAGAGTTTGGTTTTTACAGCTCAGAAGTGTATTGAGAGTTGCTAGACGACACTCAGGGCAGATTAGATCTAGACTGCGTCTAGATTTCTAGGCTAGTACAACCCAGCCTTGGATCGGCAACTTTACAAAATTGTTGGAATAAGGTGAGGATGTCATGGTCAATTCTACTTGTTGATTAAAGTAGCTTGTCAAATGTTTCTGAAGTATTAACGTTACTGCATGTTAGGGATGAGTGATATCATATGACAATACATATCGTAGATTCGTAGCAATAATATAAAATGTGAATCGATGGAACTTTTTCTAAATCATTTACATAGATAGGCCTATCGGGGTAAGCACATATATCTGTGCAGCTTTTAGTGGGCAGGAATAATTGGAATGTTGGAGTGGAAAAAGAAGTGAGGGCGAATGAGTTATTGACGTAATTTGTGTTATTATAACTGCCGCTAAAGGAAATTCAAATTCAAATTCAAAAGGAAAGTTTTTAAGCAGTTGCACACATCTAAATGCTTTTTGGCATTCAGAATAGGCCCAGATAGATTACAGCCTAATATGGATACCTTCACTGAATTGCCAATTTCACATGTATTTGGTGTATTTTCAAAATACAAAATACTGTATTTGTATTTAAATACATTTTTCCACACAGTATTTTGTATTTGTATTTAAATACATTTTCCTCACAGTATTTTGTATTTGTATTTAAATACATTTCCATGTATTTATGCCCATCTCTGCCCTCAAGCCCTCCTAGTGCAAGAGCGTCTGACTCTCATGCTAACAAACCTGGGTTTGAGTCCCGCTTGGAGTGCGGGGTTCAAACAGGAGGGATTACACTAGAATATGTACATGTATATGACTTTCTATGAATACAATCTGAGTTATATTAAAAATGTCCTGGCTAATCCAAGCGGTATAATGGCTGTTTCTGTTTGGAGAAAAAAGTGCATCTATCCAACATTAAAGTGATCCACACAACTCCGGGTGGTTAATGAAGCGAAGCGATATGTTTGTGTAAGAAAAGAAAAAGCCATATTTAAAACTTTACAAACTGTAATTTGTAAACACGTGCTTTCATGAGAAACTGGCGTTCGAACGCATGACGTAGGACGCAGGTGTAGAGTAAGTTCGAGTGACGCAGAGGATAGAGCAAAACAAAGCGTAGTTCTCCCAAGAACTAGCACAGTGGCATTTTCTCATGAACGTGCGTACAACAGTTAGCGTAAGTTAGAGATTACAGTTTATAACCTGTTAAATATGGATATTTTTTCTTAAAGAAACGCATCGCTTCACTTCAAATGGTCTTTATTAACCCCCTGGAGCCATATGCAGTAGTTTTATAATGGATAGATGTACTTTTATGGACTTCAAAACAGAAACAGCCATTATAAAACTTGGAAGAGCCACACCATTTTTAATCTCTTATAACATTATATAAAACATTTTAAAAGATTGTTTTCGTCTGAAAAAAGAATGTCATTTACACCCAGGATGACTTGAAGGTGAGTGAATCATGGGCTAATTTTAATTTTTGGGTGAACTATCCCTTCACGATCGAACAAAGCAGTATAAACTATATAACAGGAATATTTATTTTCTAAAAGACACAATTAAGATAAATAGTACTGTGTGCACATGCCACAATCTTGTGAGAGAGAAAAATCAAAATAGATGAATGACAACTTGTTGGCAAGTGTGAAAACGTCAGCTCTTTTGTTTAGCATGTGTTTGACCGCATGTTCCTGCAGCTACGAATGTGACCACTAGGTGCTGCTAGTTTCACACGTCTAAACCTGCACAAACTACTGTGGAAGGTTTGCTTATTTCAGTTTATTATGATTCCCCTCACCGATATGTCATAATCAAATGGTTATAATAAACAAGTACTGATTTATATTTGATAAATAAATGTAACATGGTATCATCATTCCACTACTACTAATATATTATAAAATCAGAAAATTATTTTAGTCTTATAATTGTGTGTGTGTATATATATATATATATATATATATATATATATATATATATATATATATATATATATATATATATATATATATAAATAAAATGAATGTATAATAGTTTAATATATAACACTTAGACAGTAATCAATGTTGTTGAATGAATGTTCTCGACTTTTAAAACTAGACTTGCTTAGACTGGAGCAGAACATTCATCCTGACATCTCATCACATCAGAAAATACCACAACGAACACATGTGACCCCGTACAGATGTGCCCGGCTAGTGTGTCTAACTCAAAGTCACGCTTGCTGAAGGACGGCTTCAGTCCACCAGTAGGTTGTTAAAGATTAGGATGTGATGCAAGCTTGGCTCAGGCCAGAGGTTAATCTCTCACTGTCATCCTGGAATAGAAGCAGTGGATGCTCTGCTCTGGCTCTCTGCCTGCAGTCTGGATAAGTAGCCGCTGTGCCTGACAGAGGTGGGCTCTCCATGCACCGCTTCACAAAACTCCTTCTTTGTTCAGGTAGACTGACGGAGCTGGGGAACAGAGACACAGCAACCATTAAATGGTTTTTAGGAGTTTCTATGGGTTTCTTTGTCAATTATTATTACAGGGTTGTAGCTGGGCTATCCGGGTCCCCATGCAGGTTGCTGCTGTCAGCCTCCTTGAAATCGTGTTCTTGCCCCTCAGTTGAAATTGTGTTCTGGGGTGGGGGCTCGGATTAAAACATGGATAATGGCATGCAGCCAGGAATCGTGTTTTCCTGACATTTTTGTGAGCCTGATTTCAACATGAATATTTACTGTCAGACATCACATTGAATCCTGTGAATCCCGCATGTATTTGCTGAAGGGTAAGTACATTGAAGCATGTATGTGGCTGCTTGTCAAGAATGAAAAACAAACGTTTCATACAAATTCTGAATATATTACAGAACTAAAATAGAAAATTAAAAAAATATGATATCGCCAAGACAGCGTGCAAAGAGTGCTCCTTTTATAAGCACTAAAAACTGTCACTCATTCAATGAGCGTGATCTCACAAAGTTCCGCTATATTAATCAGTGAAGCTGGTATACAATGAATCTCTTATTTATTTTCACAATGTCTGCATACAGTGGATTGACGTGCATGTTAACTGAACTCAGCACCTGGACAAACACTCGAGCAGTGAGGGGATTCCAACTTCAACATCTATGATTGGCCAATTGCGTTGTAGAAGTCTACCGACATGTTTGTGATTGGCTACATTACTCACCGAAGCGAATTACTCTCTCTTGTGTCCTGTCCTCAGAGTTGTTTTGTGTTCGGGGCGTGGCGTTCAGATCCCGGCACTTCGGCCTCTGGTTTCGGTTTTGTGTCGGGATTTAGACATTCATGCTCTGAGTGTTTGTCTTTTGTTGTGAGAGTAGCCTACGGGATGAGTCTTTAGTGCAGTTTGTTTAGAGAGGTTTTTTCGAGTATGGGTCAGCTTGACGTCGATAGTGACCGCGTGACCAGAGCGAGAGAGGAAATGCACGCCCATAAACACTGCTCTCAGGTAGGTGCAGATCCACTCGTCTGAGCAACACTTCTGTGGCGCCGCGCTCCACTTTATTCCTATGGGTGACATCAAGCGACTTCAACGCTTCAGCACAGCATTCCGGGAAGGCAGCGCTGCATTTGAACCGATTTGAACACAGAAATGACGAGAAGCTTCACATCACGCTTCAGTCGCGTCGCAAAAGTGGAGCTCCACGGTCACTGCTGTCAGGACTTCACCAAATCAACAATGTTACCAAAGAAGTGTGTCGCGTATGTCGCAAAATGTGTTGCTATCGTCGCGTAAGTAAATATCAGTAAACGACACGATCGTGTATAGTTAATTTATCAATGGAGCATGCGATCTATGGTGTGTGTTTAAATACATTTGTTTAGCTGACCACTATAGGTGTCATTTTGTTTATTGTAAAACCACCCAAACATAAACCTAGCGTTCTCACAAAGCGTGCTTCGTCATTCAAATGCTCTAACGGTTACTCCATTGTTGTTCTATGTATAACGTTACACTAGTCTGACGTGCAAAACCGTTTTGCTTGCTACTGCTAAGGTTTAGTCGCATACAATAGTCCATAAACTGAATCATGTCCTCATAAACTGCGAGTAAACACACACAAATGTTGACAGGCCACTAAATACAGTACATACCACAGAGACGGACGTCCTGCTGTTGTTGCTTCTCCTGTTCAATTTATTTCAGCCTCCGGATCTGATTCTGGATCATATCTGTATCAGTTGAATCTGATTGATAGCCATGGTTTTTTTAGGGTAGCGTTTTCTTCTCCACGCTTGAGGACGTCACCGCTTTGTGCGCACTCGTCATTCTTTAGCTCCGCCCACACGATACACCTCCAGGTGCTCGGTTTTTTTTCGGAAAGACTCGGTACAGCCTATATTTCTTTTATAAATATAATAAAACTAAAGACTTTTCGGAGATATGAAGGATGCAATACTGCAATACTACTCTATAGGTACTCAAGATTGACATGAGATTGAGAACCCCCCCTCAACATTTCATCATTTTCACCTACAAATTCATTCTGTGATTTTTGTCAAGGTGTTAACGACCAGTCTATATAAATCCTCCGGTGACCCGGGTATGTAATGCTTCATGATGGCACTGCTGGGACTGTTGGAGGATTACGCTAATGGCAGAATAAGGAAAGAACGAGTTTTCATTCAGGGACATTATCAGCAAAACTGCATGAATTTTATTTGATTTGAAGTGTTTAAAATTAACGAAATATTTTTAATTAAAATAACACTTATTTAAAAAAATACCTGAGAAGTATTTAATACAATTTTGTTTTTATGGATATTTTGATGTATGTATTCTACAACATAAAAAGGATATTGAATGATTTTCAGCAATGTAATGTGTAAAGCACAAATGGCATTTATAGTCCGTATCTAATATTTTTCAATGTCGTTTACCTTTGACAGTGTTAAACATGGTGTCACGTGGATGGGAATATGCATGCAAATGATATGCAGATGAGGTCATGCATAGTAAAACTAGGCGTTGTCAGCTCCATATATGGTGATTTCGGGGAGGAGTCAGGGTGGAGAAGCAGGTACAAGCTGCTGCTGGCTGTGATTTATAATGGGATTTTTGAGCAGCTTCTGGCGTACGCATGGTTTCATAAATCTGAAAAAAAAATTGTGTACGCAAAATCTAGCTTTATACGTACATACACTTTTAGGATGAAATCTACACAAAGTTTTATAAATGAGACCCCAGAACTTTTCACTCCAGTTTACATGCAATTTTCATTATTCTGATTATTCGCTAATAAGTATGGTTATACCACACTCAGATAGGCATACAGTATACTGGCCATTGTTTTAATATACTCGCATCAAATTCATAATACATTTTTATGGATGTAGCTTACTGGATATGGTTACTAAGATTATGAGCTTAATCACATTAGTTTGATTAAAGTATTGCGTTTACATGAGGTAAAGTTTAATTGCAATATTGTCTAAATCCTATTATAATCGCATTATGAGGGAACATGTAAAGTAGTCATTTTTGAATAAAGTTTGTGCACAAAAAGTATTCTCATCGCTCCGTAAAATTAAGGTTGAACCACTGTAGTCATGGACTATTTTAACAATGTCTTTACTACCTTAATTCATTTGTTAATCTGTGAATTAAATTCCTGTCTATGAAGGGGTCAGAGAGCTCTCTGATTTCATCAAATATATCTTAATTTGTGTTCTGAAGATAACATTTTTTTAACGGGTTTGTAATGATATGAGGGTGGGAATACCCTTTAAATAGGAGAATACCCACAATGCACTGTGAGATTTGCACCTAATGAATTCCCGTGTTTCTCCAGAAGATGGTGTAAGGCCTTCTGAAACATATACATATTTGAAACTTTACAAACTGTAAACTCTAACTTCTGCTAAATGTTGTACACCTGTTCACAATAGACTGGCGTTCCAGCAAATGACGTAGGATGCTCTGGTGAAAATATGCTAGTTCTCGCAAGAAACCAAGTTTTGTTATGGTCTATCCTCTGCGCTTCTGCATTCATCACTGTAACTTGCCTGTGTAGGAGCTAGGAGCACAGGGCACAACCTAAAGTGGGTTAGTTATAACACGCATGGTTTAAAACTTTAGACACATGACAGAATGACGAAACTTTGTGTATTTACTAGTTGCCATATCAACTCTATATATAGAGAAAAAATAGCACCAAAATTTAACAATCTTTGGAAGATATTAGGAACACTAATAAGAGTGCTGAAAGCATTCTTTAGAAATGTTGGCCCATATTGATAGGATAGCATCTTGCAGTTGATGGAGATTTGTGGGATGCACATCCAGGGCACGAAGCTCCCGATCCACCACATCTCAACATCCCAAAGATGCTCTATTGGGTTGAGATCTGGTGATTGTGGGACCATTTTAGTACAGTGAACTCATTGTCATGTTCAATAAATCCATTTGAAATGATTTGAGCTTTGTGACATGGTAAATTATCCTGTTGGAAGTAGCCATTAGAGGATGGGTACATGGTGGTCATAAAGGGATGGACATGGTCAGAAACAATGCTCAGGTAGGCTGTGGCATTTAAACAATGCCCAATTGGCACTAAGGGGCCTAAAGCTGATGATCCATGGGGCTACTTTTTGAGCAATGTTGCCGGGCAAAGTTGCTGAAAGATGTTGCTTGGGTACTTTCCCATTGAGAATGGGCAACACATTTCTATCTGGATATCCAAAAAGAAATGTGTTGCCCATGCTCTATGGGACAACGCCCACAGCCATATCACTTGGCAAAATTGCCCGGCAACATTGCTCAAAAAGTTGCCCCATGTATCATTGGCATAAAATGTGCCAAGAAAACATCACCCACACCATTATGCCACCACCACCAGCCTGCACAGTGGAAACAAGGTATGATGGATCCATGTTCTCATTCTGTTTACGCCAAATTCTGACTCTACCATCTGAATGTCTCAACAGAAATCAAGACTCATCAGACCAGGCAACATTTTTCTAGTCTTCAACTGTCCAATTTTGGTGAGCTTGTGCAAATTGCGGCCTCTTTTTCACATATCACTGTGGCTTTTGTGGCTTCACAAATGCTTTGCTGCATACCTTGGTTGTAATGAATGGTTATTTCAGTCAAAGTTGCTCTTCTATCAGCTTGAATCAGTCGGCCCATTCTCCTCTGAGCTCTAGCATCAACAAGGCATTTTCGCCCACAGGACTGTCGCATACTGGATGTTTTTCCCTTTTCACACCATTCTTTGTAAACCCTAGAAATGGTTGTGTGTGAAAATCCCAGTAACTGAGCAGATTGTGAAATACTCAGACCGGCCCGTCTGGCACCAACAACCATGCAACGCTCAAAATTGCATAAATCACTTTTCTTTCCCATTCTGACATTCAGTTTGGAGTTCAAAGAGATTGTCTTGACCAGGACCACACCCCTAAATGCATTGAAGCAACTGCCATGTGATTGGTTGATTAGATAATTGCATTAATGAGAAATTCAACAGGTGTTCCTAATAATCCTTTAGGTGAGTGTATTTTACAATATCAATGTAAATTTTCTTACTTAAGTTTATTTTCCATCTCTGTTTTTTGTGTTTATTTAAAATAAGACAAATCTAATATTATTGTATCAGCTATATGCTATTTAACAGTTGAGATAGTTTTTTAATGCTGATCTAACAGAAAAAGTTACAAGCCACGGTTTAAATCCCAGTCGCGCAGGTGGGGTGTGTTGTAACCATAGACTGTAAAAAAATATGAACGTAGTGTCCGTGACGTCATACATCCGATAAGCAATTCTGAAGTGTAAAGTAGAGACGAGCTGGGCTTTGACATCTTGCTAGCGTATCATCGCGCGTCACTCCCGGATAACAGAAAATGGGCAAAAAGGCAGGATATGGGCGGAGCTTAGGTGACGCAATGACTACGGCGGATAAATGGCTGTCCAAGTAACCACACCCTTAATTATGCAGAAATCTAAGGCTTTATATAATGTAAATGTATGAGTTATAAAAATAAAAAAATCACCCCCCTCACAGTTGTCATGAAGGGCAAAATTAGCCGTATAGAACAAAACCACAATTTTGTACATGTTTTTGTCTGCTGTAAAGTTGGGAATTTTAACATGGGGCTCAATGAGATTCTGCTCCCTTCTGGAGCCTGTCCCTAGTGCTCAGTTAAGGAATTGCAGTTTACATTACTTCCGTATTGGCTTCAAGAGAGATCGCGGGAGGTTGCCGCTTGGTTGTAACACTGCATTACAATGAGCCCCTATTAGAAATATCATATTCTATAATATTCTATATATTATTATATAGAATATTATATTCTATACTTTTTAATGAATTCTTTTGAGAAACCACGAGAAAAGGGTGAATAATGACTGAGATTCAATGTTCAGACATTTTTATTTATTACTTTTTTTAGTTTTTAACTATGCTGTATAGCTGTATTAGCGATGTGTTTGTTGTCAAAATCAAAAATGTGTATTTTTAATGATAAAAAAATGCCATTATTTTATCTCAGAAAGTTAATAATTGTATTTTATTGACAAAATATTTTTTTTTGTTTGTTTATGTTTTGATTATATCAGATAACATTTTAAGATGTAATTTGCTCATGTTACAATGTGCCCACTCACATGTTACAATACCCCACGCATGGGCCATGTTGTTGTCACATTTCACTTCCATTCTTTCGGGGTAAATCAAGAAAAAGGATACACTGTATAAAACAATGAAACAAAACCACATAATTGCAATTAATGTGGGAGAAAATTATATGCTCTAAGCCCAAATGGATTTACTGCACAAACTGAGACAGTCAAAAAGCGTTAGGTTGTGCCCTGCATCATACTTTGGAATACCATGTCTCGCGTGAATGCACGAGAGACTGGTTAGTAAAAGATGTTTAGCTTCAAAATGGCCTTTATTAACCCACCGGAGCAGTGTGGAACACTTTTATAATGGATAGATGCACTTTTATGGACTTCAAAACAGAAACAGCCATTTACTATAAAGTTTGAAGAACCAGGACATTTTTTTATATAACTCTGATTGTATTCATCTGAAAGAAGAATGTCCTACACCTGACTTAAATCATTCATTTCACTCCCTCAAGTAGGCGGTGTAGGGAATAGTGGTATAGGGGGCGAGTTTAAACATAACCAAACACACCATAAGAATAAGGGAATAAATATTTGTAGTGAACAAATTATTGGTGAATCAAATACCGGTGTTTTCTTTGCGGGGAAGTTGGAGCTGTTGATGCTTTGTTTATTATTTTAAACAGACAGTTTAAAACGTAATTAACAGATATCGTGTATGAAGTTAAATTCAGCACTAATCACGAGTATTGTAGGTTGTTAATTACCAGGGGCGCGTTGATGACGCTTGATCAAGAGGAGGGGAAGAGGAGGCGCGCAGCTCCTCCCACGGGCTTTTTTTGGGTCGGATGGATTTACTCTCCCGATCTGTACTGAATGTCTTCGGTGAATCACAATCCCCCAAACACAACGTGATAACATGTTGCAGTGAAATATTCATATGAACCATCTTGCTGGAGATCGTGCCATAGCCAGTCAGATTGGATTTAAAGCAATGCGCGCGTCCGACACTTTAATGTAGTTTACTTCCACTAATGTCACACACCTTTACGCGTTTAGTGTGTTGAAGTGCTGTTTAACATTTAGAGAAAGAGACAGACAAACGACATTACAAGTTAAGAGGAGAATACTGGAGAAAAAGAACTCGGCTACCTGCGCTGGTCATCTTGCCGACGAGAAGGTAAGAAGGAGAAGGAGCTAAGTAGCCTTAAGCATGTTTACTATCACATGCATATGTAGTAGGCTACGCTTATTAGTCGGTTGATTTATATGTGATGTAGGCTATGTATTGCAACAATATCCAATAAGTAAAGTTCCGTTTCGTTTATTTCTAACTTCTGTTTATAAGATTAATCTTATAACTGAGTCCTTTTAAAAAGTATGCGATTGTACGATATTAGATGGCAATACCATAACACTTTGATAGGCTACTCCATGGTTTTAAATTCATGTATTTATACACGAATTGATACGTATCTATGCACAAAGGCCCAGAAAAAATAGCCTACTATGGTACAAACATGGTACTTTTGTTAAGTAGGGTGAATTCAGGTTGATTGCGACACTTTTTGCAATTGAGATGACTTAGGAAAAGTGTCCCAAATAAACCTGGATGTTCCTCTTTGTCTGTTTTAAGTTTCTCTTAACTTAAAATTATACTTCCTATGTGTATAGTATTTGTTTACATAAAGCAGAGATGGGGTAAGTTGTCACAGTGTTTTCCTTTTTTTCTCTAAAATGTTGCTAAATTCAAGCAGTACATTTTCTCGTTTCTATTTTATTTTAAGTTATTAATAGTATACACAAAAGCTGTAATCGTGACCAAAGCAAAATATCTAAATAAAAAAACAAAATAGCAAGTTAAAGAACAAATACATTTCTAGTTTCTAAATTCTTCACACAAGTGTTAGTTCACCCAAAAATTAAATTGATGACATTAATGACTCACCCTATGTTGTTCCACACCTGTAAGACCTCCGTTCATCTTCATAACCCAGTTTAAGATATTTTATATTTAGTCTGACAATGTCTTTTCTTGAATCTCTTGAAGCATCGGAAATACATTTTGGTCCAAAAATAACAAAAACTATGCCTTTATTCGGCATTGTCTTCTCTTCCGTGTTTGTTTTCAAACCTCAAATAAAGATTAAAATGGTAATGAATCTGCGGATTGATTCATGATTCGGATCACGTGTCAAACTGTCAAAATGCTGAAATCATGTGACATTGGCGATCCGAATCATGAATCAATCCGCTGATTCATTACCGTTTGAATCATTATTTTAGGTTTGAAAACAAACGCGGAAGAGAGGACAATGCTGAATAAAGTCGTAGTTTTTGTTATTCATGAATCAAATTGTATTTTCAATGCTTCAAGAGATTCTAATGAACTAACTAACCTCACATGTGGACTACTTTGATGTTTTTATTCCCTTTCTGGACATGGACAGTATAGTGTGCCTACACTTGGATACGCTCTCGGACTAAATATAAAATATCTTAAACTGTGTTCTGAAGATGAACGGAGGTCTTACGGTTGTGGAACGAGTTAAGAAAAGTTCCAGTTAAGACAAATTCATTTTGGGCTTTACATTTTATGTCCCATACCCCTCATAATTTTCCGCGGCTTTTGGCCCAATTGTTAATGAACTTCCAGAATCTAATGAGAGCAGATCATTTCTCTGCAGCTTCAAAAGTTTTGGTCTGAATGTTTAGGGAAGTGGTGCAGACTGCTCCTCAGGAAGTGTCCAAGAGAGAAAGGAATAACAAGAGACGGGAGCAACCAGACGAAGGGTGTTGGATGTTGATGTCTTTCATCTTCTCCAGACCCAAGCTCTGACTGTAGACTTGTTCATAACAAGCTATTTCAGGTCTCCTGAGAAATTGTCGCCTGATTCCACCTTCATTATGGTGTTGGCACGTTCACAAATACAGTCTTTGTATCATATTTCACTAGTTCTATGGTATCTACGTCAGGTACTGTCATTATGAGCTCTCCACAACAACCAACCATGTTTAACATCCAAATTATAAGATTGCTGTTTCTCAGGTGAGAAGATGCCAAAACAAAAGCAGCATAACTAGAGAGATAAGTTAGGTTGTCTTTGCTCACATTATCTCAGATAAATCCACAGAGGGCCCACCAGAGGAGTGGGAATACAAAGGGCTCGATTCATCCATGGGAAAGTAAACCCTTCCTCAGTGCGGAGGATCCATCAAACCTGTTGGATGAGTTCCCACAGAAACTTCCCAAAGTCGTTTGACCCATTCTTCAATATGTCACCGCTGTTCTGCCCTGTCTAATCAGAAGCTGTACAATGACTTAATGGCTCTCTATTTTCAGACTTCTAAATCATGCATGAGTCCTTGAATAGAAACAGTGTTCATTTTCTTGTTAATGTCATGCTGGAGTTAATGAAAGATTCTGGACTCAAAATCAGAGGTGAAAAACATTGGATCACATGAGGAAAGAGTTGTTTGTGAATGGAAAATGGACAGTATTGTTGCATCCCAAGGGCTGTCATCATATTATCAGATCACAATCTGGCATCACCTTTATCATGTTGTTCCAAGACTGTATAACCGTTTATATGACTCAGTTTTCAACAAAATACAGAAAACTTTTTAGGCATTTTGGCCATTTATTTACATGACGACTGCATTTTGGGGGCCTGAAAACTATACCCTAATTGTCTCCATGTAAACAACAAAATCGCGAAGTTGTAAAAACGGTGACATAATGTGCATTGACTGCATTCATATTACGCGTTTCAGTCTATAGGTGCGTCATTTCTTTACTAAATTGACATTGCCAACTACTGGCCTGACATGCATTATACAGCATTTTCCATGGATCCTTGTGAACTGGAATTGTTTTGACAATGGCGTTGTCTGTTTGTCTGTTTTTAGTACACCGTTGTCATGTAAAATAAACCTTATATTTCTTCTGTGCAACACAACCGAAATTCCCGTTGAACTTTCCTTTTTTTATACATTTCTTTTTTTACAAAAAACAGCAAGCCTGATTACTAATAAACATGCATATTCATTGTTTTACAACATTTGTTTTTGGTGTAAAATAATTACTTTTATTTATTATATATGATCATATTTGTACATGTATTTTTTATTTTATTTTAATTATTTTATGTGATAAAACCTTTTTAATATTAATATTAAAGTAAATCCTACCCGGTTAGCTAGGCTTTTGACAGTAGTTTTCTATAAAATCCCATCAGGAACGAACAATGATTCTGTTTGTGCGCATGCTTCTCTGAAGTGTCTGAAAGTTTAGCATTTTTCAAGCATGGTTGTCTCAGTCAGATCCAAACTGCTGTATTTGCTGTTGGAGGAATAGAAAGTGTTGCAGTTTTTCTACACTGACTATACCATTCAAAAGTTTGGAGTCTGTAAGATCTTTTGATCATTTTTGAAAGAAGTCTTTTATATGCCGCTCACCAATGCTGTGTTTATTTGATAATAAAATACATTAGAAAAAGTAATATTGTGAAATATTATTCCAATGTAAAATGTATAGTATTTTAACAGTTTTTTAAAAAGGAATTTATTTATGTGTTAGGCAAACAGCATAAATCATTCTAATATGCTGAACTGCTGCTCAAGAAATTTTTATTATTGATGTCAGTGTTGAAAACAGACATGCTGCTTAATGAATAAAAAAATAAAATAATAAATGATGAATAGAAAGCTCAAAACAGCATTTATTTGAAAAATTATTTGAAGAAATTGAATTTTTCAGGAAAAAACAAAATCTTACTGACCACAAATGTTTGAATGCTAGTAGATGAACAACATTTTTCATCACTTTTAAATGCAGGTCTGTTACGTCTTTTAATTCTTGGTGTCTTGTGTACACTATAAACCCGAATAAGTTGGCAAAACTCAAAGAAATTGAGGCAATCAGTTGCCTCAATTTATTTTAAGTTAATACATTTAAAGTTTAATTAGACCATCTTGTGGATTTTTACTTTGTAATCATACATTTTAATTTTGCTGAACTTGAAATATTTGAGTAAGATAATTCATACATTTAACTTAATGTCATGTAATGTCAAATTTTAGTAATGGAAACTTGGCTAGCTTTAACTAGCTAATTCAATAAATGCCACCTTGCTAATTGGTTACACAATCCTTTGCTAGCATTAGCATAGCACTTGCTGAATGAGGACAGCATTATTATACATTTAACACGTGACCCAGCTGGACCACAAAACCAGTCATAATTTGCACATTTGTGGCAGTAGCCAACAATACATGATTGTGTGGGTCAAAATTATCTATTTTTCTTTTATGCCAAAAATCATTAGGGTATTAAGTAAAGATCATGTTCCTTGAAAGTATTTTGTACATTTCCTACCATATATATATAATATATATATATATTAGGGGTGACCCCGAAAAGTCGAAGATTCGATGCATTGATATGCGGAGCCTGATGATTCGACCACCGATCTCACGGTCGAATCTTCGCGGGTGTTATGAAATGAGGATCATACCATTTTGGCAATATGGGGGTGCTCAATATTTTAAAGACGTGTCGCGGCGCTGAGCAGAGATGAGCATCGGTGTGCGACCCCTTTAAGGGCGCCGAGCTTCGCACAGCGCCTTTAAAATTAGAACACGTTCAATGAGTGTACACACACCGGCGGCAGCATTCAGCGCCTGTCCGCGGCCACTCGGGAAGTTGTTTAAAATCCTGCCGCTCCACAGAGCGCTTTCGTGCAGCTCATCTGTCAGTCAATTCAAAATTGAGCTCGCGTGTATATAATGTGCGCGTCAGGTGGCGGTGTGAGATCCTGAGGCGCGGGGCTGAGCTTCGCGTTCGTCTTCACTCGCTTTAGGCACAATCGGTACGTGCATGTAAACGCACTCAAAGTGTTCTTTTCCTCTCTAGGCAGGTACTTTTTTTAGGTTTATTTATCAAAATGTTCTTTTATATATTTGTTTGATGTTCTGTATTTCGATCGCGGCTTTAACGTTATGAGAACGGTTTATGAATGTTTATCCACCACATTACCTTTTAGGCTATTTAAACCTAAATAAGAAAGCCATTGTCAGTTCGTCTGTCAGTTGGCAGGCAGTTTTGGTCGCTTTATTAAAAGTTGATGCTGTGTGCAGTGTGTAAAGGAAAATAAAAATAGTTTAACCCTCCTGCTGGCTAGTGTCGTGCCCCTCCCAACCCATTCACACACACAGATGATGCAACTATCAGTCGACCATAGAGAGATTCGACAATTCTAATTCGATTGTCTAAATCCTTAGTCGAGGACAGCCCTAATATATATATATATATATATATATATATATATATATATATATATATATATATATATATATATATATATATATATATATATATGTATGTATGTATGTATGTATGTATGTATGTATGTATGTATGTATGTATGTATGTATGTATGTATGTATGTATGTATGTATGTATGTATGTATGTATGTATGTATGTATGTATGTATGTATGTATGTATGTATGTATGTATGTATGTATGTATGTATGTATGTATGTATGTATGTATGTATGTATGTATATATATATATATATATATATATATATATATATATATATATATATATATATATATATATATATATATATATATATATATATATATATATGTCTATGTATATATATATATGTATATGTATGTTTGTGTGTGTGTGTGTGTATATATGTTCCCTCAGATTCCAGCTTTCAGATGATTTATAAATAAATCATATAAATCACATTTTTATAAAAATAAAAAAAGATCCTTATTAACTGGTTTTGTGGTCCAGGGTCACACATGCATGTCTGTTCTCAAACTAAGCTCATGCTTCACTCGTCACATAACTACAAAAACAAGAAAAAAAAGAAACTCATCTAAACTAGCATAACAAAACATTAAACACTTCTAAATCTCCCTAACATTAATCTCGCAGATTGATTATAAAACATAATATAAAACTTAATTTGGGCATTTCTCTTTTCATCTCTTTTGAGTGGCATGGAAAAATCTGCTGGGAAATATAAATCCCAGCCCAGTTTCAGTTAAATTTAAGTTTGTCTAAATAAAAAGAAATGTTCATAAAACTCAAAACGGTGAAACAATTCAAATTACTTAACTTGTGTCAGTTTTGAGAACTCAAAAGAAAAAGAAAGTTCTAAATACTCAAAAGTTTTGTTTAATTTGAGTTGGCTCTACTCAAACCAATTCATTATTTTGAGTGTTAGGGTTTACAGTTAAGATTTCAGAATTACAAATCCCATTCATTTTCTCCATAGAGAAATGATGTTAATGATAACATCAAAAACAAACTGATTTCCATGAGCTGATTGTTAAATGAGCATATTTCGCATTTAGATGTCTTGGCTTAATTTTTTCATTTCAAATTCATGTTATTGGATATTCTCTGTGGGAAAACTATGTTGCTCATAATCTTGAGATTCCCCTTGGATCCACTGATCAAAGGATTCCCTGTTACCATGGAAATGAGAACTGCGACAAAAGAGCTTTGCAACGTCCTCCCTCTTCCATGAAGCATTGCAAATGTCATAATCATAAGTCTCTATACACTCTCAAAGAACTTCCATATTTGAATATTTTACAATAAACTTTAAATACTTTTAAAATATATTAATTGTATACACATATAAAATATTTTATCGGCTACATCAATCAATGATTCAATAAGTCAATAATGTTACATTGTCATTTGTTATTATCATTTGCAATGCTTCATTAGCTGTTAATAGTTCAGGTTTTGAGTTTGTAATTTTGCAATTAATCTCTGAGAAACTTGGTTTGATACATTTTTGTATCAAAAAATTATTATAAAAAGTAAAGATTTTTAACAATACAGAAATTAATGGGGAAAACACTTCACTGCTGAAGCCCAGCACTCAGTTGTGTTTAGTCCCTTTGGTCACTTGATGAGAGGGCCTGGAGTAAGGCAGGAAATTAAACAGACAAAAAGAAGCTTCCTGTTTCTGGCGATCATACCTGTCGGGAAAGTCCATCAGGCGTATAAGGGCAAGAGGGTCTGCAGTTAGAGCTGGAGGGAATGGGACTCGAAGCAGCAGACTCATTTTACACTCCTGATGTCGGAGAATTCAGGCTTTTGTGAGTCTTAAAAGCTCATGGACAGCTCAGTGTCATGGAAACAAGCTGAAGCATGAAGCCCCACACCAATACAGCTGCGCACACACAAGCACATATAGACATACACTACATCTCTTCTGCTCAAGTGTGTGTCTGCCACTATGAACATTGAGAGACATGGTTTTAAATGGATTTATAAAGATTCTGTTTTAATATTGAGGTTGAAGGATCAGTTTGGCTCTTCCATAAGTCATGCAGCTGCACTGTACTGAGAATAGGGAGACATAATAGATAGTGAAGGTGAGTATAAGCTTGCTAAATTTATAATTTAGTGTGTTAATTACTGATTAAAAATATTACATACACTACAGTTCAAAAGTTTGGGGTTAGTTTTTGAAAGAAGTCTCTTTATGTTCAACAAGGTTGCAGTTTTTTTTATCAAAAATGCAAAAATGCAAAAGCTAATATTGTGTAATATTACATGTTTTTTCTAGTTTAATATAATTTAAAATGTAATCTATTCCTGTGATGGTAAAGCTGAATTTTCAGCATCATTACTCAAGTTTTTAGAGTCACATGATCCTTCAAAAATCATTCTGATATGCTGATTTGCTGCTCAAGAAACAGTTATTATCATTATCAGTGTTGAAAACGGGTCCGTTCTTCGAACCTTGCTTAAAGGGAGGGTGAAATGCTGTTCCATGCATACTGAAATTTTTACACTGTTAAAGACTTGGATTCCCATCCTAAACATAGACAAAGTTTCAAAAAACTAATGTTGGACGTTTGATGGAGTATTTCTGTGTCGAAAATACTCCTTCCGGTTTCTCACAAGTTTCGGAGAGTTTTTTTCGAGTATGGGTCCGCTTGACGTCGACAGAGCGGAAGGTCTTTGTATGGGCTGTACGGACTCTTCTCCCGTAAGGGTGCGCGCGTGACTAGAGTGAGAGAGGAAATGCACGCCCATAAACTCTCTCAGCTGCAGATCCACTCGTCCGTGCAACACTTCTGTCACGCCGCGCTCCACTTTATTCCTACGGGTGACATCAAACGACTTTAACGCGGCCGCATAGCATTCCGGGAAGGCAGCGCTGCATTTGAACTGATTTGAACGCCGAAATGACGAGAAGCTTCACAACATCGCTTCAGTCATGTCGCAAAAGTGTATCTCCACGGTCACTGCTGTCACAGGACTTCACGAAATCAACAGTTACCAAAGAAGTGTGTTTTTGTCGGAGCAGTCCCAGCGATAAAGGTTCACGGTCGTGCGCGGTGAGTAAAACTGCTTCAAATGTCTATGTTGTTGGCTATCGTCGCGTAAGTAAACAACACGATCGTGTATAGTTAATTTATCAATGGAGCATGCGCTCTATGGTGTGTGTTTAAATACATTTGTTTAGCTGACCACTATAGGTGTCAGTTTGTTTATTGTAAAACCACCCAAACATAAACCTAGCGTTCTCACAAAGCGTGCTTCGTCATTCAAATGCGCTAACGTTACTCCATTGTTGTTCTATGTATAACGTTACACTAGTCTGACGTGCAAAACCGGTTTGCTTGCTACTGCTAAGGTTTAGTCGCATACAATAGTCCATAAACTAAATCATGTCCTCATAAACTGCGAGTAAACACACACAAATGTTGACAGGCCGCTAAATACAGTACATACCACAGAGACGGACGTCCTGCTGCTGCTGTTTCTCCTGTTCAATTTATTTCAGCCTCCGGATCTGATTCTGGATCATATCTGTATCAGTTTAATCTGATTGATAGCCATGGTTTATTTAGGGTAGCGTTTTCTTCTCCACGCTTGAGGACGTCACCGCTTTGTGCGCACTCGTCATTCTTTAGCTCCGCCCACTCGATACGCCTCCAGGCGCTCGGTTTTTTCCGGAAGACTCGGTACAGCCTATATTTCTTTTAGAAATATAATAAAACTAAAGACTTTTCGGAGATATGAAGGATGCAATACTACTCTAGAGGTACTCAAGATTGACATGAGATTGACTGAAACTGAGTGTTTCACCCCCCCTTTAAGACATATGAGATGATGATAACTGTTATCTGGCTAATTTGATTCTTCAAATGAATTTGTGTATTGCATTAAAATATCTAGATTAAGTTATCTGAGATCATTGCAAAGTCTAGTGTTCCCTGAAGAGGGCAGATGCATCGATACTCGAAACCACGATCAGCAATGCAGCGATTGGCTGGCGTCAAGACAACTTAATGACATCATATAATTAAAGCTACACTGTGTGATATTTTCTCCCATCTAGTGGTGAAACGGTATATGACCATCCAGTGAATAATTGTTTCTGCTCCTCTCAATTTCGATTTCGTTTCAACTCCTACGGTGGCCGATTTAGTCATGGCTTTCAGTTCGACCTTTTCGGTGAGTGTTGCGTCAACTCAAGTGATGAGGTAATTTTTGAAAACTATTATAATTTGCAGTTATTTAATTTACCAAATGATCTATGATCAAGTTAATCTATGTAAAATGAATAATAGAACTGAATAATAACCAGTTCATTGCTAACATCAGCTATCAGGTTCCCAGACGAATGCAAGCTCTTAGTAAAGTAACTTTTATCAGTGCTATCGTTATTCTGTATATTGTACAACACCACTAGCGTAAGGCAAACAAATTATAATGCAATTAAAATATTAATCTCATGTTATCCATCATAGAACACGGATTTATGTTATAAGGTAAACAATACTTTTTCATCATTGACGCGAGGAAAACTATCCTAGACGTCGTTCTAGTGTTATGCACAGCACACCATGATATAATTAGCCAAGCAACAATAAAACTTCCAATATACACAAATAGGCTGAATTAATATTACCTGTCGAGAAGAAAGCAGGCAACGTCGGCGTCCTTTTTAAAATCGTTGCTCCTCATGAGCTCTTTCCATCTTGGAAAGGCCACTCCAGTATTTACTTTTGTCTTGTTGATTTGCCTGTCGCGTTGCCGTCTTAATTCTCTTTTCCGCTTCCTTGGCGACTCTGATACATATCCCGCAATGTTACTAGGTCCCCGACCGGGGTCAAATTCGGTAATCAATTCCGGGACGTGGTTGCTTTTACACAGAAGGCGACCCGGCAATGTTCCGGGAATATTGCGGGTCCGACGTGCAGTGTGAAAGGGGCTTAAGAGTGATCCTCCATCATCATATAGCAGCCTCAAGCAATCCTCCTCTTCACATTCGACACGGTGCCATCGAGTGTAAAAACGCGAAAAGCGAAGCTTGAATTTACGGGTATGTCCCTCTTTGGCAAATGTACTTTCAAGATGGAGGAGCAACATGGCGACCGCCATCCGAACCCTCAACACTTATGTATTTTCAATGGTATATTATAAAATTATGAGAGTGCATTATTACTTGAAAGAAGTAAATATACATTAATGAGCACATATATTTTTGAAAGAACTAAGTGATTTTAGCTAAGAATAAACTAAAAAAGTTACACAGTGTAGCTTTAAAAAAGACACCTGGCAAAAAAAAAAAAACTTGACAAAGAAAAAACACAAATTTCTGGACCTTTTATAAGGAAACAGCCACATGACCAAACCAACATAAGCTAGATAAATTAACTATTTGATGAACATGATTCCCAATTATTTATATTCACAATTTTATAGTATTTGTACACCCTTTAAATTTTTATTTCAATGTTGTAATTTAATTTTTAATTCAGTTTGAAGCAGATTTGTTACCTGACAGTATTAAAGTTTCTTAACGGTCAAGATTAAAAACCACTAGGCCAGAGTTATATATTTTGTTCAGTTGAGTTTTTACAATATGCCAGATGTTTCCAACTATTTATAAATTGTGAGAAAATTGCTATTTTAATTAAGGAGCCGGGGCGTCTGAGGGAATCATCGCCAATTGCGTCATATCTGCATTACCCTCGGTTTCCAGTTTAATTTGCAAGAAACTCTTTACGCCGGCTTCACACTGCACGCGTAAGCAGGGCGTAAGCAGCGCGTATTTTTTTCGGCGCCCTTGTTAATCAATGAGTGCATTCACACCGGCAGCAGAGGCAGCGCAGCGGCGCGTAGCAGGAGCAGAGCAGAAGCGGCAGTGCCGCGATCGTTTCGGCGCCAGGTCTATTTTTGACGCGCTGCTCACGATGAATTAAAGCCACAGTGCATTGTTCTGATCAAAATTAACCTGGTTAACATGAAAAATAACACATTTAACCATTAAATAATTTAGTGAAGTGTTCCGTGTGTTTCTCAGTCACCATGACATCCGGCGCTGTGGAAGAAAAAAAAGTTCTACACAAAAACCGAAGTCACTGCCATAAGTTTTTGCCTGAACTACAAAACTAATTTTAAATAATGTATGCCAGTTTAGCTTAAATTAAATATGAATTAAATTATGTATATATTATAACTATATGCTGGCATAACAGAAACGATAAACAAAAAGCAAGTGGTGTCACAGGCAGTGTTCTTCAGAGTGCACCTGTCCTGGAAAGACAGCAATGGATGACACTCTCATCGTGGAGGTTGAGAAGCACACAGTTCTCTGTGATCCACACAGTTTGCTTTATAAAGACTTGCAAGTGAAGGAAAAAGCATGGGAGGAAGTTGGTGAGCGTGAGCGGCTCTTGGTGCTGATGGTACGTCATTTTTAAGTGTTTTTGACAGTCTTTTGTTGTCTCACGAACGAACAACTAAATATGGATAGGTAAATAGAATATGCACACATTAATATAGCACACAAACAGTATGGACATGTAGATAGACTATGATGTGCGTTATTTTGTCATTTTTTTTAAAAACGTTGTTAGATAATTTGCTCATTTAGTTATTAATTATTCGATAAATCATTAAGAAGTTTCCTCTTAGTTATTACAGTCATTTATGAATTATCTTTAAGAGGTTTATGATGGGTAATGCATGTAAATTTGATGCCTATCCAATATTTCAAGACAATTTCCTGAAGTTTCTCTTTTTAGCAGTGTGCTTTTCATGGACATATAGTGCGATGGCCTTTCTTCTATCAAAAACTCGCACTTAACGAAATAAAAAAAAACATCAGAAACAAGTGAAACGATTTTTTAAAAATAATGGTAAATGCTTCATGATAAATCTGAATCTTTGCTTTATTTCCATTTCAAATACATTAAAGAGAAATGCAAACTTATCCATTATAGAGTAACCTACTCTGTACACAACTGCGCGTGACAAACGCTGCCTGTGTGAAAGCAAAAAGTGCGCGCGCTGCTACTGCTTTACACACGCGCTGCTTCGGCGCTGCCTACGCCCTGCTTGCGCGTGCAGTGTGAAGCCGGCGTTAATCTTAGTAGTGTGGACAAGTGTCATAGCAGCTGCTGAGTGAACGCACAGAGTAACGTCATAACATCTTTTCAAACACACTTAAACGTATCTAATATGTTAAACAGAACTGCGTTACCTCATACTCATTACCGGAAAAGCAGAAATGGCGCCGGCAACTGTGTCCCGTCATAATAAAAGTCTGGCTGCTCACGAGGTGTGTTGCACAACAATTAAACCAGCGGCCTTGCTCAACTCCACAGCACTCGATCCTGCTCTGCTTCATACTACAGTAATGTTAATAACCGCATCCATCAACACGATTTCTGCCCGAGTCCTAGCCCGATTCTTTTCCACCGGCTGTGGAAGATTGTGAGCTCAAACTTGGCGTCATCAAACTACGCCTTGTAGCTGAAGGAAAAATTAGATAGTGCAGTTTTAATGCATGATGCAGATTAACTGCAAAACGTGTGAACCTCCAATACAACTATAAAGTAATTATTCCATCACAAATAAATCTCTCAATCGAGTGACTGTGTCTATATACGCACCTTTTACACAAAATTATAATATTATTTTCAAATAAACTTTTATATTATTATTATTATTATTATTATTATTATTATTATTATTATTATTATTATTATCATTATCATTATTTAAAATTACTATTGCTCCTGGTTCAGTAAGGAACTCTTGTAATAAAGTAGCAGTGGCTGACTCAGATTTTAAGTATTACCTCAAGATGCAGTCTAATCCTGTTTACATGAAATAAGCCTGCTCCCGAGCAGGTTTAAGCTAACGGACATGTTGCTATGACCAGTCCAGGTCCAGGATGAGTGTCAAAGAACCAAACAATCTGAGATAATGCCAAATCATCAACAATCAAATCCAGCTAACTGATTTAGCTACGTGCGAAGAACGGAACCCTGGTTTGCTGCTACATATCTTTGTGGAAAACATTTTATGATGAATGAAATGTTCCAAAGAATAGAGTTTGGTAATTTTGTGAGTTTGGTAATGTCTTTACTGACACTTTTGATCAATTTAACGAACCCTTGCTGAATAAAATATCTTAAAAAAAGTGTGTTTACACTAAACTCCCCAGGTGTGAAGCGTCCTCAACTTGTCAACTCCAATTTAGTTGGAAATGAACTTTATCCCATTTACTTTCCAGCTGGGAATAACACTGTAGACTATCTGAATTTATCTAAAGCTTTAAAGACTGAAGTTCATTCAGATACCTTTAGCTCATCAATGATAGTTCACCAGAACTTTTGAAAACACAACAATGATGTACTAAAAATTATGTTCCTTTGTGTTTTTCGTGTACAGACGGCAGCGTTGTCAAAATTAAAATGATTAAAAATGTGAATAAACTGTGTAAATAAACATAATGCGCCTATGGACGGAACACGTAATATGCATGTGTGACGCCATTGTTTTCACAAATGTGTATCTATACAAAGACAATAACGGTATTGTTACTGTCTTTGTATAATTTTAAGTAAAGAATTTTAAGTAAAATTCTTTGTCACATTTTTAAAAGTTTGCATTTTCAGGCCTCTAAAATGTTGTTGCCATGTAAACTAAAAAGGGTTTTTAGTTGAAAATGGTTGTATGACCCCACTGACTGAGTTGTTGTAGGAACCCCAATGTTCATCAACATATGTGACCCCGTGCTACCAAAATGAGTTTGAATGCACACGGGATAATTTCTTATACAGGTGCTGGTCATATAATTAGAATATCATTAAAAAGTTGATTTATTTCACTAATTCCATTAAAAAAGTTAAACTTGTATATTGTATTCATTCATTACACACAGACTGATACATTTCAAATGTTTATTTCTTTAAATATTAAAGATTATAACTGACAAAAACCTTAAATTCAGTATTTCAGAAAATTTGATTATTACTTAGGACCAATACAAAGAAAGGATTTTTAGAAATATCGGCCAACTGAAAAGTATGAACATGAAAAAGTATGAGCATGTACAGCACTCAATACTTAGTTGGAGCTTCTTTTGCCTGAATTACCGCAGTAATGTGACAAGGCATGGAGTCGATCAGTCTGTGGCACTGCTCAGGTGTTATGAGAGCCCAGGTTGCTCTGAGAGTGGCCTTCAGTTCTTCTGCATTGTTGGGTCTGGCATATCACATCTTCCTCTTCACAATACCTCATAGATTGTCTATGGGGTTAAGGTCAGGCGAGTTTGCTGGCCAATAAAGAACGGATACGATGGTCCTTAAACCAGGTACTGGTTGCTTTGGCACTGTGTGCAGGTGCCAAGACCTGTTGGAAAATGAAATCAGCATCTTCATATAGTTGGTCAGCAGCAGGAAGCATGAAGTGCTCTAGAACTTCCTGGTATACGGCCACGTTGACCTTGGACCTCAGAAAACACAGATGACCAACACCGGCAGGAGGATCTAGATATAAACTCGCCATTACAAGTCGTGTTTTACTGTTATGTCAGATCCAGGAATGTGAACAAATGCGTCAATCTCATTCGTCAGCCAGTTTTAACGTGGTGCGACAAACCTTTTAAAAATTACGCTTTTACGCCTGTCAGTTTGCGTGTCGGTGTGCACATTGTTGGCGCCCATTGTTTAGTCAAACAAAAAAAACTAAACACTTTTTTCAGAATTGTCCCTTTAGGAATAGGGCGACAGATGCGATCTTAACATCAGGTTAACAGCACGTGTGTGTGTGTGTGTGGGCTTGTAATCCCTACGATATGGGGACAAAATGTCCCCACAAAGATGGCAATATCCGAAATCCTTGTCCTTGTGGGGGCATTTTTAGGTCCCCATGAGGAAAAAATCTTATAAATCATACAGAATGAGTTTTTCTGAGAAAGTAAAAATGCAGAATGTTTCCTGTGATGGGTAGGTTTAGGGGCAGGGGCAGTGTAGGGGATAGAAAATACGGTTTGTACAGTATGAAATCTATTACGCCTATGGAAAGTCCCCATAAAACATGGAAACACTATGCGTGCGTGCGTGTGTTCTGAGACCCCTGGCAGGCACTCACACCAGTGTTACCTCACTCAGACAGGGCCATTTTCAACAGGAAGACATGTCTGAAAGAGATAATGACTTCTTTGTTTGACACTGGACAGGATGCATGTGAATGATTTTACTGGCTCGTTGCAGATATTTGGGACGCTGTAGACGTACTAAGTGATATACGTAAAACCCCCGACTTCCAAAAACAAAGGATAGTACATCAACTCTAATCACCAATACTGACGGGTTACACCCCTCTTGGTCACGCAGAAGGAAGTGTGGAAAAGAAGAACACTGATTCCTTCAGATTTTCACACACATTCACATTAGCATTTTCATACTGATTTGTAACAGATCCATCGTGACTTGAACTGCGGTTATGGGATGGGAGGAATCATGTGTTAATGGCAGGGCATTTGCGTTGAGTGATGAGCGTGTTCTGAATTACTCAAAGGAATGTGATTATTGGGAAATATGAAGCAGGATTTGAAGGAAATGCTTAATGAAAACTCTTAGTATCTTGTTTGTGTATTTGAGTAGGGTTATTGAAGATGCTAATGAAATGTTAATCTGGCTGTGTGGGCGCTTCTGGTGGACAAAGATCAAGTCTGTACTGGCTGCGTCTTGATAGCCCTCTTTAATTACTGTCATTGAAATCTGTTGTTTTTCATTGAAGCATCTGGTGTGGTAATGCTGGGTCAGTGGTTGACTTATGGGTTTGTGATGGCTTTATTTATGCATTTGAGGAAACTATCAATTATGCTTTTATATCTTTCTAATAATATGTAAAAATTTAAATTAACCTCAGGTTTGCAAACACATCATTCTCGATAATGCACATCTGATTGGTTCCTGCTTTGTCAGTAGCCAATGAGCTCGCTGAGTTAGCATTTGCTGTAGCAGTTGCAGCACGCTTTAAGAAACCCTCCACCTTCCCCAGATCCACTTGTATCTGCTATGGGTAATTTGTGTATGCTGTAAAAAATTATATGAATAATACGTTATGACAGCATATGTTTTTACATTGCTTTAACTCATCAAAGTAAGTTAAGCAATCTTCAACTTTTTTTTATAAGTTATACACGATTCAACTGAATTTTTTAAAGTCAGTTTAAAGTTATTAAATTAGGGGTGACCCCTAATAGTCGAAGATTCGATGCATCGATATGCAGGACCGGATTCGACCACTGACCTCATGGTCGAATCTTCACGGGTGTTATGAAACGAGGATCATACCATTTTGGCAATATGGGGATGCTCAATATTAGTGTTATAAAGACGTGTCGCGGCGCTGAGCGATCGCCCCTTTCAGGGCACTGAGCTTCGCACCTGACGCGCCGCGGCTTTAAAATTCGAACGCATACACCGCCGGCGGCATTCGACGCCTTTCCGTGGCGATTAAATGTAAATTTCCTTCAAATCGTGACTGTACGTACTGATTTCACCCTGTGCTACAAGATACTCATCGTGCAGCTCTTCTGTCAGAGGTCGATTCAAAATTGAGCTTGCGCGTATATAATGTTCACGTCTGCCTGGTGTGAGATACCTGAGACACAGCGCTGAGCTTCAGTCCGGTGTGCGACCCCCTTTAGGCACAATCGGCTTAAGAACGTGCATATAAACGCACTCAGTCTTCTTTTCCTCTCTAGGCAGGTATGTTTTTAGGTTTATTTATCAAAAAGTTCTTTTATATATTTCTGTGATGTTCTGTGTTTCGATCGCGACTTTTAAATGTTATGAGAGAACGGTTAATTTACGAATGTGTAGTGTAACGTTAGCCTGTTTTGATCACTTTATTAAAAGTGATGGCTGTGTGCCGTGTGTAAAGTAAAATAAAAATAGTCTTAGCCTCCTGCTGACTAGTGTCCTGCCCTTCCCAACCCGTTTATACCGTTTATTTTTTTCCGGTCTATGGTTTACACACATAAAGATGATTTGACTATCGGTCGACCATAGAGAGATTAGAAAATTCTGATTCGAATGTGTAAATCCTTAGTCAGGGACACCCCTAAATTAAATCAATCAATCAATCAACTTTATCTATATAGTGCTTTTACAATGACGATTGTTTCAAAGCAGCTTCCCAGTGTTAAACAGGACAATATTGCAACAAAATTTGCTTTGGCTGTACAGTCGTTCTGGAGAAAACAGTGATGTTATCAGCTTATTTTAATTTATCATATAGCAACAATGTTGGCAGATCAGTATTATAGTTTATAGAATTAAATAAGAACTAATTAATATATTTTATTTGTATATTTAGTTAACTATAAGCAAGCTAAAGTGACAGTGGCAAGGAACCAAAACTCCACCAGGGCATGATGGAGAAAAATAAACCTTGGGACAAACCAAGCTCAGTCGGGGTGCCAGTTCTCCTCTGGCCTGTTATCAAACAGTGTATGATTATTATTCTGGCAACCTTACAGGTCAGAAATCATATTAGATCGGAATATTCCAAATTTCTGGCTATCCCGCAAGAGACGGGTTTATTTAGGATGGTGTGTCGATTACAGAAGAGTATGAATATTATAAGGAATGGTGTCGACGCTCCAAAGACGGGTTTATTGAGGATGACATGCCGTTGAGGATAAATTCAGCGGAGACACCAATTGACACGGACTCAGCAGACACTCCCGGATGAGCTGGTCATGTCCAGGTCCACTATCCTATCCGGACACGGCCTGGATCCTGCCGACTGCAGTAAACCTCGGGATAAACAGAGAGACTAACATTAGCGTAGTTGCCATTCTTTTTGTGATGTAACGAGTACATCAGGTGTTATGGGATGTTTTCCCGGTTCCGGCTGACCTAGTTAATGCAGCCTAACAATCAGTCAGTTGATTTGAATAATGTAAGTTAAAAATGTTCTACGTGTATGCCATAGTATGCCAAGAGATGCTTTTTTAGTCTAGATTTAAACTGACAATGTGTGTCTGCTTCCCGAACAAATGCTAGGAAGACCGATTTTAAAATGTATGTGATGTTTAATAGGGAGCCAGTGCAGTGTTGACAGAACTGGACTAATATGATCATACTTCCTGGTTCTAGTACGAACTCGAGCTGCTGTGTTTTGGACCAGTTGGACTTTGTTTATTAAGCGAGCAGGGCAACCACCCAGTAGAGCATTACAATAATCTAGCCTTGAGCTCATGAACGCATGTACTAACTGTTCAGCATTTTGCATTGAAAGCATGTGCCGTAATTTAGATATATTTTTAAGATGATAGAATGCGGTTTTACAGATGCTAGAAACGTGGCTTTCAAATGAAAGATTGGTATCAAAGAGCACACCCAGGTTCCTCACTGACGACGAGGGCTTGACAGAGCAGTCATCAAGTGTTAGACAGTATTCTCGGTTACTACTTGTGGAGCTTTTCTGTCCAATAATTAAAAATTCAGTTTTATCTGAATTAAGTTGCAGGAAATTACTATTCATCCATTTTTTTTTATATATCAGCTATGCATTCCGTTAATCTTGTGAATTGGTAAGTTTTGTCAGAGCGTGAAGAAATATAGAGCTGAGTATCGTCAGCATAACAATGAAAACTAACGCCATGCTTCCTAATGATATCTCCCAGTGGTAGCATATATAGAGCAACAGTCCTAACACTGGTCTTTGCGGTACTCCATACTGAACTTGTGATCGTGTGACATCTCTTCATTTACTGCTACAAACTGATAACGGTCAAAACAGTAAATTTTTAAACCATGCCAATGCAGTTCCACTAATGCCAAGATAATTTTCCAGTCTATTCAGAAGAATATTGTGATCGATGGTATCAAATGCAGCGCTAAGATTGAGTAACATTAATAGAGGGATACAACCACGATCGGAGAGTAAATCATTTGTAACTCTAATTAGAGCAGTCTCAGTACTATGATACGGTCTAAATCCTGACTGGAAATCCTCACATATACCATTTCTTTCTAAAAAGGAACATAATTGTGAAGACACGGCCTTTTCTAGTATTTTTGATAGAAACGGTAGATTTAAGATTGGCCTGTAATTGACTAATTATTTAGGATTAAGTTGCGTTTTTTTTAATAAGTGGTTTAATTATAATCAACTTGAAAGTTTTTGGTATATCTTAATATTAAGGATGAATTAATGATATTAAGCAGAGGATCTATGACCTCTGGAAGCATCTCTTTTAATAGCCTAGTCGGTATAGGGTCAACGATTTTGATGAGTTTAGCCAATTCTTCTCCTCCTATAGCAGTGAATGAGTGTATTTTTTCCTCAGTGACACTACAATGCTCTGTCTAAAGTGATACTGTAGTAGATGGCTTATAATAATGGTTATAGTTTTATTCCTAATATTATCAATCTTACTAGTAAAGAAGTTCATAAAGTCATTACTGCTGTGCTGTTTACAAGCATCAGAATTTGAAGCTTTTTTGGTTGTTATTTTAGCCACTGTATCGAATAAATACCTAAGGTTGTGCTTGTTTTCTTCTAAAAGAGTTGAGAAATAAGCAGATCTAGCAGTTTTTATTGCCTTTCTTCATGCAGTCATGCTCTCTTTCCAATTTAATTTGAAATGGCTTAAACAACCAAGTTGATTGTACACTAATTGAGGCAACCTTTTTTTCTTTTTCTTTTTTACAGTGTATCCATTACCATGCAAAATAACTATTTTTACATCATTTATTAATCCTTGCTAATGTTAGTTAACAAAAAAATTATGTATTCATTGTTTGTTCAAGTTGATTTGTTTTGAGATTTTGTTAAAAATGCATTATTGAATGTTGAAATGAACTGTCCATCTACACTACTACAATGTACAAAAAAAGATTTTTGGAAAGTTTTACCTTTGTGTTAATTACGTACAGACAGTAATGTTGTCAAAACTATACCCTGATCCACAAAAGCGGAAAAAAAGAAGCTTTGTTGTGCTACTGGGCCAGTAGTTGTTGATGTCACTTTGTAAAGAAACACTATGGGCCCTATCCATAGACAGTAAAAGAAATGGACACAGCGATCCCATATAGACTTCAACAGCGGAAAATGAAGTCAATTAGAAGCTCTCACTTCCTGATGGCTGAGCGAACTGCGCAGGCTCAGACTGAGCTTGACGACGTAGATGTGACGTGAGCAACCTGTCTGACAGTTGTAAGTCTTCTAGTTGTTGTGGAAAGTGAAATCTGAATTAACGTTGAAATCTACGCTCAGACGCTCATCAGCAAGTGAAGTCTAAGCTCACTATGGGCTTCTTCCCATTTTTCCCCTTGACTTTATCGGACTTTGTCTCCACGTCCCCCCGACTGTCTCATAGACAGTAAAAGATTGCCTCTGAGCGTCTCCTCCTGTCTATACGGTAATTTCTCAACTGTGCGACAGAGTCGCATTGGTTATGATGCAATCGTTAGCCTATTTTTGACAAAAACGGCTTCTACGGGGTGATAGTGTAAGATACAAGGTAATGGAGCCTTTTATGCATTTGTTGTGTTTCTTTAGAAATAAACAGTGGACAAATGGAGTCTTTAAACGCCTCAGATGTGAAGTTATTCACTGTCAAAGTGACTCAAAAATGAATGGGAGTCAATGGGAGGCTAACAGCAGGTGATGGCTTGGTTAGCAATGGCCGCTCCTATGGACGGTACGCTTTCCGAGTGCTAGATTACCCCCTTGGCCCTATCATACACCTGGTGCAGTGCGACTCAGTTATCATTTTCACATTATGCTGTTTAAATAGCAAATGCACTCACGCCCATGGGCGTTCAGGGGGCCGTTCTTCGTACATGGCTAACTCAGTTAGCTAGATTTGATTGTTGACAATCTGACATGATTTCGGATTGTTTGGTTCTCGGATCTTGGATTTGTTGTCATAGCAACAAGTCCATTAGCTTAAACGTGCTCGGGAGCAGGCTTATTTCATTTAAACAGGATTAGACTGCATCTTGAGGTGATACTTAAAATCTGTCTCAGCCACTGTAACAAGAGTTAGTTTAACTCTTTATTAATACAACTTTATTACAAGAGTTCCTTACATAGCCAGGGACAATAATAATTTTAAATAATAATAATAATATAGTTTATTTGAAAATAATATTATAAAGTTGTCTATTCGGTGACCTGTAGACTGACAGAGAGCTGCTTTCAATCCGTCAGTTCGCATCTGAATATCTGATTTTGTAAAATCTGGAATTCTTTACGTGTGTCTCACAGCTCATAATCAAAAAGCTGTCACATGGCATCCTGTAGGACCTGCTCTCAACCTCAGACGGGCCGCTCACACCAGAGTCCTGCAACGGGTCGGGTACCCGCGGGTATCCGCGGGTACCCGCATAAAAGTGTCTAAAACGGGTGGATTGTGACATTTATAAAATTCACAGGCGGGGATGCGGGCGGATAATTAACTCTGTGCGGGCGGGTAGTTGCGCGTATGGGCGGATGAAAAATATGTGCAATATTTCTGTGGCAAAGTGAACGAGAGAGAGAGAGCGAGAGCGACAGCGAGACCAGGGCGTGATTGTGAATGAGCGTCACCTGCGAGCCACACCGGTCTCGAGTCCTCTGAGGGAGCTCGGAAGCATATAAGGACGAGAGATCACCACACCTGGATTTGACGTTGAGTTGTTTACGTTTTATTATGTGTGTGCGCTTGGCAGATGTCTATGAGGGGCTGCCCATGTTACTTCCGTTTTGTTTGGGTAAAGTCTTTTAAATGTTCGCCGGTTTCCGCCTCCCTCTTCCCCCATCGAACATATTGTAGGCTTTTACAATTTCTATGTCCAAATTATCATAACACACACACGCAACAACGATATGCCATTTGACCCATCACGTCACCATCACTGCGACATTGAAACCTTTGTTGATGCCTCTCGTAGCGCGGATGAAGCGAGCGTTGCAGGAGTAGCAATGGATGAAGTAAAAGTAAAGTTGGTGAGTGGAGTAGCTATATGAAATTGTTGACAATGAGTCTTTAAAGGCACTTTTGCCTGTTTCATTAGCCCATTCATGACGCTGTTGATGTTGAGAGAGGGGCAGGATAAAAAATAAAGCATTTTAATTTGAATGTTTTAGAGTGTGTGATTTATTGCGGGCACGGGTCGGGTAACGGGCCAAATATTAACGGGTCTGGGCGGGCACGGATTTAATTTTGATATTTTCACGGGTCACGGGTCGGATCTGGTGCTAAACCTTGCGGGTACGGGCGGGGGCGGGTCTCCAAAAATGGACCCGTGCAGGACTCTGGCTCACACTCTGTTCACCGACTATCAGATGCAAATTGCGCACAAACCTGCTAAGAACATTTGTGATTCAGCTAGGCATGTGCCGATATCAATTTTTCATGTTGCGATTAATTGATGAAGTTTTATCACGATATACGATATTATCACGATATTGAAATAAGTTGCAATAAAAAGTGTTGCCATAGCATAACAGCTTTAAGAACTATTTTTGTAAGAACAAAAATAAGTGAATGTTCAAATACAATAATGCACCAAAAATATATACAGCTCTGGTAAAAAAAAAAATAAGAGATCCCTCTTGAGAAATCAATGTTATGTGGTCTCTTGATTTTTTTCAGAGCTGTAAAAGTACAATTTTCAAACAGATTTAAGTGCAAAAGAATTAGGCTATAAAGAACAACAGGTAGGCTTACAAATTACAATAAGGTCTCATTATTTAATGCATTAACTAAGATTGAGCAATAGCTACATTTGATACAGAAAGTATAATGTTTTTGTTAATGTTAGTTAAGAAATACTGATCATTGTTAGTTTTATCTTAGGTCCATTAAAAAAGTTATTTTGATTTTGATTTTAATGTTATTAAAAAGTAACTAAGAAATTAACATAGAATGATTCATTCTTCATAAGTATTTTTCATTGTGTTTGGTAATAATGAATTAACATGTTAACATGTTAATATTAGGGTATGTTGTAGCCCAGATTAAAACATAAAAATGTTTAAATTTGAAAATAAATAGCCTATTAAGTCTTTAAGTATTAAGTATTTGGTGCTGTGATGAACAACATTGAGATTACAAAAACGAATACCTGTTTTAAAAACTACATGCGTTTTTTTGTTTGTTTGCTGGTTTCCGGGGTAACCGGCTGCATTCTGCAGTTCATCAGCGCCCTCTGCTGTCACTGAGCGGCTCTTCAGCAGCGCGTCTGCTTCACCGGTTCAGTCGTGTGCAAACCCACGTTGGGCTTGTTTATATCTGAGCGGGTGTCCCTTTGACGCAGAATACAGTGGTGTTGAGCATTTATACGGTTGATGGGCAAAGTATTCTTGAGTTCATTATAAAAAAATTATAAATTGTTAATAAATTATTATTTACGATATTTTAAAGTGCCCACGATAACAATATCGTGCATATTCATTATCGTGATAAATCGCATTATCGAAAATCGGCACATGTCTAGATTCAGCTAGATCTTATCTGATTGGCCAGGATGGTGGAATAACCATATATTCTTCTTTATTTCTGAGTTACTCGCATGTCCAAAATGATCAGTACTTATTTTGATAGTACTTTCTTGATTAGAAAGTCAAAATCTACATGTACATTTCTGTACAATATTTACAGTTTTCTTGATACTGATTAAGCTGATAATTATTATTTTATGGCTGATAACCGATAAATGGCCAATGTTAAAATTCTTCTAAAATATTTGGCATAAATAGTTTTTTTTTTTTTTTTGTAATTTATGCCAAATATTTTAAGTACATTTAAAAATCTAATAAAAATGAAATTATAAATTGAAACAAATGGTCCATAAATGTTGTCTGGCTTATCACCAGACCAAGCTCAATTTAAGATTGAACATTGGTCTAGGGAGTCTGCTCTGTATTTTCTACTGCTCAAGAGATGTGATCATCGGGCTTAATTCAAATGACTCTGTACGCAATTGGATAGTCCTTCAACCAATCAGATCACAAGAGGCCTGATCAACGGGCTTGACCCATCGCTTCTCTATCCGTCATCATGTTAAACCCCTCCAAGGCATGCTGGTGGATAAGCCAGTCTGTGATTGGTTCCCGCAAAAGTGTAACAGAAGCAGTAGAAATGAATATACAGGTTTCCAGACCGAGTTGCAGGGCGAAATCAAATCGCCGGCAGATCAGGCTGGGTTTACACAGTCTAACGTAAATGTGTTTTATGTGTGTTTTAAAATGTGTGTAGCCTTTCTTTTCAGCTACTGTTTGATGTAATTTCCTGTATTATCCATAATGGTTTTATTATGAAACGATTTTGTACTTTTCACTTTACTTGGCATAAAATGACAAGTTTAACTCACATTACTGTTGACCTACAGATTCCTACAGTTATTACTGACGTATTGTTTATGCTCCGGCGCTGTAGGATTTTCTCTGGTATGTTTTCCTAAGGCAAGTTTCCCAGACTCAAAGCTAAAAGGCGAAATCCTCCACAGGTTTTTCGATGCAATGTCAACATTCAGAGTATAATTTAGTTGAAGAAAGGGATTCATCTCAGTGTCTTGTTACAGATAAATTAGTTTCTTACCGATGTGTGTCATCTCTGCAGGTCTGCAGTGTGTGAGTGGGATGTCTGCAGATCAGCTGTGGCCTGACTATGGTGAAACACCAACCGTTACAGGTGTATGAGAGACAGCTGTGTTTGTCCTGTCTGACCGGGATCTACGGCTGCCGCTGGAAACGGTACCAACGCTCCCATGACGACAGCTCCAAGGTAACCACAGCATCAATTTTGGGAGAAGCCATTGTATGCTAACCACATTGACCGAAATAGAGGCAAAAATGACTCTGACCTGTTGAGTAATTGACCTACTTTAAACACTTACAGACCAATCATGTCTTCTAATGTAACTGTGGAGATACTGTATGTGTCCAAATGAACATAGCATCAATAAAGAACACCATAATTTGATCCAAGACAAAGTAATGTTCATTAATTTTAGCAAATTGATTCAGGTTGTATCAACGTTGTGGTCCCTTGTAACATGTAATAGCTGTCAAATGAAGCTTTTCTTTGTTCAAGTTGGCTTTACGCCCGTTTCACACATACACCGTCTGCAGTGCGTGCGCAGTGCGTATGCAATTTTTATTTTCAAGTAGCATGCAACTCGCAGCAGATTAGATTTGCTGCCACTAGGGTGCGTCTAAATTTTTAGTCTGGTATCAGGTTGCTGTCATTTTAAGACCTGACACATAGATCCAATATACGGGTTCACATGCGTTTTCTTTCTCAACTGTTAACAATCACCTAAGGGAAGGGGGGGGGGGGGGGGGGGTATATGGTTTAAAGCTACACTGTGTACATTTTTTAGTTTATTCTTAGCTAAAAACACTTCGTTCCTTCAAAAATATATGTGCTCGTTAATGCATATTTACTTCTTTCAAGTAATAAAGTATTCTCGTAAGTTTATAATATGCCATTGAACATACATACGGGTGAGGGGTTCGAATGCTGGTCGCCATGTTGCCTCTCCATCTTGAAAGTACATTAGCCAAAGAGGGACATACCCGTAAATTCAAGCTTCGCCTTTCGCGTTTTAACACTCGATGGCACCGTGTCGAATGTGAAGAGGGGGCTTGCCATGTTAATCTTGGACTAAATCAGCCACCGTAGGAGTTAAAACGAAGTCAGAATTGAGAGGAACAGAAACTAATATTCACTGGATTGTAATATACCGTTTCACCGCTAGATGGGGGAAAATATCACACAGTGTAGCTTTAAGTCTGACATCACGAGGCAGCGCTTCCATGTCCAAACAGTGCTAATATACACACACAATGTGGTATAATACTACAAAAAATTACCTCCATCTCCAAATAATCTCCATACCAAAATTCCAGATGGCCAGACAGTGATACTTTTATAAAATAAAATATTAATGTTTGTGACGCTGTGAGCACAGACACTGTTTTGTAGACTGTAATAGTGTTGTCAAAAATATCGATATTTCGATATGTATCGATACTGGAATATCTGAAACGATACAGTATCGATACCAGCTGCGCTCTCCTCTCCCACCGAAAGCGAGTTGACACACACCGGCATATTCTCACTCAGCCCGGTTAACCTCCGAGCACAGCGAACGCGCGTTCTGCTGGACTTTTTCCTCATGACAGTGTGTGTTAGTGTGTGATCGGTCTGAATTTCACGCGGGATTGCACATAAATTAATTCTACTAATCCCCGCAGATTTCGTGCTCACATCTGAAGCACACACATAGCCTACCGTAATAAAGCCGTCTCTGACATGACACAAGTGCAAACATTTGCTTCTTTTTCCAGCTTATTATTGGTCAAATACACTCAAAAAATTATCAGTGCACATCTGGAAGAGTATTAACGTAAACACAGTCGCAAACAGTTCAGGAAGAACGAGTAACAGGAACAGTGTTTAGGATCCATGCGTCCGTTAGTCTTAAAGGGACCGCAGTCATTTGTTATTCAAACTACAAAAAGACAAATGATCACGCTGCTCTTGCTGATCAACTTGTGTAACTTTAATAGTTTCATCTGTACGCTATTGAATTTTTTTTTACAAAGAACATTATTCAATGTTGTTTTAAATGTAATTACTATGCATTTTTTTATTCAGTTTCTTATCTGAATGTTAGACCTACCTGAAAAAATAAAGCAGTCTATTTAATTTGTATCTTCTATTCTATTGCATTTATTTGTGCTATTGTTTGTAATCTGTTTATTTGTTCTTATTTTATTACTGTTTACTCGTCTTTTTAAATTCAATTTACCATTCGAAATCAAGCTTTCTTGTGCTGTGTGTAAGCTATTGCAACAGACAAGACAGCTTTCTCCACCTCGGTTGATTGCTCGATTCTTGAGGTCACGGGCAAGTGTATTTATACATAGAAACCAATGTGAATACATCAAGATTTAAATTCAAAGACAAAAAAAATAATCTATGCATGACCTGTCATTTTATTCGTATCTAAATATGAGAAGGGCACTCTCAAAGAAAGTCCCAAAAGCGGATTCGTAGAAACTTACTGTCACACTGGAGCTGCAGCTGAAAGAAAACAATCGTTATGATCTGAAACGTGACGACGACAATCAGACGATTGCGACAATATGCTTTTATGTGTGTTTTTCAGTCCATCTCAGTGTAGGCTATTTATTGACAATAAAGTAGGCCTATATCATATGAATAATGCAGTGCTAACTGACAGCTTCTTAAATGTTTATCTTCTGCTCTACAAAGCTGCATTTATTGAGTCAAAAATACAGTTAAAACAGTAATATTGTGAAATACCATTAACAGGGTATCCGCGGGGTCTTGAAAAGTCTTAAAAGGTGATAAATCAATTTTGGGAAAATTAAGACCCTTATAAAGTATTAAAAAGTCTTATCACGGCTTTATAAAGTCTTAAATTTTGAAAGTATTTTGTTCGAGCTTCGTCAAAAGAGTTTGACTTCAAAAAGTATTTATGAATATATTTATTTTCATCCCCATAAGTATTAAAAAACAACGGGGCGCTCAGTCTGAGATCGGCTCGGAGCGCGCGCGCCAGGGATGGACATTAGCGCCGCCACCAGCCAAATGCGGCTGATTTTGAGTTGTGGCGGGTAAACTCCTAAGATTCACCTACCGAGCTGTTTCACCTCTTTGTAAACTTTGTTCAATGCATGCGAGTGCTGCCGTATGTGCGCATATGAGCAGTCGTTTTCTCCGTCATCACTTGCGTGAAGACGCGCTGTGAGACTCGCGCACTCTGAAGCCTCGTTCACACCGCCAGCGACACGCAGCGACAAAGCGACACGATCCCATTCATTTCAATGGAGCGCTGGCGACTTCCGGCGACACGAGCGACAGTGACCGTTGGCGACAGAATGTGGGCGTGTCAAGCGACACGAGACGCGCGACAAAAGTTCAGAAATTTCAACTTTATGCAAACGAGAAGCGATTTTCGCGAGCGACAACCAATAGGAGTGAAGTCAGTGGAGTGCACGTGATCCGTCTGCTTTACTGCGGTGTCCGGAGGAGTTGTTGATATTAGCTTTTAGCAAGCCCCCTGTTCTTTATAATATGTCTCTGTGTAGCCTACATACAGAGACACATTTAAAAAAATGATGCATGGAAAAACGTGTCTGGGATTGTGGGGATATAAAGTAAGTTTTGACTAAACTGCATGCAATATGGTCTACCTATTACAGTACAGTGTGTATGTATTCTAATAACTTGCTCTGTTCTGCAAAACACTAGTAATAAAAACGGTACTATAGTACAAATATATTTAATGACGTTTATATGCAACCCGTGTAGTGGGAACGCCCACTAGCGACATGAATCTCTGGCGCTGGCGACATGCAGCGACAAAATCGCTGGCGGTGTGAACGAGGCTTTAGAGTAGATCTGACGCTGTGCATCATCCGAGAGCGCGCACTCGTCTCACAGCGCGCAAATATTGAGTTATCTTTCAAGTCTTGTGCTTAAACGGACAAACTCACACAAGAAGTATGTCAACGTGTCCATCTTGATGAGTATCCTAGCAGACATAGTCTGAATATGCCTTAAGTGAACTGTATAGTATGCACAGTCGAGAAAGACGAGCATATCCCTGCATCAGGTCTTAAAGGCGCAGTAGCCTTTACTGCTGCCTGAGTGATGTCCTTATATTTAGTTTGACATTAAACACTGTTCTTGAGTGAATAGCTTTTGTAAGTTTAATAAGGATTAATCTTTAATTTAAACAGTTAAATATGCAGTTATTTTACATTTGATTACTTAATTCAATTTCTGTACCTTTCTACAGGCCAGTAGGCATGTGCATTATTATTTAATGTACACATGAGTGAGGTCAAGTTAAACATTCTAGTTTGAATTTTATTTTTCGGTTTTCGGCTTTGGTTTCGGCCAAGAATTTTGATTTCGGTGCATCCCATTCTGATAATGTTCTGCTCGGTATGTTGTCAACATGCTTCAAAGATGCCAGAACGAATAGTTTCATTGTTGGGACTAAAAACCATAAAACTGGAAGCCATTGTAGAGCTTGTAGTATTAATTTTCACATGCAGTTACACATTGTCAGTTAAAAACAAAAAAGTGGCTGGTAAAATACATTGAGTGGTAGACTTTGAACAAAGTTAATTTCCATCCCTGCCGAGCACTGTCTACGGGTGACGTCTTGGTCGTGTATTTTGCAAAATGCGCAGTTAGGTGATGTGTAGCCCTCCATACGTTGCAAAACAGATATGCAATATAAACTATACAAAATTGGCCTACGATAGAGATTTTAAGTCTACATTCTACTACAACTGTTTATTAAAGGTTTGTTGCCGATTAGAACTTGAAGTGCGATGAGGTCTTAAAATATTTTGAGAAGGTCTTTAAAAAGTCTTAAAAAGGTATTGAAATTAACTTCAGGATTCCTGCATATACCCTGATTAAAATTATGCACAATCCCATGCCGAAATTCGCGCCCTGTGAACAACAATATTCATCCAGAGCAAATGAAGTGGGTGAGGGGAGGCAGGTTTTGTTGAACAAGAAAGTGCAGCTGGTATTGTGTATCTATAGTCTTTTCTATTTCAGATGTTTAAGTAGTAGCCTATCGGAAAAATCTATTTTTTTACAACACCATAGGGCTGCACAATGAATCGAGTTTGTAATCGTGATTACAATTACTGATGTCTCAATTATGTAATCGTTTAATAAAATGTAATCACAATTACAAAATAAGTCCACTTCTGTGCTGACTGTTTGTTTGTTTTCCTCTTTGTTGTTTTTTCCCCATTGTTTAATTTTTATTTTTAGTATAACATAATACAATGCATATTTTACGATTTTTTTATTTAAAGAAACCAAATTATTGGACTGTTTTCAGCTTGATTCTTTTGATATAACAATATGTCATGCAGTCGCTTCAAATTGTTATAAAGCTATTCAAAACTTTGTAAATTGTGATAATCGTAATTTCTAATCACAATTACAATTTCAGGGGAATAATCGACAATTATGATTTGTCATGATCGTGCAGCTCTGCAAAACCTCTTAGTTTATTATTCCAGATTACTTTTTAAAAGACTACAATTAAAAAATGTATACGGTAGATTATATATTAAATTCAACCTGCTAAAGTGGCTAGTATGAGGGACTTTGTTACACACGACTGCTAAAATCCACCCATTTTGGCAGGTGTTAATGTCAAGCCTTGTTGTATATATTGTGTTGCGTGTAATGGTAAATTGCAGCAGGCATTTGTTGGAAGCTTTCACGCTTTTCATGCTCAATGAGAATTACTGACTTATTAAGACGTCTTTTGTAGCACTTTTCAAAACTGTGGTGAGAACTGGCTGTTGCTGAAACCGATTATATTGACCCTTTAAAGGCTGACAAAGGACAACTTTGGTGCTGTTGATTATCTGGGGAACGACCGCAGTTTTTGCGTTTGGCGGAGTTTTGGCAGAGAGCATGCCAGTGATGACCAGGGAGTTCCTGCTAGGTCTGCGTTCGAATGTTGGTGCTGTTGATCCCGTTTGGGATATTCCAGAAGAACTGATTCAGCCTTCTGTGGACATCCGAGTCCCGAAAAGGAGAACAAAGAGGAAACGCGGGAATCGAGGAGGAGTTCGACGCAGGCTAAAGAGAGCGCAAAGATTTACCCCGCTGCCTGGAATACTCCTAGGCAATGTCCGCTCGCTTCGCCATAAACTTGACGAACTACAAGCCAATGTGAGTTTTATGCATGAATACAGAAACGATGGGTTACTTAACGTAATCCCGGGTTCTTTGATAACAGAGTGAGGTGTTTCACTATGGGAATCGCTTTGGGCGTGACCAACTACGGAAGCTCCAATGACACCACGTCTGTCCTGACAGACAGGTTGACCTGAGATCAGGCTCCGCCTCCACCTATATTACTCAGGTCGACCCCTCACAAAGTCATTATAGAGAGATTTCTTCCCGTCCTGTGCGAGAAGGGAAGTGTTGGTGAAACACCTCACTCTGTTATCAAAGAACCCGGGATTACGTTAAGTAACCCATCGTTCTTTTTCTAACTTCGCTCGGTGTTTCACTATGGGAGATATAGACCACTCCCGGATTGCACAACATATGCTATGCTTAATCAAACATATCACAGTGTGCTTGCCCCTAGCACTGCATGAGCTAAGGATGGCTCAGACACATCTAGTCTATAAAACCGCACAAATGTGTGGGGCGTAGCCCAACTTGCTGCTGCACATATCTCCTGAACCGAAACTCCCTTAAGTAGGGCCCATGATGTAGCCATGCCCCTAGTGGAGTGGGCCCTTAAGCCCTCAGGAGGTAGAGAACCTCTACATTCATAAGCTATAGATATAGCTTCTACAATCCAATGGGACAGCCGTTGACGTGACAACGGCTTCCCTTTGTGAGGAGTAGCCCAAGATACAAAAAGCTGGTCATTCTTTCTGAATCCTGCTGTTCTTTCCATGTACCTATGAAGCGCCCGTACCGGACATAAAGAATTCCATCTCTTCTCCTCTGGCGAAGAGAACGGAGGAGGGTGGAAAGCTGTAAGTTCTGTAGTAGAACATCTATAAGATGAGTCCACCACTTTAGGTACAAAAGCAGGGTTAGGGCGAAAGGAAACCCTTGTGAGCCCTGGAGCAAACTGTAAACAAGACGGGCTGATAGACAAGGCCTGTAAGTCGCTCACACGCTTAGCTGTCACCAGCGCTAACAACAGTGCTGTCTTAAGAGAGAGAAACTTCAACCCTATGGCTTCTAACGGCTCAAAAGGATGTTGAGATAGGGCCTCTAACACCATGGACAAATCCCACAACGGGACCATCCTCCTGGCCACTGGCCTCTTACGCCGTGCCCCTTTCATAAAACGACATATTAAAGGGTGTTGACCTGCCGTCTTGTCACCAAAACCAACATGACAAGCGGAAATGGCAGCTAAATATACCTTCATTGTCGAAAAAGCCTTCCCCTTATCCAACAGATCCTGGAGAAAACATAATATGTCCCTCACTGAGCATTGAAAAGGGACAATATTACTCCTTCCACACCATTCTTCAAAGACTCGCCATTTATTACTATAAAGTGAGCGAGTGGAAGAGGCTCTGGCACTCTGTATTGTGTGAATGACAGATGGGGGTAAACCTGCCGCACTCAAATTCCACCTCTCACGGGCCAGGCCCAGAGAGCTATTCTGTCCGGGTGAGGATGGTAGATTTCCCCTCCTGCTTGTGACAGGAGGTCCCTCCGGGGAGGGAGGGGCCACGGCTGACCCGACAGTAGTTGAACTATCTCGGCTACCCAATGTCTGGATGGCCACCGTGGAGCTATCAGTATCAGTGACAACCCCATTTCCCTCACCCTGGCTAGAGTGGGTGAAATCAGGCTCAGAGGAGGGAATGCATACAGTAGGACGTTCGGCCATGGGTGGGCTAACGCATCCACACCCAATGGTGCATTTCCGTCCACCAGAGAGAAATACAGAGGACATTGAGCGTTTTCCTGCGAGGCGAAGAGATCTACGGCAGCCTGACCGTACTTCTGCCATATCTGCTTCACCACCTGGGGATGAAGCTTCCACTCCCCGTACAGAGGATTTCCCCTGGACAACAGATCTGCCCCTCTGTTCAATATCCCTGGAACATGGGTTGCCCTGATGGATAAAAGCCTCGTGTTGCACCACACGATCAGCTTTTTCGCTAACTGGTGCAGTTGAAGCGAGCGTGTGCCTCCCTGTCGGTTGATATAAGCGACCACTGTAGAATTGTCTGTTTTCACTAAAACATGCTGGCTCTTGATGTAGCTCAGAAAATGTTTTAGCGCTAAAAACACTGCCAGCAGTTCTAAGTAATTTATGTGCTTGTGAATCAGATGTGGAGGCCACACACCATTCACCGCTCTGCCCATCAGAGTTGCTCCCCAGCCTTTTAATGACGCATCCGTTGTTATAGTGACCCTCGCCGACACCGCCCCCAAGGGGATCCCCTTTCTGAGAGTCTCGGGGCTTCTCCAATGTCTGAGCGCTCTGACGCACACATGCGTTACTTTCACCGGTCGACCGAGATGTCGCCGAGAACACAGACGCAGATGCGCGACCCAGCGCTGAAAGTCTCTCATCATTAGTAGTCCTAGATGTACTACTGAAATCACTGAGGCCATTAGACCCAGCATTCGTAGGCACAGTCTGAACGGAACAGTTTTCCCCGTCTGAAAACGGGAGAGACACTGCATGAAGGACGTGATCCTCCCCTCTGTCAGAGTGACCTGATAAGAGAGGGAGTTTATACTGAGCCCCAGATATTCTGTGTTCTGAGCTGGCTCTAAACGGCTCTTTTTCATGTTTATTCTGAATCCCAAGCTGTCGAGATGCACTAATACCATGTTTGTGTCTCTGATCGCTTGTTCTTTTGACGAGGCGCAAATCAGATAATCGTCTATATACGACAATATTCTTATTCCTTTGTTTCTCAACGGAAATAGCGCTGCTTCCACACATTTGCTGAAAACTCTTGGCGCTAAGGACAGACCAAATGGAATGGTTTGAAACTCGTACGCTGTGTTTCGGTATGCAAACCTGAGATATTTTCTGTGAGACGGATAAACATCTATGTGAAAATACGCGTCTGACAGATCGATCGTCACAAACCAGTCGTTCTGGCGGATAGATCGACAAAGTGTTTTGTGTGTTAACATCTTGAATGAATACTTCCGTAGGTGCTTGTTTAGCACACGGAGATCTAAAATTGGGCGCAGAGATGTGCTCCCTTTCTTTGGGATCACGAAGTAACGGGAGTAAAAACCCTGACAGCTCACTTCCTTTGGCAGCACTCTGATTGCTCGTTTGTCTAAAAGAGTGTCTATCTCGGCCGTCAGGACGCGAGCTGCTTCTCCCTCGGCCGCTGAGACTATAATGCCATTGAATCTGGGTGGTTTCATGGCAAATTGAAGTCTGTATCCCCGTGAAATTGTGTTTAAAACCCACGGATGAGCTGCGCATGCGCGCCAACTGAGTATGCGAGCCGAGAGGGGTCCCTTGTACACTTCTCCCTCGCGGGCGCGCGTTGATGACGTCATTATTGTCACTGCGCTGACCCCCTTTTGAGAAGCGTGCGCTCCCTCCAGCGGCGAAGCTAGAGAGACGCGTTTTAATTTTTGGATTTCTTTGCAATCTATCGCCCTCGGCTGACTGCCTGGCTGCGATAGAAAAACATTTATTTGTGTGTTTGTTATATTCGGGGAGCATATCGCCCTTAGCTCGTGGCTTGGATGCGATAGTGCATTCTTTATTAAGTATTCCCCTGAAACGATGGGCGTTTGAGAACACTGTGTGAGTGCTTGGTGACACTGTTGAACATTTTCTCCCTGTTTTTGAACTGGGTAACTTACAGCGAGAGCCCTTACTGAACTCAGAACAACAGGGTTGGACCCCTTTCTTCTCTTTGCGGGCGGAGAGAGAAGTGCAGGGGAACATTCGCGTGTCAGGTCGCACGCTTCTTCTTCCGGTCCTCGGGGTGGGGCGGTCGGTTTCTGGCCGCCGCGGCCGCAAATGAATGCTTACCCCATGGTCCGGAGCTCTCCGACCTTGGACGATGGCCAGATTGTTGTCCGCTGGGAGCGGGTCTCACATTCCTGGCCCCTATCTGTCTCCCTCTCACTGCAGCGGCTGCAACAAAGCCCTGCCGCGCTGGTTGAGAGGGTGGTCGCGGTGTTTGCTTCCGTGGTAAACAGAGGTTAAAAGCTTCATCCTCTTGTTTCCTCAGGGAGCTGGTTTCTCTCATTTTCTCGAGAGCTGGTCCGAACAGGCCCTTAGTTGGGTCGAACGCTGCGTCCATCACCTCCGCTTTCTGAGCGTCGCTCAATCCTGACAGGTTCAGCCATAACGCTCTCTCACCTGACACGGCCAGGCCCATCACACGGCCACAGCCTTGAACCGCACCGCGGGAAGAGCGGAGAATTAGATCGTTTACCACACATATTTCATCCCATAGTGCTGGGTTCGGCACCCCTGTATCCAGCTGTCGCCCCATTTCCTCCAAAATTTCTGCCTGATACGCTGACAGTAAAGTCACAGCGTTCAGCGAGCACACTGACTGGGCCGCATACTTATATATCCTCTGATAGACGGACGCGGTCAAACGTTCCATCTTGCTCGGCAGCGAAATCTGAGAGGAGGCAGAAATGGAGCGTCGCTTCGGGTGGAGGTGATAGGCCACTGAAGACTCTACCGCTGGGGGTCCGGCCAACCCCAGCTCCACCATCCCTTGAATCTCCAGCTTAGAGCATCCCTTGGCCGGGAGCTTATTCTTAAAGGGGGTACTCCAATGGCGAGACATTTCTTTCATGCATGCCGGCACGGCGGGCAGTAATTGTCTCGCTGTGGGTTGAGCAGGCGGCAGCCTTTTCCCGTCGTAAAGGTCCCTCTCTGCTCCTTCGGCGTCCTGTGCCGTGGGCCAAGCTAGGCCCAGTTTAGCCGCGGCTCGTTTGCACACCTCGTGTAGGTTACTGTCAGCCTGAGGACCCGAGTCAGTCGCGCTCGGGGGTCTAGACTGTTGAGCGGGGAAGGGAGAGTTGTCATCTTCCTCCTCGTCTTCCATATCCAAGTCGAGGAGGTCAGAGTTAGCATCGCCCTCTGCGTCCTCGTCCCCCTGCTCTTCCTCTTCGTGTGCGAGAAGGCCATCGAACAGAGGAGGCATATCCGGGGATTCGGCTTCCATCATTTCAGCCCAGCTAGAGGTAGCTCGCGTTTGATGGTCGGTTGTCTTAGGCTTCGCGGTGGCGCCGGACAGACATGGGTCTTGTTGGCTACTAGCCACCGCCACTCTCAGCCTTCTCTCCAGAATTTTCACCGGCATTGACGCACAGTGGACGCATGTTTGAGGGTCCGCAAGCGACGTTTGAGCGTGCTTCGAGCCCATGCACACGATGCACATAGGATGGGGGTCCCTGCCCGAGATTGTTGCTCCACATGACGATGGACACGGGCGGGATGCCACATCCCTGCTTTTCGACTCATTCCCTTTGGCGGGGGTAATGACCGTCGACATAATGTCTGGAGGAGTGATTCAACGACTCGTCACAACACGTTAGTCTGATGATAAAGTAGGGTAATTTAGCCCTTTCAAACGGCTCGCCTCAACGCGAAAAGCCCAAAAAGATGACTCGACGTCACTGAAAAACCTACCGCCGTAGTTTAGTACGCGATAGTCCGAAGAGAATAGCTCGCCTTGACGCGGACACTATTCGGTGTTTCCGATGTCGCTCAACACAGTCCAATCCACTGATGTCGCGTTCGGTGGCGTAATCCAATAACGGTCCGCCTGTTGAACAGTTCAGCGAGATCAGCAACGAAGTCGGACGTGCTGAGAGAGCTTGTTGTAGTCCCTCACGGGAAGAAAGCGCGAATGACTTTGTGAGGGGTCGACCTGAGTAATATAGGTGGAGGCGGAGCCTGATCTCAGGTCAACCTGTCTGTCAGGACAGACGTGGTGTCATTGGAGCTTCCGTAGTTGGTCACGCCCAAAGCGATTCCCATAGTGAAACACCGAGCGAAGTTAGAAAAAGAACACACATATGATGGTATTCACAGAAACTTGGCTGGATGACTCAGTTTGTGATAGTACCCTACGAATTGAGGGTTTTGGAACACCTATCCGGCTGGACAGAGACAAAAATACGACGGGGAAAAGTCGCGGTGGAGGCGTGTGTGTTTATATTAAGGATAGCTGGTGTAATACAGCAATAGTACGACATACGGTTTGCAAGTCGGACATTGAACTTATTGCTGTTTCTGTACGTCCTTTTTACCTCCCTCGTGAGTTCCCTCAGTTGTTTTTTATTTTAGTATATATACATCCTCGTGCCAGCTTTGATGTGGCTTTTGAGACTGTTAAAAACACCCTGGATAAACTGGACAATCTATCTCCCGATGCACCAAAATTTGTTTTAGGTGATTTTAACCAGTGTATTATGGACAAACATCTAAAAGGCTATCATCAATATGTTACATGCGCTACACGCGCTGATAAAGTCTTGGACAGATGTTATGGCCCGATTCCGGGAGTTTACAGATCTCTGTCTTTACCTCCTCTTGGTTCAGCCGATCATAATATGATTTTATTGTATTCTGTGTATACTCCTATCGTAAAAAAGGCAAAAAGAGAAGTACGATATGTTAAAGAATGGAAACCTTCTAATATCGAAGTTTTGAAGGGTTGTTTTGAGTGCACCAATTGGAATTTGTTTTTGAACACATGTTCCGATCTGAACGAACAGGTGCTTACAATTTCTAGATATATTACTTTTTGTGTCGATACTATTATTCCTACAAAACAGATCACCTTGTATCCAAATAACAAACCATGGGTCACAAAGGAGTTAAAGAGCATATTGAATATGAAGAAGAGGGTATTTTTTGTAGGGACCAATGAGGAAAAAAAACAGATAAATAGGGAAGTAAAAAGGGCAATAAAAATAGCTAAAGATAATTATAAAAATAAGATTGAGGGTGTGTTTATGAAAGGTAATCTTAAAGATGCTTGGAAGGGAATTAAGAATATGGCTTCAGTGAGTACATTTGCATCAAATCATCATGTACCAATGGAACAAAACTATAACACTAATTTAATTTTAAGTAATGAGTTTAATGAATTTTTTTCACGTTTTGCTAAATCGTTTATAGTTGATGATTTAACAGTTTTTAAAAACACTTTGAGCTCTCGTAATAAAATTGAAATTAATCAGGTTAATATATTGAGACAGTTGAAGTCCACACCGCTCAATAAGGCCCCAGGTCCAGACGGTATTTGTGGTAGAACATTAAACCACTGTGCTGAACAGCTCAGTGGAGTTTTCCACTTACTTTATCAGTCTTCCTTAGATCTAGGACTAGTACCTGATTTGTGGAAAAGTTCAATTATTGTGCCAATACCTAAAAAAGCAAATCCGAAATCTTTGAACGATTATCGTCCTATTGCCTTGACCTCTTTGGTCATGAAGGCCTTGGAAAAAGAGATTAATAAGTTTCTACTGAAGATTGCTGGACCGCTACTAGATCAGTTGCAATTTGCATATCGCGCTGGAAGAGGTGTAGATGATGCAAAGCTGTTTTTGTTAAATACTGTCTGTCGTCACGTGGAAAAAAGTGGGGCCTTTGCGCGGCTTTTGTTTGTGGACTTGTCGTCTGCATTTAATCTTCTGCAGCCAGTCATTTTAGGACAAAAACTTATTAGTCAGTTTAATTTTGATCATGGTATAGTCTCATGGATCATGAGTTTTTTAGCAGATAGGCAACAGAGGGTTAGGGTTAATGGGGTCTTATCTGATATAGTAAATACCTCTGTAGGCACACCACAGGGTTGTGTACTTTCTCCGATTTTGTTCATACTATATACAAATGATTGTCAGAGTTCACAAGATAATAGTTATTTGGTGAAATATGCAGATGATACTGTGCTTCTCTCTTTACTTTCACATTCAGATCAGGAATATGGTTCGGTCTTATATGATTTTACCTCTTGGTGTAATAGTATGAAATTAGATTTGAATGTATCAAAAACTAAAGAGATGATTATTAATTTTAGTAAAAGACCACTGATGCTTCAACCGGTGGTCATTAATAATGCACAAGTGGATGTAGTAGAGGAATATAAGTACCTAGGAACGATTTTTGATGACAAGTTGAAGTTTGATCAAAATGTTGATGCAATTATCGGAAAGTCACATCAGAGATTGTTTGCACTACGAAAGCTTAATTCTTTTAATGTACAGAGAGGCATTCTCAGGTCTTTTTATAACTCATTCATTGAAAGTATTCTGTCTTTTTCCTTTATTTGTTGGTTTTCATCATTGTCTACTAAGAACAAAAGTCGTCTACAAGGTATTGTCATTATGTGCTCAAAAATTACGGGAGTTCCCTTACGAAGCCTCACAGTGTACTATGAACAGCAAGTGCTGAGAACGGCGCACAAAATAATGGGAGACAGCACACACCCGTTGTATTTGGATTTTGAGTGGATGCCCCTGGGGAGGCGTTTAAGGACAATTAAATGTTCGACAAATCGTTATAAATTTACTTTTGTCCCTGAGGCGGTTCGTTTATGTAACAAATTTGGTTGATTTATTTATTTATTTATTTATTTTTAATATTAGTATTATTATTATACTTTTTTTTTTTTTTTTTTTTTTTTTTTGTGTGTGTGTTTTGAATGAATGATTGAATGTATATGTGTTGGTGTTAAATGTGAAGCACCATGTGAGCCTAAACTAATTGCCCCAAGGGGATAAATAAAGCTCTAAACAAACAAACAAACAAACTTGGCTGTCTGTAATGAAGTCCCTTCCCTTTCTCCTCTGCTGTCTGACTGTCTCTCTATCAGACCGAGAGAAACTCAAGCCAGGGTTTCAGATTCCATGGAGGACGTGTTGTAGGTCAATTCCAATCTGTATACAACACAGCGAGAGGCTTAGTCAGGTCTCTCTTTGACTTGTCCGTTCAATGTCGGGTGACACCAAACTGGATACTGACATTATTTAGCAAAGTTATTCAACCAGAAATGCCTGTTATTTTAAGCATCTATTCCAGCACAGCGATCAAATGTTCTGACCTGAACTGAGGCGCAGTCAGATTGGAAATCACCCCTTATCTAATCTTTACAGAAAGTCTTTTAATATTCATAGGGTAGCAAGCTTAAATGTAGGAACAGTTTTTGATTTAATGATAAAAATCAAGCTCAGTTTCATCCAGGGAGTTAATCTGGGACTGTTCTGAACTGCAAAGAAAAATATTAGTTGTATATTAATATATATATTTTTTTACACAGTGTGTATGTTGATATAAAATTTGCATTTAGCAGATCTGTGTTTGGTTGTTTTTTCCATGCCGGTCTGGTTTGAAGCTTGCAATGATTCAGTTTGTGGGCTTTTTTTTTTTTTTTTTCAAAAAAAAAAAAAGCTCAGAAAAAAAAGAGAACACTCATGCAAACCCCCGGCCATTAGTTCATCTTTCCATTTGAAGAGACTCTCTAAAATAACATCTCGGCATTGAGAGCGAACTCAGCAGAAGCCCTGTGATTGGCTGGCATACTCAATGTGATTACTCCTAGCCCCGCCCACTCTATAATTAGAGCACGGTGACGATGTGTCCTACCCGATGTGCTCATGAGCAGGTCTGGTGGGGCTGATTGGATTGAGAGATTAACAGCTGTCAGCTGTGCAGAATGAATGAACAGAACAATGAAATGTGTTCTTTGCTGTAGAGTGACTCCGCTACAATCCACAAACATGACAAATAAAACATTCAGTCCATCCATTATTAAATTCAAAAGGATGTATGGAATCATTATAAAACTATATGCGAGTTGTTTATGTTGGGAATTGTATTTAAGGCATGTCAGATGACTGTTATTGGGGTCTTTGAAATGTTGGTGAAATGCTTCATTGGTTACAAATAAGATTGTTTAATGCTAAAGATAATAAATCTCTCATCTCTCTTTTTATAAACATCTGCATCCATATGGTGGACATGCATACCATAATGCCCTGTCCTCTCCCATAAATATCTAATATTTCCCAGCATATTAAAATCATTTCTAAAGTAGTATGTTACACTGAAGACTTAATACATAAATTAATATATTTTTTTTAAATATATTAAAGGGCTCCTATCATGCCACTATTTACAAGATGTAAAATAGGTCTCTGAAGTCTCTAGAGTGTGTACGTAAAATTTTAGTTCAAAATACCCCACAGGTATTTTATAGCATGCAAAAATGTTCACTTTTTGTAGTTTCTGTGTGTGTCCCTTTAAATGCAGACATGTACTGAAAATGTCAGAAACTGTTCAGCCTTTTATGCTCAAACCACAGTCGGACAAAGATGTAGAATGCAACAGGACATTTCTGAATGGTTAGTTGATGAATGTATGTAGCTGATGTGGAGTTAACTATATTTAAGACATTGATTAGCATGTTCTGTCATGATAATCTATACATTTTCGTGTGGGAACTGTTGTAAATAATGTGTATATGCTGCATGAAGTTAGAACAAGTGTAGTTCAGTTTAATTACGGTTAGAATTAGGGATGTAACGATATTGACGATATCGCGGTGGTAAACGTGTCTCTATCGTCGTGGTTGGGTTACAATATCAAAAGGACAGGTGTCCGTCAAAAAGCAAGAGGAATAAACACAGTCCCGCAGAACAAATCATTGTTAACTGCATATACCATGATCGTTAGCGACCCGGATCTATATTTAACATGGATAGACCTCTGCCTGTCATGATAATATATAAAACTCCTGATGTTAGTTACACTTACAGAAGAATAAAATAAAACCTATGTCGTTACCTTTTGGAGCTTGGAAGGATTAAGTTTGAGCAGATGTTTAATACCATCATCATCTGTCCTCGTCAGAGCTCGTTTACCAGTATATTCAGTATCTGCTCATATTCGCGATCTCAAGCATATTCTCCAAACTCATTTTCCATGTCTTCAAAATCAATATTTTGATCACTGACAGCTTCTTGACCACATCCATCATCAAGAGACAGTGACACTAATATTTGCTTGTGTTGAGTACTTCCTCTCTGCTGTAAATCACTAAGCCATTTCAAGTTTTCCATTTCAGATTATAATTATAGTTTCATTTTCTGTCAGAGGGAACTGAGTGAAACGTCATTTCATCATTGCGTATCAGACATTGTTGAATTGCGCCCAATTTCCTTATTATAGATTCATTTATCAGTGTGCAAAAAAAATATATGTACAATCCTACACACCTCGGGTCGTTAGCGACCCTATACAATTTTGACAAATACTAGTGAAAAAACAGGCATTCAATTATAATGCTATGATTGTTTTCTTGTTATATTGTTTAAAATGGATTGATTGAGGAATACTAAGAATGTTGATGTATAACTTTAAAAAATGAATGAGGAGCAGGGTAGTGAATGGCGAGACCCGGGGTATGCATTTAAGGGTTAAAAGCACTGTGATCAGCGTTTTATGTTGTCATGGATCCATGAATACAACAATAAATTGCCTGTTGACTGGCAAAAGCAGAATAAATGTCAGTATTTTTTCGCTATTATCATCACAAACACTACCGTGAGCTATTTAACAACACCGTGAGCTTTTCCGCAATATCGCAATAAACATCGTACCGTGAGGTCAATATCGAAATTGTATCGTATCATGAGATTTTGATATCGTTACATCCCTAGTTAGAATGCATGTTGTCATCTTGTTTTTATGACATGCTTTTGCATTCGTGTTACGTACTGTATTGCAATAAATGTGAAAAGACGAATGCGACAACTTGAGCAGACTCCTAAATGTCCTCTGCTACAGCAAATCTTCCTCTTCTCTGAAGCAGCCCAACATGGCCTCACCTCTTTGTTGCATGTTCCCAGGGGCAGGTTTATGTACAGTTTAGGGTTTGTGATATCACCAATCCGGGAAGAAGCATGCTGCAGTCCCTACTAGCTGTTTGTTGTAATCCCTAAAAAGCACTTTGAGGGTCGTAACTTTGCAGGTGTTGTTTATGCTCAAACAGCAATATTACACTAACTAAAGTTTAAAAAGTGAAATCATAGTCAAGGACCCCTTTAAAATAGAAACTAGGTGAGCATAAAAGATGTCTGTCTTCAAAATATAAGTATATTCGAACTGGGCTGGGGTGAGAATCATAGTACATTTCACAAGTTAAAAGTTTCCCTAATTCACCCTGCGTCTGAACAAAACACCTACTAAATCTGAGGACGAGGTCATTAGATCTCTTCCACACCTCCAGAGGAGTGAAAGGTCTTTTTGGGTTCTGAGAGTCTGCGTGCCAGCAGGATGCGAGCCATCTGATCTGGTAACTGAACTTGAATGTCTCTCTGCACCTTGTTTTACCCAACAGATTCATGTACTGCGAAATAGTGGCAAATAAAATGGCTTTCTTCCATGTCACATGCAGAAATGTACAGTGCAACCACTATAGTCCAATTCATGAGCAAATTACTCTTAATGAGTAACGGATTGACAAATCCTGAAACCCTGAATTAATTTATTTTTATATTTTAATAAACTACTTTGAATATTTGATTACATCCTTGCCCAATTATAATACATTTTAAATTACAACATTTTCAGTAATAATTATATATTTAATTATTCATTCTAAATGTTATAATTATACATTTCAATTATTATTAAAAGTAACCCCTTTCTCTACTGTGTCCAGTAGATCCCCCCTATAAATGCCGCATCAACACGACAGCCTCATTAAAGGACAACTCCGGTGAGAAATGAACCTAGGGGTAATTAGCACATGGTTACCGTGTAGATCATTCTCTGGGATGCATTTTCATGAAAATCGAACGTAAAGAGTTTTATCTTTAAAAACAGTTTAGCTTATAACGCTTGTCTACTGAGTAAGTGAAATTAAATCGCTAGTTAATACCAATAACAAGGCTCAAAATAGCCTCACACTAACACGGTAGCATAATGAGGGTCCCTACATGCAAACCGAAGCTTTGAGAACTTTGTAAGTATACAAACAGTTGAATAAGAAGATACTGGACAGGCGCCATCTTGGAAAAAAGTCTTGAGCTAAAGTGATGAACTGTGACTTGGAATCTCATATGCAGTGGTGGAATGTAACAAAGTACTAATACTTCGTTACTTTACTTAAGTAAATTTTTCACGTATCTGTACGTAAGTAGAATCAATAGTGCATACTTTTTACTTTTACTTCGTTACATTTTGCAGCAAATATTTTACTTTCTACTCCACTACATTTCTACAGCATTTTGTTACATTTTCTGATCAGTTTCAGGGCTCGAGATTAAGGTTTGTTCGGATAATTAATGGATAATAATAGGCTAATGTATGAACTGACGGTTGCGCTTTTGACAATCGCGCAGCGTCTCGAGGAGAAATGGAAACAAACCAACGGCGCTCGTACAGAGAAACTCAGTAACACACTGCAGTAAATATTCAAAATGTGAAGGTTTTTATATTTGATAACGTATAATATAGTTAAAAAACATCATATGACACGACCAAGAATGCTGTTTTCCTGAATACCATCACGCCTGAAAATGTGACACTGATTTCATGACAGTTCCATAAACAATTAATTAAAATTAGTCACTTACATTTTAGATGCAATATAAACTGCTTTTGTTCTATTACAGCAGCGAAAATATTTCCAAGATCAGATCAATTTTCCACATCAGAACCACAATGCATCTCACAGTGTGGTAATGAATGATTCAGCGTTCGAATGAATCGGTTGAATCAAAGATTCAATGACATGTTAGTAAACGACTGCCTCATTCATGAACGAATCAGCCGTTTGAACGAACCGACTCAATGACTCACTCATTAAGACCTGCCGCCACCTACTGGAGGTTCTATGGTTTAAACAATCTTTCCAACGTTTCTTATTGTATTAAACATATATAGGCCTAGTTAAAACAATCTCATAACATTATTTAATGCAGTTGTAATTTGTCAGTGTAAATTATTTAATTTAACAACCATATAGCGTTATTCTAATTTAATTTATTGATCAAATTTAAGAATATAAAAGGAAAGCTGAAGAATATCCTATATTTAAGATTAATCCTCATAAATATGAAGATTTAAATACATCAAAGTATTGATAAAATATTGATATTTAACTCTGCAGATCGCCCTGATATTGTGAGTCAGAATGTAAACGGGGCAACAGATGATACGCACAATTAGCCCCAAACTAACTGAATTAAAACGCAACAGCCCATACTGTTTTCTTCTTTTTAATTATTAGAATATAGACATTAAGAAAATAAATAGTTCTACAAGTACTTTTACTTTTAATACTAAAAGTACTTTTTTACTTTTACTTAAGTAGTATTGTCGTTGTAGTACTTCTACTTTTACTTAAGTAAATATGGCTCTGGTTACTTGTACTTTTACTTAAGTACTGAGATTCAGTACTTCCTCCACCACTGTTCATATGGTCCATTGTTTCCGGAAGAAAGCACTGAATGCAACAGAGAAAAAAAAGAAAAAAAACCAATGTCCATGTAATTAGATTTCACAAACTTAATTCCTATTGATCAGCTCACTTGGCACAGCGTTCGTTGCTCGACCCGTCGAGACTTTTTTCCAAGATGGCGCCTGTCCGTAAACGGAATAGACTGTCTTTATAAAGTATCTTCTTATTAAACTGTTTGTACACTTACAAAGTTCTTAATGTTCACCAAGCCCTAGGTTAATTTTTCACCGGAGTTGTCCTTTAAACCCGTCTCCAGTGTGACAACTCCAATCTTTCGAATAATCTTACGAATATCTATTGATCTAATATGACTTCTGACCTGTAATGTTGCCAGAATCATAATCATACACTATTTGTTCATCGGTCAGAGAAGTGGCACTCCGACTGAGCCTGGTTTCTCCAAAGGTTTTTTCTCCATTCTGGCCCTGAAGGAGTTTTGGGTCACCTTTGGCTTTTGGCTTGCTCAGTTGGGGACACTTAAATTTCAACTATATTACTGATCTGTCCGCATTGACACTATATGATAATTGAAATGAGCTGATGACATCACCATTTTCACCAGAGCGGCTGTACAGCCGAATCAAATTCTGATGCATTATATTCCTTTTAAGACTGTGAAGATGCTTTGAAGCAAGTGGCATTGTAAATGTGCTACATAAATAAAGGTGACTTGACTATGCCACAGGACACTATATAACTTAGGTATGATTCTCAAATGTTATTTAATGTCTGCATGACATCCCCATTCACTGAGTGAGATCTTTTACACTATCCGCATCAGGTGAGCCGTATTGAGTTGGATTATCACAGCACCCTTTAATTCCTGTTAACAGAACAATGAAGCTCCGCCCTCTCTGTCTCCTAACGGCTACCTTTCCTGGTCTCCAAGGAAATGCACTTTGGTGCCAGACACCAAATCTCTCTCTCGCTCTCTCTCGCTCTCTCTCAAAGATCCTGCTGTGCTGAAAATCCATTGCTGTGGAACGCTCTGTGGTTTCTATAGTGAAGGAATTTAATTGGCAACTTAAACTTATTAGGTGTTACTTAACTGCACAATTTAATAGGCTCTCTAAAAATGTAAGGCATCTTAAAAGCTACATATTTGACCTCAACGGCTTTTTACTTTCCCTTTCCACACCTGATATGTGATAAATGTTGTTTTTTGGGATAATGTGAACATGTTGTGAAGGATATAAAGAGGGAAATAAAAACAAATAAATACAAAATAAGGACGGTTTTTCCCCTTTAGCTAAACAAGTAAAAGTGTGACCATTGAGTGTATGTTCCATACTTAATTTTTATCTGTAAAATAAGTGCATAATCTGGTTCATCTGTCATGTTCATGCTCATAAACTGTCACTCTCTGCTCTCTCCAAAAACAACAACATGAAGTAAACATCAGTAAACAACACAATCGTGTATAGCGTTAGTTAATTTATCAATGAAGCATGCGATGTATGGTGTCTGTTTGAAAACATTTGTTTAGCTGACCACTATAGGTGTCAGTTTGTTTATTGTAAAACCACCCAAACATAAACCTAGCGTTCTCACAAAGCGAGCTTCGTCATTCAAATGCGCTAACGTTACTCCATTGTTGTTCTAAGTATAACGTTACACTAGTCTGACGTGCAAAACCGTTTTGCTTGCTACTGCTAAGGTTTAGTCGCATACAATAGTCCATAAACCGAATCATGTCCTCATAAACTGCGAGTAAACACACACAAATATTGACAGGCCACTAAATACAGTACATACCACAGAGACGGACGTCCTGCTGTTGCTGTTTCTCCTGTTCAATTTATTTCAGCCTCCGGATCTGATTCTGGATCATATCTGTATTAGTTGAATCTGATTGATAGCCATGGTTTATTAGGGTAACGTTTTCTTTTCCACGCTTGAGTATGTCAGCTTTCAGACGCTCTCAATGCAACAGCTGCGCGCGCTAGTGATTCTTTAACGCCGCCCACACGATATGCCTCCAGCCGCTCGTTTTTTTCCAGAAAGACTCGGTACAGCCTGTCTTTCTTTTATAAATATAATAAAACTAACGACTTTTCGGAGCTATGAAGGATGCAATACTACTCTATAGGTACTCAAGATTGACTGAAACTGAGTGTCCCATCCCCCACCCCCGAGTTGAGATCGTCTTTTTCTCCTTATTGTGACGTATATCTGAGTGAAACGGACTCTGAAATAAGAGATAAAGATTATAAGGGTTAATACATGTTTTTTTAATGAATCAAGTGCACAGATAAATCATTTATAGTAAACACTACAATATTACATATAAAAATACGAATTGTAAAATTTGATTTCATACCGCCTTTAATAAAGGACTTCTGAAGCAAATCGTTGCATTTGTGTAAGAAAAATATCCATATTTAACTTTTTTAATTGAAGTTCCGGCCAATCGCCTTCCGTGGAAAAGTGCTGAAAGTGCCTTCTCAGAGTTCAAGATGCGTACGTGACAACGGACAAGTGCATAAGCCTTGCACAAGTGCATAAGGCACTTTCAACACTTTTTCCTATCAAAACTGCATCAATTCACTTCTTAAGGCATTTGTTAACCTCCCAGAGCTGTTTGGAGCACGTTATTTGACGGACAGATACATTTTTATGAACTTTTATGGCAACAATTCCTGCCATTATAAAGCTTGGATTAGCCAGGACTTTTTATATATAATTCTGATTGTATTCGTCTGAAAGAAGAAGGTCATATATACCTAGGATGGCTTGAAGGAGAGCAATTCATGGGCTAATTTTAATTTTGGGGTGAACTATCCCTTTAAAGTTGCATTTACCTCAGGAAAGTTATCTAATGTTCACAGTTCGTTGGTTAGCTAGCTATAAAAACACTAAAGATGTGCTTATTTACTGTTAATTAGGCCTATGTATGCGTTTTATCATGAAGACAAGTATTTATGAAAAGTACACTGTGCAACTAAGTTGTATTATTTTTCTGTGTAATTAACATCAGTTAAATGCAATAGTTTGGGCTCTGTTGTTAATTTTAACTTCTAATATTACAGTAACAAATGAAAGGGTTCCTTGTATAGTTTACGCTTTACGGCATTAGTTGGGAGAGATTCTTCCCCCCTTATGAAAATCAAAGTATTGGTATCAGCATCAGTATCGTATTCGGCAGATATAATTCTGATAATAAATAATAATCAGCTAGACAGACATGTAGTATCCATGCATGTAGTATCTAGTTTCACTATGCATACTACAAAATGGCTTAGAATATTGCACAAGTACGCAAATTGGGATGCACCTTAAATGTCTGTCTCATACCGAGAATCTATCCTGCAGTGCATGTGTGTATACATCTGTTCCTGTTTTTGCTTTTCAGTGGGAATGTTCATGGTTCTTCCTTCTCTGCTGTTCGTTTTTCCTCCTCCTCATCTGGTCCTACTTCTGGTTGGAGGTTCGTAATGACTACAATGAGTTCAACTGGTGAGTTCAGCCCGGAGGAACCTGCTGTTTTGGAAGTGACATCAGCTGGTCATTAACTCTGGACCCTGCTGTGTCCTCGCCACACATCTGACATCAACACATTTGATTACACATTTCATAGCTAAAGCATGTTCTAGGAGTTTACTATAAATACCTACTTTAATTGGCAGGTTTACTGTTCATTATATTTGCAAAAATTGGATTGCATAAGTTTCTCAATTAATTTTACACACTGGGGGTTGAAAAACATCTTTCCCATGTGTGTAAAGCATGCTTTGTGTTTTTTGTTCTCCCCCTGTGTGTGTGTGTGTGTGAGCCGCTCTTGTTGGTTTTGTTTCTCTGGCAGGTTGTTATATAATCGTTCGGCCCTTTGGAAGGATGGCACAGTCCCTATTCTCGCCACAACACTCACAGGATTCGCTTACACTGCATTTTTAATGGTGAGCACTCTTCACACACACACATGTGACAGTCCCATTCAATACAATGTATATATACACTGTATTTAATTTGCATATGGATATGTTCTTGGGGCAACATGCAATGACAAAAGAACTACAATAATGGGAGTAATAATTAGCAACATGCTAATAATAATATCTAATAGCTATAGGAATATTGATATATAATCAAATGAATGCCTTGTTTTGTAACAGTCATATTTTAATTAGAAACCTAAGATGTTGATTTATGACAAACAATTAGAAAATTTGTATGATCTGTATAAGAGTATTACATTTGATAACTTTATAACATTATGACCACTGCCAGGTGAAGTGAATAACCTTCATGGCACCTGTTAGTGGGTTGGCTATATTAGGCAGCAAGTGAACATTCTGTACGCAAAGTTGTTTTGTTAGAAGCAGGAAAAATGGGCAAGTGTAAGGATTTGAGCGAGTTTGACAAGGGCCAAACTGTGATGGCTAGATTACTGGGTCAGAGCATCTCCATAATTGCAGCTCTTGTGGGGTGTTCCTGGTTTGCAGTGGTCCGGATCTATCAAAAGTGGTCCAAGGAAGGATCGGTGGTGAACCGGCGACAGGGTCATGGCTCATTGGTGCACGTGGGGAGCAAAGGTTGGCTCGTGTTGTCCGAACAAACAGATGGGCTACTGTAGCTCAAATTGCTCGAAGTTAATGCTGGTTTTGATAAAAAGGTGTCAGAATACACAGTGCATCACAGTTTGTTGTGAATGGGGCTGCATAGCTGCAGACCAGTCAGGGTGCCCATGGTGACCCCTGTCCACCACCGGAAACACGTGAGTATCAGAACTGGACCACAGAGCAATGGAAGAAGGTGGCCTGGTCTGATGAATCACGTTTTCTTTTACATCACATGGATGTGTCGCTTACCAGGGGAACACATGGCACCAGGATGCACTATGGGAATGACGGCATTGCTGGCGGAGGCAGTGTGATGCTTTGGGCAATGTTCCGCTGAGAAACTTTGGGTCCTGCCATCCATGTGGTTGTAACTTTGATATCTACCTACCACCTACCTAAGCATTGTTGCAGACCATGTACACTCTTTCATGGAAACGGTATTCCCTGGTGGCTGTGGCCTCTTTCAGCAGGATAATATCCTTGCCACAAAGCAAGAATTTTTCGGTAATGGTTTGAGGAGCACAACATTGAGTTTGAGATATTTACTTGGCCTCCAAACTCCCCAGATCTCAATCCAATCGAGCATCTGTGGGATGTGCAGAACAAACACATCCATGGAGGACAAATTTCAGGACTTAAAGGTTTTGCTGCTAACATCTTGGTGCCAGTTATCACAGCACACCTTCAGGGGTCTAGTGGAGTCCGTGTCTCGATGGGTCAAGGCTGTTTTGGCAGCTAAACGGGGAACCAACACTATATTAGTAAGGTGGTCACAATGAATATACCTGATCAGTGTAAATACAGTATATACACATTACACGCATACATACATACATGCATAAATACATAAATGACAAAAGTGTTGTTTTTTTAAATTAATTTACATCACGCTTTTCACAATATGCATAATTTCAAAAGCAGCTTAACAGAAATTCATAATGTTATGACCATAGTACTTTACCGTAGAGCAAGTTTTAGGGCTGGGCAATATGACACTGGTGATCCTCTAGATTTTTATGTAGCTTTATTGTATTATAACTTTATTTGTATATTAATATTCAATAACATACCATTAATAATATACTAATAATATATTATTTTATATTACTATTTACATTTATTCAAGGTAGCAGAGCTGAAGATGTTGAGGTTCTCTTTGGGAGTGACGAGGATGGATAGGATCAGGAATGAGTACATCAGAGGAACAGCACATGTGAGATGTTTTGGAGACAAAGTTAGAGAGGCCAAGTTGAGATGGTTTGGACATGTTCAGAGGAGGAGAGTGAGTATATCGGTAAAAGTATGCTGAAGTTAGAGCTGCCAGGCAGAAGGTCAAGAGGAAGACCAAAGAGGATGTTTATGGATGTAGTGAAGGAGGACATGAAGGTAGTCGGTCTGAGAGAAGAGGATACAGAGGAAAGGACTAGATGGAGGCAGATGATTCACTGTGGCGACCCCTGAAGGGAACAGCCTGAAAAAAAAGAAGAAGAATATTATTATTCAAATTTTATTTTATTATTTGGCTCAGTGGGGTGGCAGTGGCTCAGTGGTTCATGTAGGTTGTCTACAAACCGAAAGGTTGGTGGTTCGATCCCCGGTTCCACCTGACCAAGTGTCGAAGTGTCCTTGAGCAAGACACCTAACCCCAGCTGCTCCTGACAAGCTGGATGGTGCCTTACATGGCTGGCATCGCCGTCGGTGTATGAATGGGTGAATGTGAGGCAAAATGTAAAGCGCTTTGGGTGGCCACAGGGTCTGTTAAAAGCGCTATATAAATGCAGTCCATATCTTTTTTCAGATTCTTGCACTTTGTCACATTGCACTGGGGCAGCAGCTTAACCTATACTGGATGCATAAGGTAAGATGGAACCTCTTTGGAAGTTTAAAACCAGACTGGGGTTCTGTATGTACATTAAAAAAAAAAATATTTCCCGCAGATTGTAGTTTTGGCTGTTCTGCTCACCACCATTACGGGAGTGGTGTCCATTGACGATTTCTGGCAGGACGAATGGGACATTGTCATCATTTCTCTTCAGGTTGGATCCTCAGCATATTACTGTCCAATGTCTTGAAGTCTTACTACAAATGTGTTTTATCCTGTAGTGTAATATTTAAAAGTGTCTCCTGTCTTCTCTGTCTCATATTTTTGCTGGTGTAGTTCACTGGGCCATTTCTGCACATCGGGGCTTTAGCTGTGGTCACCGCATTAGGGTGGGTCATCGCAGGTCTGGTGGTCCGCGGAGAGAGATCAAGTGAGTTGAAGGTCATGTGAGGGGAAATGAAAGATCGGGTCAAAGCCAGGACAACTGTAATTTGAATAAGGTGCACAAAATTTCTGCAAAAATATGGTTTAATTTCCACAAAAATTAAACCATAACATAAAACATTAATAATAATAATAATAATAATAATAATAATAATAATAATAAATGTTACTTACCACCAAATCAACATATTAAAATGATTTCTGAAGAATCTTGTGACACTGAAGACATCACTGGAATAAATTGCATTTTAAAATATATAAAATGAGAAAACTATTATTTTAAATTACGATAATATTTCACAGCATATTTTTGATCAGATAAATGTAGTCTTGGTGATCAGGTATTGGTGATTTTATTTCAAATGCGTTTAAAAAAAATGTACCGACCACCAACCTTTTGAATTGTGTTTTTTTTTTGTGTGTTTTTTTGACACGTGTTTGTGTGTTTGTTCAGGACTCCAGGTTGTAACGCTGGTGCTTTATGTGAGCATTCTCCTGGTTTTGTATCTGATTCCCCTCTTCATCACTTCTCCCTGCATCATGGACCGGTCCAAGCTCGTTCCCCGTCCTGCTGTCATTGGCCGCCGTGGAGCTCCAATGGTGTGTTTCATAATCCTGGTTTTCCAGGCCGGAACATTCCCTTTGTTTGAGCCCAAGGGCTGTGACACGGCTTGTTTGTGGTTTCTTTTGGAAGTTTAGCAACAAATAGAAAGAGCTGGAAGGATGGCATATCCCTGCTGTAGAGAGTAACACTTACACTTACTCTAAGCATTAAGCCGATTGTATGATGAAGCTTAAACCTGTTTGTTTGACTTCTTTACGTTACACACTCATTACTCGCTCTCTCTCTGTCTCTCTCTCTCTCAGCTCGCTCCAGAACACACTATTATGTCCTTTAGTAAAGCACTGCAACAGAAAGTCGTTGGCCTGGAAGCAGATGTTGCCATTAGGTATCCATTTTGTTGACTTTTTAAATGAAATTTCATATACCTATTTTGTTTGTTTGTTTGTCTGAGTGACTTTGTCTGTTTGTTTGTTTATCTGACTGATTGACTGACTGACTTTGTTTGTTTTTGTTTGTTTGTTTTTTGTTTGTTTGTTTGACTGACTGACTGACTTTGTTTGTTTTTTGTTTGTTTGTTTATCTGACTGATTGACTGACTGACTTTGTTTGTTTTTTGTTTGTTTGTTTATCTGACTGATTGACTGACTGACTTTGTTTGTTTTTTGTTTGTTTGTTTGTTTATCTGACTGACTGACTGATTGACTGACTGACTGACTTTGTTTGTTTTTTGTTTGTTTGTTTGTTTATCTGACTGACTGATTGACTGACTGACTTTGTTTGTTTTTTGTTTGTTTGTTTGTTTGTTTATCTGACTGACTAACTGATTGACTTTGTTTGTGTTTGTTTGTTTGTTTGTTTGTTTGTTTATCTGACTGACTGACTGGCTTTGTTTGTTTTTTGTTTGTTTGTTTATCTGACTGATTGACTTTGTTTGTGTTTGTTTGTTTGTTTGACTGATTGACTTTTTGTTTCTGTTTGTTTTTTGTTTGTTTGTTTGTTTGACTGACTGACTGACTGACTTTGTTTTTTGTTTGTTTGACTGACTGATTGATTGATTGATTCATTCATTCATTCATTCATTCATTCATTCATTCATTCATTCATTCATTCATTCATTCATTCATTCATTCATTCATTGACTGACTGACTGACTTTGATTGATTGGTTGATTTGTCTATTTAATTACTTTTTTGAATATGAGACAAATTGAGAAAAATATTCTTAATTAGCTTCCAACATTAGAAAGGGCCTTTTTACTTTGAGATAACCAATTTCTAATACATTCAGGATTTAAATCTAAAAAAAATAATAATAGTATGTATGTATGTATTTTTATATATTTTGTTGAAATAATGTCTAATATGTATACGCACGGTTATATTTGTGGCAATAGCCAACAATACATTGTATGGTTCAAAATATAGATTTTTCTTTAAGCCAAAAATCATAACGATATTAAGTAAAAATCATGTTCCATCAAGATATTTTAATATTTAAAATGTCCTGCTGTAACTATATCAAAAATGTATTCTAATTAGTAATATGCATTGCTAAAGACTTCATTTGGACAATTTTATAGGCAATTTTCTCAATATTTAGATTTTTTGCATCCTCAGATTCCAGATTTTCAAATAGTAGCCAAATATTGTCTTATCCTAACAAACCATACATCAAGGGATGTATGCATCAATTTCAAAAAATTGACCCTTATGACTGGTTTTGTGGTCCAGTGTCACAAATTATGAATTTGTTTGTTTGTTTGTTTGTTTGGGTTGTATTTTATCATACCTTTTAAAATATGAGAAAAGGATGACAGCAGCTCTGATTGACTCTCAATAACCAGACTCGCATGTGATCGGATGCTTTTTTTCCCTTCAGTCTGGATGGAGTGCCCTTTCTGTTGAGGGACCGCACGCTACGCAGGACCACCAACGTGGACAAACTGTTTCCTGACCGTCAGGACCACGACGCCTCATTCTTTAACTGGACAGAGATTCGCAGTCTCAATGCTGGACTTTGGTTCCTCAGGGTATTGGTTTATATTCCTTTCTCATTTTTTGTTGTCTACATTCACTGATTACAATGATTTTGATGCTATTTGTCCCTCAGGATGACCCATACTGGACAGCGCAGTACATGTCCGAGAAGGACCGCAACCGCACAGCCAATCAGACGGTGTGTAGCCTCGCGGAGCTGCTGCGCCTGGCTGCTAGAACGAACCGCTCTGTGATCTTCAGCCTGCGGCGGCCTCCACCCCAGCATCCCCGGCACCAGCTCTGGGTCAGTGACGCACTGAAGGTGATTCAGAGATCCAGCATCCAACCAGAACAGGTGAGTGGACAAAATTCATGGAGACATTTAGCAGTGTTATAAATGACAGAATAATGTGAATATTATAAAATAAATGTTCTGAATGAGCCAAATCATTTCAAATAAATTCATAATTTATCTATCAATAATTGAGATTAACAAGTATTTATTTGTTTGTTTGTTGTTGTTTTTAACTTATTTTATTTTGTTTATTTAGTTTGTTGAAATGTTATCTTAATATTTAGTCTAAATATTTAATATTTAGAAAAATATTTTGAATACGCTTTTACTAGAGAAGACCTTTATCCTCATTGTATCATACAGTTTCTTTAAATGTTATCTAAATAAGCTTATAAAATGAGAAAATACCTTTATTATAATTTTATTAGCCAAATACTTTCTAATAAATTCAGAATTTATTAAAACATTTTTTTTACAGATATATACTAAATAATAATTAGTTTTTTTTCTTACAGTTTCTTGAAATGTTATCTAAATACGCTTATAAAATGAGAAAAGGCCTTTATTATCATTTTATTAGTCAAATAATGTCTAATAAATTCTGAATTTATTTAACAATATTTAATGTAATAAGTTTATTAACAATCAAAAACCAAAAAATATTAATTTGTTTAAAGATATAATTGTTATTTGGCAAACAATTTCTAAAATATTCAGAATTCATCTAAAAATACTTTTTAAAATGTGCAAATAAATAATAAAAATAAATAAAATGTATTTTATTTTTATATAATTTGTTGAAATCTTGTCTGATGTCTTATTAGTCAGTCTAAATCTTAAATAAATATTGAGAAAAATATTCTTAATAAGCTTCTAAAATGAGAAAAGACCTATATCAGATACATTATCTGCTGAATTATTTGTAATAAATTACTAATTAACCTAAATGAAACAATTTTTATATAGCTGGTTGCAATGCAGTTTTGCCTTAATATTCAGTGCAAGTCCTAAATATTCAGAACCATGTTTTTAACAAGCCACTGTCTCTGTGTTAAGGTGATGTGGACGCCTGACTGGTACAGGAAGAAGGTGCGTGCAGCAGTTCCTCTCCTTCAGCAGACGTCAGATGAGAAACTTCCTGTGGCTGAGTTGAAAGAAAGAGGGATCAGTACTCTGACCCTGCATTACAGCCAGGCCAGACCTCAGGATATCAGGTACACACACATCAGCCTTTCTCAATCTCTATTGAATATCATACCTAAAGCATTATGCACTATGCAGTGAAATATAACATCAGATGTTCTCAATTTCTGTTACTCTCGAACGTTTACTATCACTATTACAGACGGAATCATAGTAGCCTATATTAAAATGTTATATTATTATGGGATACAGTTATTGAAAATATATTAATTTATCATCTGTCATTATTTAATATTTTATCCATATTAAAATGGATGTATTTAGATAATTGACGGGTCTGTATAATGTTTTACATTTTTGTGTTTATATATGTTTATTATAATTTGCATAACTTCATTTTATCTTATAATGCATTGTTTTGTAGTTTTATATTTTTAATAATACTGTATATATTTGAATGTTTTTAATGTGTAATTATTTATTGCTCTTTATATACATTTTATCATAAATTTGATCCTCTCTCGCTCTCGCTCCTCGCTCTCGCTCTCGCTCTCTCTCTCTCTCTCTCTCTCTCTCTCTCTCTCTCTCTCTCTCTCTCTCTCTCTCTCTCTCTCTCTCTCTCTCTCTCTCTCTCTCTCTGTGTGTGTTGTGAGCAGGCGGTTTTCTGGCAGTAATGTGAGTGTAAACGTGTATCCGGTGAACGAGCCATGGCTCTATTCGCTCATGTGGTGCAGCGGGGTTCAATCTGTCTCCTCTGATGCCCCACACATCCTGAAGAAAGTGCCTAATCCTCTCTGGATCATGGTACTGATCTCTCTCTCTGTCTCTCTCTCTCTCTCTCTCTCTCTCTCTCTCTCTCTCTCTCTCTCTCTCTCTCTCTCTCTCTCTCTCTCTCTCTCTCTCTCTCTCTCTCTCTCTCTCTCTCTCTCTCTCTCTCTCTCTCTCTCTCTCTCTTTCTCTCCCTGGCTGAATCCCAATTCACATACTTCAATTACATACGAAAAGTACATTCTCTTCTGGCCACAATCAAGCAGGCCCAACGCCTGTCATTCATAAAGTCCTCGGCCACGTTCATTTAATGACTAATTTGATTATGTCGTAAGCTTCCAAGAAAAACGTAGTGAATCTTGGCTCCGTTTAACAATTTACCATCTAAAAACAACACATAATATGTACAAAAAGACTCTAGATTGAGTCTTGGCAGGGGCGTAACTATAGACAGTGCAGGCAGTGCAGTCGCACTGGGGCCCGTGCGGCAGGGGGGCCCGCAGCGCACACGGGCCCATGCCCACATTGCAAACGTGCCCCTGGCGACAAAGTGACTCCACAGAATATTGTGACACTCACATTTCAAATGAAAAGCACTTGTTTCAGATTTCACACGGCTGTCGCGCTCTACCGTCACGCTTAGATAGGCTACTGACCACCTTTTTCAGCATGTGAGCGGAGCACAGTTGCGTGACGCTGCGCTAGATATTCCGCTCTATGCCAGCGAGCTCCACAATTCACTATAAAATGTGAATTATTTGATTTAAATCTAGCGATTTCAAGCTTTCATTAGACGTTCATGTTTATGTCATGTATTCACCGAGTTTCAGATTCTCGCAGATAGAAAGCGCACCTTTTTTATTTATTTTACTAAAGCACAAAGTTTTGTTGTTATGTGAGTGTACACAAATAAACGTAGACAATTTATAGTTTATAATTATGTCTCACATTTATCTGTATGACCAAAAATTACGGAGTATTGCGAGTTATAGGCTATCCCCCGTCATGACTCGTGAGGGGGAAAAAACAGCCGGTGCGTTCTTCAGCCAGAGGGTTAAAGAAACCGTAGCCTATTTAGTTTCATATTTATGTTTAAATAATAGCCCATAATATAATGTATTATTATTATTATTATTATTATTATTATTATTATTATTATTATTATTATTATTATTATTATTATTATTATTTTAGGGATGCATCAAATATTCGGCCGAAAATGGACCATGTGCATTCTCGGTGCATTCTTGGCCGAAAGACTTTCATCACCGAAACAATACGTCCGAAATGTGATGACGGAAACAGAAACTGCAACATGCGTGCTTGTCTAAAGATGTGGTTCATCTCACATCTGATGACGCATCTATGGGTTGTAACTTGAAAATAATACTTTGTTTATGTTTCTCTTGATTGATACACGCAAGGGCTCCTCAGTGGTACACTAACACCAGCGATTATAAAAGAAAAATGTGGGCAAAACGGTCTCCCTTTATAAACTTTGTTCAATGCATGCGAGTGCTGCCTTAGGTTGGAATATGGACAGTCATTTTCACCATCATCACCCGCGTGTAGTGCCAGAAGACGCGAATGAGAACATCTGTCTCTGTGCACTCATCTGAAAGCGCGCAGTCTCACATCGGGCGCATATAGATTTATCTTACAAGTCTTGCGTTTGAACGGACAAACTCACAAAAAAGTAGCCTAAGTCAACATGTCCATCTTGATGAGTCTCTAGTAATATTGTTATCTACTTTTTTTGGCCTTCAGAACATCTTAAAATGCACATATGTAGATCCTAGAAAGCTAAATTTTCTCGGGGGAGCATGCCCCCAACCCCCGTAAATAACTCACATTTGGAACCTTCGTGATTATAAAACAGTGTCTTTTTTACGATTAAGGGATGAAGGCCCTACATTACGGTGACACAGAATAAGCCATTAATATTTGATTTGTAAATAATAATAAACAACCGATATCCTGATATAGAAATGAAACCTAAACCTAAAGTGTTACATGCTAGGTTAGGGGGGGCCTACTGCACAGCCTGCACTGGGGCCCATCATTAGTAAGTTACGCCACTGAGTCTTGGCCTACTTCATATATGATGAAAGACTAGTAATCCAGGATTGGGAAATAATGCAACCTAGTTGCATACATTTACATCAGAAAAACAGCTTCAAGGAGCATGCCTACTTCTAGAAAATCTCCTAGAAAATAGTACACTAAGTACCCTTTGTATACTATTTTCAGACTCGATGTTTAGAAACTTTTAGACAACATTTAAAAGTTCAATAAATACAATTTTATAATTATAGAAGTTATAATCAGTCCCTCCAGTTTTCCGCGATTCCGCGATCGCTGAATACAACGCAAAATCAGAAAAATGTTGCATTTTTTTGCGATCCTGCATAATTTTTCACCGCAAAATAATCACAAAAAAAATATTTTCAATAACAAAAAAAAAAAATATCTAACTGAACTATCTCTAATTTATTTAAAGCTTAAATACATTGTTTTCATGAGGATTACAGACGTTGGGGTGCTTGCACGGTGTGTCTTTGTAAAAGTGAAAGTAAATCTTTCTCGTCTGCAATCTCGTCTCGCATAGGCCTAAGTGCCAGGACCTGACGAATTGATTACTCTAGATGGATGAATGACCAAATAAAAGTATGATATGCCCGATAACACTAAAAAAAGAGTTAATAAAAGCGTTGTATACCACGAACTCAATTCGCTCCTGACACACGGTGACGGACCGATGTCAGACTGGCGGAGGATTGTTTGCCGTCTGTCGACAGTGCTCGCGAGTAGACAGATCTGTTCTATATAGGCTTATGCCCTTGAACAATCATAATCAAATAGCCTATCCATTATTATGTCTAAATGTCCGTCTTGGCAGTGTCTTGAGTGAATAGGTTTGGGAAGTGTGTCAGTATAGGCTATTAGGTCCATGTATTACTGTAGGCAGTAATCTTTAAAGTGAAAGCAACGAAAAAAACGACTTAAAAAAGCATTTTTGTATTTATTTATCATTGTAGTTATTTGTCCTCATATCATTTGTTTATTAGTTCTTATTTTATTTCTGACTGTTTACTTGATTACCGGAAATAATTATTTGAGAACTTTTTATATAGCCTAAGGCAATTGCTTATTGCTGTATTTACTTTTCCCAGATATTTCCCACCCTAAGCGATCATGTTATTAAAGCTAATAGTACACCACTGGCCTTTTTTTGTAAGATACCAAAATAAACAAGATTTGTGCATTTTGTTTGTTCTATCGTTGTGTATGACTATTGTGCATCTAACATAATACATAATATGGTAAATGTGGTATCTTAATTATTTAAAAAAAACATCGCAAAATTTTTCGCAAATTTCTGGAAATTACCTCCACAAATTCAATCATATTGATCGCAAAAATCACAAAAAAAAAATATTGTGAAATCCTGGAGGGACTGTATATATATATATATATATATATATATATATATATATATATATATATATATATATATATATATATATATATATATATATATATATATATATATATATATATATATATATATATATAATATATATATATAAAAAATCTTAATTTTTTTATATTAATCTGTTTATTGTATTATATTTTACTCTTCTTTATTCTATTCTGCCTGTATTGTATTCTTCCTCATAAGTTCTTTTATGTATTTATATTGATATCTAATGGCAGATTGCTGCTGTAATATGTTTTATAGAGTGCAGATGAATATGGCCTGATATGGATCACTTCAGATTTAATCTCTGTGGCGACTGTCATTGGCATTTTCATATTTCAGAAGTAAGTGCATCTCTTTTTTTTCATTTGCTTTGAGGTGTTTCTTAATACTTTTGAATACTGAAATCAATATGCTTTTGCTGTGTCGGTAGAGGCTTTAATGTCAGATATGTCGATTTCTGCACTCAAAAACGTTTGCACGAACGCCTGCCTGATTTTCAGAGCAGTCCTCGGCATTAATGTTAGATTGTTTTGTAGTTAGCATGCTTGCTATTTCTCTGCTGGGCGGCAGGGAGCTTTTCAACTGACGGCTCAATCTACTTTCCCTCCATTTTCTCGCTGTCCTCTGCTCTTTGCATGCGCCTGTCCTCCGCTGCACGCTGAAATTGCTCAGCTATCACCTGATCAGGTAATGAGGATGAGTATTTTAGGGATAGAATTCTTTAAACATGTTGTTAGGTGGTTTTTCAGTTCTTTCTAATTATCCGTCTCGTGTGTTTATCTCAGTTCTTAGCTCTGTTCTTCTCTCCCTTTAACCCTTATATGTTTTCTACCTCACTTTATCTCATCAAATATCTCCAGATACGATACTCTAAACTTTTTGGCACTTTCAAACCCTCACAAGTGTGTTTCTGCGACAGTGTGTTGTCATCTTTTTCCGCAGGTGGAAAATGAGTGGCATGCGCAGCTACAACCCTGAGCAGATCATGCTGAGCGCTGTAGTGCGTCGGCCGAGCCGTGACGTCAACCACATGAAGGAGAAACTGATCTTCTCAGGTGAGACTCATGAGCACAGCTGTGTGGAGAGATAAACCCTGGCTAATAAAGCCACAACTGACCTCAGCAAATAGCTGCTGCACATTGCCTCCTGCTGGCAGTCATAATCCACTGCTAATATCTGTATTCATATCTGCATATGGTAACACTAACAATTTTCAATTTGTTTAACCAATTATTAAAGAAACTAATAATGGCATTAATAATGGCACTAATAATATATATATATATAATGATCAGCAATAACCTTATGACCAGGTGAAGTGAATAATACTGATTATTTCTTCCATGTTAGTGGGTGAGATATATTAGGCAGCAAGTGAACATTTTGCCCTCTAAGTTAATGTGTTAGAAGCAGGAAAAATGGGCAAGTGTAAGGATTTGAGTGAGTTTGACAAGGGCCAAATTGTGATGGCTAGAGAACTGGGTAAGAGCATCTTAAAAACTGCAGCTCTTGTGGGGTGTTCCTGTTCTGCAGTGGTCAGGATCAATCAAAAGTTGTCAAAGGAAGGAGTGGTGAACTGGCGACAGGGTCATGGGTGGTCAAGGCTCATTGATGCACGTGGGGAGCAAAGGCTCGTGTGGCCCGGTCAAACAGATGGGCTGCTGTAGCTCAAATTGCTCAAGAAGTTAATGCTGGTTCTGATAGAAAGGTGTCAGAATAGACAGTGCATCACAGTTTGTTGCGTATGGGGCTGCATAGCTGCAGACCAGTCAGGGTGCCCATGGTGACCCCTGTCCACTGCCGAAAGGGCCAACAGTGGACATGTGAGCATCAGAACTGAACTACAGAGCAATGGAAGAAGGTGGCCTGGTCTGATGAATCACGTTTTCTTTGACATTACATGGATGGCCAAGTACGCATGGAACACATGGCACCAGAATATACTATGGGAAGAAGGCAAGCCACCGGAGGTAGTGTGATGCTTGGGTCCTGCCATCAATGTGGATGTTACCTTGACATGTACCACCTACCTAAACATTCTTGCAGACCATGTACTCCCTTTCATGGAAACGGTATTCCCTGGTGGCTGTGTCCTCTTCCAGCAGGATAAAGTGCCCTGCCACAAAGCAAAAATGGTTCAGGAATGGTTTGAAGAGCACAACAACGAGTTTGAGATGTTGACTTGGCCTGCAAATTCCCCAGATCTCAATCCAATCGAGCATCTGTGGGATGTGCTGAACAAACAAGTCCGATCTATGGTAGGGCTGAGACGGTTTGGATTTTTTCTTACCGCGATTGAAAAGCAAGAAATTCCCACAGTTCAGCGGTAGTGTTTTTGTACTTTACCACAATAAAAGATGTGAATGTGTATAATAGACTTAAAGGGTTAGTTCACCCAAAAATGAAATTGATGTCATTAATGACTCACCCCAATGTCGTTCCACACCCGTAAGACCTCTGTTCATCATTGGAATACAGTTTAAGATATTTTATATTTAGTCTGAGAGCTTTTCTCTTCCTTCAAGAGTGTATGCACACTATACTCTCCATGTCTAGAAAGGGAATAAAAACATTATCAAAGTAGTCCATATGTGATATCAGTTAGTTCATTAGAATCTCGTGAAGCATCGAAAATATGATGCTTTATGAATGACATTTTGGTCCAAAAATAACAAAAACTACGACTTTATTCAGCATTGTCTTCTCTTCTGGGATGGTGGTGAAAATCTAAGACCCGTGGTAGGCGTCATGTGACCGCGGTATTACGGTAAAATGGTAACCATCCCAGCCCTAATCCATGGAGGCCACACCTCACAACTTACAGGACTTAAGGGATCTGCTGCCAACATCTTGGTGCCAGATACAACAGCACACCTTTAGGGGTCTTATTGGAGTCCGTGCCTTGATGGGTCAGGGCTGTTTTGGCAGAAAAATTTGGACCAACAAAATATTAAAAGGTGGTCATAATGTTATGCCTGATCTGTGTATGTATATATGCAGTTATTAATAAATACATTTTTTTTTATTATTAATGCTTTGTTATATTGCAGCCATTTGCTTAAATCATTTAAATTCTTTTTTTTTTTCCATTAATATACACACAGCACCCGACAGAATTGTTGACATTTTTGCAGCTTTATCAAAAAAGAAGAACTGAAATATCGCATGGTCCTAAGTATTCAGACCCTTTGCTCAGTATTTAGTAGAAGCACCATTTTGATCTAATACAGCCATGAGTCTTTTTGGGAAAGATGCAACAAGTTTTTCACACCTGGATTTGGGGATCTTCTGCCATTCCTCCTTCCAGATCCTCTCCAATTCTGTCAGGTTGGATGGTTAACGTTGGTGGACAGCCATTTTCAGGTCTCTCCAGAGATGCTCAATTGGGTTTAAGTCAGGGCTCTGGCTGGGCCATTCAAGAACAGTCATGGAGTTGCTGTAAAGCCACTCCTTCGTTATTTTAGCTGTGTGCTTAGGGTCATTGTCTTGTTGGAAGGTGAACCTTCAACCCAGTCTGAGGTCTTGAGCACTCTGGAGAAGGTTTTCATCCAGGATATCCCTGTACTTGGCCGCATTAATCTTTTCCTCGATTGCAACCAGTCGCCCTGTCCCTGCAGCTGAAAAACACCCCCACAGCATTATGCTGCCACCACCATGCTTCACTGTTGGGACTGTATTGGACAGGTGGTATTTTTCTCCACACATACTGCTTACAATTAAGGTCAAAAAGTTCTATCCTGATCTCATCAGACAAGAGAATCTTATTTCTCACCATTTTGGAGCCCTTCAGGTGTTTTTTTTAGTAAACTTTCATGTGCCACTCTTCCAAAAAGCCCTGACTGGTGGAGGGCTGCAGTGACAGTTGACTTTCCACAACATTCTCCCATCTCCCGACTGCATCTCTGGAGCTCAGCCACAGTGATCATTGGGTTCTTCTTTACCTCTCTCACCAAGGCTCTTCTCCCCCCGATAGCTCAGTTTGGCTTGGCGGCCAGCTCTAAGAAGGGTTCTGGTCGTCCCAAACATCTTCCGTTTAAGGATTATGGAGGCCACTGTGCTCTTAGGAACCTTAAGTGCAGCAGATTTTTTTGTAACCTTGGCCAGATCTGTGCCTTTATATATATATATATATATATATATATATATATATATATATATATATATATATATATATATATATATATATATATATATATATATATATATAAACTAATGAATATGCTGTTGTTAATTTCAGATGTTATGTGTAGAACACTGTGCACAGACATTTATATATGTTACATTTATATGTTTATTTGCCAAAACATTAGGCCTATATGATTGAAATCAACCAAAATGTTTAGAAATAATGTTAAGATAGATCGCCTGCGCAATTTACAGTTCTGAAACATTTTCACATCACTCAGTCTTTATACTTGCACACAAAAGTCCAGGCTGATTACCAGGACCGTTGTTACTCGATGTATCAGAAGATCTATTCTATAAAATGTCATTGCGGATTCTGTGAATTTTTACTAATTTTAAAAAAGACCACATAACACCCCCTAGTGGAGTAGTATGCCCTGTGAAACTCTCCCTCAGCTAATGTGTCCTGTGCTCGTGTCATCCTTTAGAGATCAACAACGGTGTCGGAAGCACAGACGAGCTCTCCATGTACACACAAAACGGACTGGACTCGTACACACACGAAGACATCATGATGCCCGCACGTCATGCAGCGAAGCTGTAGTGAAGACTTGAATCCACTTTATGGCATGAACATCTCAAGCTCAAAACCGTTCATTCATTATTTTAGGCAGAGTTGCTTTTTTGAACGGGAATCTCTGATGGATGTTCATTTTGGTTGGTGGTTTTCATCGGTTCACAGACTCTCTGGGGACGGTATTCCACGGATTCAGTGTTCTGCTTTGATGCCTTATGTACTGGTGTATTTTTTTCTGTATAAAAGTTGTATTTCAAATGGAGCTGAGTTATCGTGCACTGTAAATTTTAGAGTTTAAACTGTTGAAAGCAGGTAATAAATGTGTCCTATGATTAATGTTCTTGAAGCACAGACTGAAGGATGATGGATTAAATGTTAAAGCATGCAGAAATGTTTTGAACCCCAAACTAGCCAGATTGTAAAGCTTGATTGTAGGCTGATATCATTATTTATTTTGTATTTATTTGTTTTATTTTTGTAACGTAGCATTTGCTTCCAAATGATTCATATCTCATTGCAGTAGCTTAAGATCAGTTTTCTTCTACATTGCTGTATTGATGTCTTTCTAAGTGATTTATTTTGTAATGAAATCTCTTTCGTTGAGTGTTTTTCGTGAAGTCATTTATGTTTAGGAAAATGATTTAGTAAAATGGGCCACCTCAAATTGGCCCAAAAAAATCATTTTGCTTCAGTAAAAAAAAAAAAAAAAAAATCCTCTTTTTGTAATTTAAAGGTGCAGTGTGTACATTTTAGCAACATCTAGTGGTGAGGTTGTGATTTGTAACAGCACACCGCTCCATTTCAAAGCTCATAGAGAAGCTACGGTGGCCAACCGAGGACTAAGATGTCGTCGTCTGAGACAGCAGAGAGTAGCTAGCGCTCTGTAGAACAGTTTGTCCATTTAGGGCTACTGTAGAAACATGGTGCCGCAAAATGGCGACTTCACTGTAAAGGGACCTGCGGTGTATGGAGATAGAAATGGCTCGTTCTAAGGTAATAAAAACATAACGGTTCATTATGTAAGATCTTTATACACCACAAATATGTATATTTTATATTGCATTTCTGGCAATAGATCATCCCAAGTATTACACATTGCACCTTTAATGGGCTGTTTACACAACACCAAAGTTCAACTACATAGCACTACAATGGCATTCTGGGTGCCTAAAAATGTGAACATTTGAAACATTTCTTTAAAAGGGCACGTTTTTGAAACCTGCGTTGTTATTGTCTGTGTGTAAACAACAAAAAACACGAATTTGTGAAAACTATGATTTCATGTGCATGCGTATTACATGTTCAGTCTTTAAGCGCTTGGTGTTTCTTTAAAAAGTTAAATCGCCATCTACTGGCCTGGCAGCATATGACAGCATTTTTAATAATTCTCTCGGATCCTTGTGAACAGGATTGTTTTGACAATATTGTTATCTGTACAGAAAAAAAAGTGAATGAAAAACGTTTCTAAGTTTAATGTTGTTGTGTAAACAGACCCTTAAACTTCAGAATTGTTTGTATACTAATGTGTAACATTGGCCATATACATTCATGTGAAGAACATATATGCAAATCGTTCACGCGGTCAGTGAGATTTTTTTGAAAATAAATTAATACTTTAATTCAGCAAAGAGGATTAAATTGAAGGAACATGATAGTATTTCAGTTTCAAATAAATGCTGCTCTTTTGAGCTTTCAAACTATCCTGAAAATAATTATATCGTTTTCTCAGAAAAAAATATTAAGCAGCACAGCCATTTTCAAAATTGATAATAATAAACAAAATATTGGAATGATTTCTGAATGATCATTTGACATTAATAGCTGCTAAAAAAAATCTGCCTTGTACCTAAATAAAATATATTAAATAGAAAACATGTATTTTATATTGTAATTATATTTCACAATATTACTGTTTTACTGTAATTTTTATGAAAAGGAATGCAGACTTGAAATGATTTTTTTCTGAACATACAGACTCCAAACCTTTGGACTCTACTGTATAATTATTAACACATCCATAGTTTATGCTTACTCAAAAATAAATCAAAGTTGAACTATTTGTCCATTAACTAATGATTACTAAACCATTATTCACTATATTGCCAAAGTATCAGAACACCCCTCCAAATCATTGAATTCAGGTGTTCCAATCACTTCCATGGACACAGGTTTATAAAATAAAGCACCTAGGCACTCTGTTTGTTGGAGGGGGTGTTCAGGGGTTGAGATTGGCCCTGGTTTCAGTGAAAGAAACTCTCAGGCCCCGTTCACACTGCATGTCCTAATGATCAATTCAGATTTTTTGCTCAGATCTGATTTTTTGTTTGGCTGTTCACATTACCTTTTAAAATGTGGCCTAAATCTGATTCCAGTGTGAACTGTTTGAGGTTTCAAACTAACCCGCATGTAAAAGAACAATATCAATGACATCAGACGTAGCACAATGTTGCACTAAAGTTCGGGAGGTTATAGAGGAAGTAAGCATTTTCGCTTTTATTTAAACATGTTTGTGTAATGGAAGCCATAACATTAATGAGCAGGTGCTGAAGAGGAGAAGAAAGAAAAGAAAGAGAGCAAAATTGGTTATTTTGGCCTTTTGTCACCTTCCTTTGGTACTGAAGCCACGTTTTTCTGTGTCCCCGTCCTTCCATTTCATGTGCTTTGTTTTAAAAAATGGAGCGGTTACGGTAGGATCCTTCTAGTTTAGCTTGAATCGAAGTATCTCCCCATATACCAATTAGGTCTAACACCTCACTCTCCCTCCATTTACTTGCTCCACCGCTGTTCTCCATATCTAGTCAAGTTATTTAATGTTACTGTCTGTGTCTGTTGTGTGTAGGGCTAACTCGCTGGTGCATAATTGTGACAAATGTCTACATAGATAGATGTAAAATACACATCATATCCGCATGAAATCCGCTTTGGTTGTTCACACTGCGGCTGCATTGGGAAAAAACAGATCTGGGTCTGATTCAGGATCACATATGTATGTGGTCTAAATCTGATTTTAAAAAATCAGATCTGGGCTAGATTTGAGTGTTCACACTACCTCTGAAGAGGTCTGACCTGGTCACTTGACCCCCAAAAAATCAGATTTGGGCCACTTTTGCCTGCAGTGTGAACGGGGCCTTAATGCTTCAGCATACAGTATTGTTCAAAATAATAGCAGTACAATGTGACTAACCAGAATAATCAAGGTTTTTAGTATATTTTTTATTGCTACGTGGCAAACAAGTTACCAGTAGGTTCAGTAGATTGTCAGAAAACAAACAAGACCCAGCATTCATGATATGCACGCTCTTAAAGGTGCACTATGGAGCTTTCCGTCCACTAGAGGGCGCCTATTCAAAACAAATCGTGGTTTGATGACGCATTGTGTGAGAGCAGCATCTTGGGAGATGTGGTCTCCTCATCACAGCCGGTGGAAAATAGGACTCGGGCAGAAATCACGTTCATGCATGCGGTTATTAACGTTACTGTAGTCTAAAGCAGAGCAGGGCCGAGTGTTATGGACCTGAGCACAGCTGCTGTAGCGATTGTTAAACAAATACCCGCCTCGCGAATGCCGGGACTTTTATTATGACGGGACGGGAGACATTCGCCGGGCGCCTGCACAGATCCGCTCTTCCGGTTATGATTTTGAGGTAATGTAGGTCTGTTTATCATATTAGATACATTTAAGTGTGTTTAAAACTATGTTATGACGTTACTCCGTGCGTTAACTTGTTCACACTGCTAAGAGTAAAGCGCTCCTGCCAAATAAAAGCCGAAACCGAGGGTAACGCAGATATGACGCAATTGACAGGCGACTCTCTCACATGCAATGTTAAAACGTCCCGGTCCTTAGTTAAAATAGCAATTTTCTCACAATTTACAAATAGTTGGAAACTTCTGGGATATTGTAGGTACTCAACTGAACAAAATATATAACACCGGCCTAGTGGTTTTTGGATATTTTACTGCAAAAATACTACATAGTGCACCTTTAAGGCTGTGCAATTGGGCAATTAGTTGAAAGGGGTGTGTTTAAAAAAATAGCAGTGTCTACCTTTGACTGTACAAACTCAAAACTATTTTGTACAAACATTTTTTTTTCTGGGATTTAGCAATCCTGTGAATCACTAAACTAATATTTAGTTGTATGAACACAGTTTTTTAAAACTGCTTGACATCTGTGTGGCATGGAGTCAACCAACTTGTGGCACCTCTCAGCTGTTATTCCACTCCATGATTCTTTAACAACATTCCACAATTCATTCACATTTCTTGGTTTTGCTTCAGAAACAGCATTTTTGATATCACCCCACAAGTTCTCAATTGGATTAAGGTCTGGAGATTGGGCTGGCCACTCCATAACATTAATTTTGTTGGTTTGGAACCAAGACTTTGCCCGTTTACTAGTGTGTTTTGGGTCATTGTCTTGTTGAAACAACCGTTTCAAGGGCATGTCCTCTTCAGCATAGGGCAACATGACCTCTTCAAGTATTTTAACATATGCAAACTGATCCATGATCCCTGGTATGCGATAAATAGGCCCAACACCATAGTAGGAGAAACATGCCCATGTCATGATGCTTGCACCTCCATGCTTCACTGTCTTCACTGTGTACTGTGGCTTGAATTCAGAGTTTGGGGGTCGTCTCACAAACTGCTTGTGGCCCTTGGACCCAAAAAGAACAATTTTACTCTCATCAGTCCACAAAATGTTCCTCCATTTCTCTTTAGGTCAGTTGATGTGTTCTTTGGCAAATTGTAACCTCTTCTGCACATGCCTTTTTTTTAACAGAGGGACTTTGCGGGGGATTCTTGAAAATAGATTAGCTTCACACAGACGTCTTCTAACTGTCACAGTACTTACAGGTAACTCCAGACTGTCTTTGATCATCCTGGAGGTGATCATTGGCTGAGCCTTTGCCATTCTGGCTATTCTACGACCCATTTTCCTCAGCTTTCAAATGCATGTTTAACAAGTGTTGGCTTCATCCTTAAATAGGGGCCACCTGATTCACACCTGTTTCTTCACAAAATTGATGACCTCAGTGATTGAATGCCACACTGCTATTTTTTTGAACACACCCCTTTCAACTAATTCAACTAATTGCCCAATTGCACAGCCTTAAGAGCGTGCATATCATGAATGCTGGGTCTCATTTGTTTTCTGACAATCTACTGAACCTACTGGTAACTTGTTTGCCACGTAGCAATAAAAAAATATACTAAAAACCTTGATTATTCTGGTTAGTCACATTGTACTGCTATTATTTTGAACAAGACTGTATGTATGTGGTCTAAATCTGATTTTAAAAAATCAGATCTGGGCTAGATTTGAGTGTTCACACTACCTCTGAAGAGGGCTGACCTGGTCACTTGACCCCAAAAAAATCAGATTTGGGCCACTTTTGCCTGCAGTGAGAATAGGGCCTTAATGCTTCAGCATACCAAGACATTTTGGACAATTTCATGCTCCTAACTTTGTGGGAACAGTTGGGGATCCTTCCTGCTCCAAAATGACTGCGCACCATTGCACAAAGCAAGATCCATAAAGATATGGATGAGAGTTTTGTTTGGATGAAATTAACTGGCCCGCATAGAGTCCTGACCTCAACTCAATAGAACAGCTTTGAGATGAATTAGAGCGGAGACTGAGCCAGGCCTTCTCGTCGAACATCAGTGCCTGACTTCAAGAATTGTAAAAAAAACAAAAAAACAATCCCATAAACACACTCCTACACCTTGTGGAAAGCCTTCCCAGAAGAGTTGAAGCTGTTATAGGGTGAACCAACTCTATATTAAACCCTACAGATTAAGAATGGGATGTCACTAAAGTTCATCTGCATGGCAGGCGTCCCAAAACTTTTGCCAGTATAGCGTGTCATACTTGTCAATAATGGGAGTAACCCATTTTTATGCTTTAAGATAGGTCTTACTAAAGTCTGTTTCAACACTTTTGAGTTACATGTTTGCTATAAAATATATAGTTTGCTCTTTTTTTATGGATGTAGTTAGTAAGTGCTCACACTAGATGGCAGCAACCACTCAAGAGTCACTAGTGGGAAAGAGTATTTCTGATCTCTTTTTTTAGCATTTCAGTGACGCTTTTAGTTTCAGGAAGCCACTGATATAAACAGTTACTATCATTATATTAATATGACTTGATATATAACAGATTAAGTTGGTACAATATAAAGAATCTTTTTTTATTTCATAAAATAATGCATTTGTAATCTCAGTAGTTTGTTTTGTCTAGTGCAAGGCAAAGTTGAAATGGTTTCCAAGAACAAAGCTTTACCTCTCATCATATTTACAGTATATTTACACGTCATCGTTAATATCTGTATATCTCTAATAAAGTCCTCTCACAGTGTCCATGATGTGAGAGTTCAGTGTCATCAGGGGCAAACCCTGGACTAAAACTCCTTATTGCAAACACAAAGGCTTCTTTACAGAGTCAAAAACTCCAGCCAAAATAGGTTGTGGTCAGCGGGTAACAGTTTTTGCACCAAAAAAAGGAAAGAAAAAAGCATTATGCAGGGCTGTGGTTTATGCTTCTGTTGCAGGGGGACTGAGAGGGGCCAGCTGTGTCTCTGTGTCCTCTTTACTGTTGTCTGAACAGTCCGAGCTGATGTAACAGCCTGAGTCTCTGGGACAATCATTCAGTTCGACTTTGACTTGTTCAGAGGGAGATTCGGGCTCTTCATTTGTCTCTCCCAGGCTCTGATTAATATCTGCATCAGAAAAAAAAACAAGGCTTTCACAAGTTCTGGCCTTGTAGACAGACAGATGTAACATCCGATAATGTCATTAACATTCATGCATTACTTGGAATTATGTTGTTGACACGTAACACATGAAATGTTTTTAGTGTATTGCAGCATTTGATGCTGTTCGTGAGGTGTGGCTAAATAAGACGGATACCCACAAACTCACTGCTCAACGCACTTCCTGTCGGGTCTTTCATCACATGCAGGCAACTGGCCTCAATGACATTCAGTTTTTTCCACTAGCAGGTTTTTTTTTTTTTTTTTTACACTAATTAAAAAACACTGAAACCCCATTTCAAGTCATTGTGGACCATTTTAAAGATATATATATAAAAAAAATACAAATCAATTTAGTATTTTTTTTTATTAAAATGTTTTGTAAATTGTTTATTTACAAATTAATTAGATTTTTTTTAATTTAACTTTCAAGTATTTTATATTATGTGTTTCAATATATTAAAGTTAACACTTTTAGTTAAATATATTAAATATATATTTCATATAATTAATTTAATATTATATTATTTTGTTTTGTGTGTGTGTGTGTGTGTGTGTGTGTGTGTGTGTGTGTGTGTGTGTGTGTGTGTGTGTGTGTGTGTGTGTGGGGGCATGTTTTTGTGACATATGAGGACACAAATGTGTATAATGACATGGGTATGACACAGGTATTACAAGGAGAGGGTGAAATATGAGGACATTGGCCATGTCCCCACTTTTCAAAATGCTTATAAATCATACAGGATGAGTTTTTTTAGAAAGTAAAAATGCAGAATGTTTCATGTGATGGGTAGGTTTAGGGGCAGGGGCAGTGTAAGGGGATAGAAAATACGTTTTGTACAGTATAAAAAACATTATGTATGGAATGTCCCCACACTCTCAGAAAAAATGGTACAGTGCTGTCACTAGGGCGGTACCCTAAGGTACAAAAGTAAAAAGGTACATCTTTGTACCTACTCACCCCTAAATGGTACATATTAGTACCTTAAAAGGTACATATCAGTACTTTAAGAGTGCAAATTAGTACCTTTAAGGTACATAGTAGTACCCTAAAGGTACATATTAGTACCTTTTCGGTTTTGTACCTTAGGGTACCGCCCCAGTGACAGCAATGTACCTTTTTTTCTGACAGTTTTGTCACAAAAACAAACGTGTGTGTGTGTGTGTGTGTGTGTGTGTGTGTGTGTGTGTTTATTTATATTTATATATAAAATAAAAATTGAACACAAAAAAGATAATATATTAAAAAACATAATATTAAATATATATTTTAAAATTAAATACTATATTTAATTTTAAAATATATATTTAATATTATGTTTTTTAATATATTATGTTTTTGTGTTCAATTTGTATCTCACTGTGGTTATCACAGAGTGAGAAGAAACTAGATTTGTATCTAGGGGAAAACATGTGAAAACTTGCGTTTTCAGCCTGTCGCTTCATCATTGTGGCTTAGATGAGGTTTGTTTTTGAGCTTCTGAAACGATCAGAGCGGTGAGGAGCTCATTCTACACCAGCACTTTAACTGTGAAAGCTTTTATATAAAAGTGAAAATTCAATAACAGGTCTTATCTCAACAAAGATAGCATCATTTATGTGCATTTCCTTGACATTTTTTTTTTATTATTATTGGAAATACAAAAAAGTCCGGGTCTCAGGGAGTTCAGTCAGGTGTTTGAATGGGCTCTTTGGGGTCGGGATTTCAAATGAATGTAGAAAAAAGGAAATCCAAATTAGGATTTTCTAAGAAAATCTCAAAATGAGTAAAAAGCCTTTTCATAACAGAAAATTGAAAAGCAGCACACGCGTAGCGAGCCAATAAAATCGTTTTGAAGATGCGAGTGCCTTGGATTTCCTTTTTTCTACATATTTTTTTATATATTAATTTTGATGACTTGAGGTTCAACCACTTACATTCAGAGTCCAGCAGGTTTTCTGCCGCTGCTAGCAGCCGCAGTCTGTGTTCAGGGTCGGTCACGTTCAGCTCTACGAGGTGCTGCTCCTTCAAATCCCGAAGATCTTCCACCGTCTGATACCCGTTCAACAGCAGAGATGAAATGTGCTCCTGCAATTAACAATTTGGTCTGTTAAAGTACCACCAACTTCACAGATAATGCATGACATCCTGTTTATGAGATCTTTGAAAGTGAATCTAACAGCTGGATGTTTTTGGCTGTTCTGAAAGGTGCAGTTTGATCATCAGCTATAGTATGAAATGTAATAGTTTAAGCACCTCCAGACTGAGCCTTTCCAGAAACTCCTGAAGGGTTTTGGGTCGAGGTCTTCTGCTCCTCCGGTGAGAGCGAATCCTCGGTTCAGGCACGCTTTCCTCGACCAGAATGTCAACGTAGATGAACTTGAAGTTTCCCACTTTACCGTTCAGCATCCCAGTCCAGATTCCCATCGCGGGTTTACTGATGATCTCAATAACATCTCCAGCCTTACAAACAAACAGAATGCAAACTATCAATCTTCTGAGCTTGTTTCTGGTCATCTCAGAGTGTTTTTATCTTGGGTTTGAGAGACTCTGTGTCATACGGACTGGGAACGAAGTCAGAAATAATTCTAACATGCTGATTTTTACAAATGTGGAAACCATCATATACGTTTTTTTCAGGATTCTTTGATGAACAGAATGTTTAAAAGAACAGCATTTGAGTTGAGTTAAACATCTCAGGTTGGTTTTTACCTTGAGTTTGAGAGGCTGTGTCATATGGATTGGGAACTAAGTCAGACATTATTAGAATATGCTGATTTGGAGCTCAAGAAACATTATTATAAATGTGGAATCCACGTTGTACGTGTTTTTCAGGATTCTTTGATGAACAGAATGTTTAAAAGAACAGCCTTTGAGTTGAGTTAAACATCTCAGGTTGGTTTTTACCTTGAGTTTGAGAGACTCTGTGTCATACGGACTGGGAACGAAGTCGGTGTGGACCTTGGCTCTCCCGCAAAACTGTCCTGTATAGGGCACGTCTTCTTCTAAACGCAGGCTGTCCCTGTTACTATAACCTTCAGAACTGCTGGTCACGCCACCTAGAGCATCAGGAAATGCAAAAACAACCAGTGAAACACAAACCACATGGCTGAAATAGCACATCTGCACCAAAATGTCAGATCGGCAGCTCTGTTTTACTTTTTAAAATGCACAAGGTCCAATAATAAGTGGTACTAGTTAGAAGATCAGCTTACTAGATGAACTCTGGCCGCTGTGCAAACTGAACAAACTCTCCACGGAGTTGCTGGAGTGGTGGCTGCCTTTTGCCAGAATGCCGTCCACGACTTCAGCCGCCGCAGGTTCATTCTCCTCGCCCTGTGAAAAATATTGTGAGCAGAGAAAGTCTCAGATGAGAGTCCCAACCAAAAGCTGAGTCTTCAGGCCAAATCAGGTCGTGCAAGGCCACTCGAGGGAGCAAAGTCTTTAATCCGCGAGAGCTGCAATGCCATTTTTACCTGCTGTGTGTAATCCACCCACACATCCTTAGAAGCTCTTTATAGTACAGCGGCAAATAAAGGTGCACTGCTTCACGAACCAGCTTTAAATAGAAATAATCAGAAAACTACAGAGACGTTGTGCATTCTGGTTTTTACTGCTTTAATACCTCACACTGTTTACTCGAGAAAAATGGGGTAGGAGAAACGTTCAAGTTCAAAGAACTCTTTTTTTTTTAGCTGCCATTTTCCAGGACTTTCCAAGGACATTTTCAATTTTACTATGGCGAGAATAAAAGACAGAGATCACATCCTAAAGTAATATATTGCTGTCTAAGTCTTAAAAAGGCATACAGCTTATTGCCATGACTTAACTATAAAATTAAAAAGTTACTATAAACGTTTTTAATGAGCTCTTAATCATATTTTATGACTATGGAAGCTTGTTTACACCACAGTATAAAAAAGGTAATTGGGACTTTTTATCTTGCTATTCAGACTCTTTTTCTCGCAATTGCAAGTTATAAAGTCAGAATTGTGAGATACAAGTCAGTCTTTTTCCCTAGAATTGGACTTTATGACTACAATTCTGAGAAAATAAGTAAGAGTTACAAGATAGAAACACAATTGCGAGTTTATATCATGCAATTCTGACTTAATACAAAAAAAATTAGAATTGTGAGATAAAAAGTTATTTTTTAGTCAGTGGCAGAAACAAGCTTCAATAGTTTTTTTAATTTTCAAAAAAATTTCATTTGACATTTTCTTCAATCTTCAATGTGTTTTTTTTCAGGATTGGAAAATCCATTTTTCTAGGTTGTCAAGGTTTTCCAGGACGAGTGGAAACCGTGTTTACTCTGTCATTTTTTGATGTTTAAAAAAATTGGTTTAAACCCAAATTGACCACACAAAAGACCAACAAGCTAGTTTCATCCTTTTCCCGTGTCATTTTGATCCAAAATTCATTTTTACATTTAAAAAAATAAATAAAATAGTGTTCATGAAAGACCTAAGACATTTTTTTTACACTTGGAACACACAAAAAAATGTACTGATTCAAAGTGTTTATGTGGTTGAAATGAAAAAAAGTAACAAATCCTTCACTCGCGGGTCAATTTGACCTCTAGGAAATGAATGGAATGTGAGGATTTTTTTCTTTAATTTGTCAAAGAAATATAAAAAAAAATCTGTATATAAAAAATATACAATGGAATATACAACCTACGATGGAACGTCAAGTTCTCAAAAATAACTTGAATCAAATGCTATGGAAAAAGATGTTTTGCTAAAAAAAGTGTCCTTTGCTGAACCTAAAGAACCTTCATTCTGAGTGTAGCAACACGGCTGATGAGTTTTGATGCTGTTTTAAAGGTGCTGAGCTGTCAAGCAAGCGCTTACCATTTCCTCTGACAGGGCTTTAGTGTATTTCCGGCCCATCTTTTTACGCATGGTCAGTGAGATGTTCTTCATTTTCTTCCCGAGGCCTCCTGATTTATTGGGATCCACCTCAGGGGCTTCCACGGGCTACACAGACATGCATGGAGTTCAGTACAAGTTCAGTTTTTTATACTGTTTGTGCATTATTGAAAAGAGAAACACTCACCAAACTTTCTCCCTTATCTTCTGCCTTGACCTGCGTCGGGTGCTGTCTGTCAAAAATCCCAAAACTGGTGGATCGCTGAAACAAAATGATTATAAAATATGTTAATGGTGGTCTGCAGCTGTCTTGATTGCATCTTGGGTTGATCACCACAGTTTTGTGATCACAAAAGAGATCACTAATGGCCAACAAAATGACAATTTCTCATGGCTTTTGTTTGCAAATATAAAAGGTCAAAAACAGAATAATAAACGGTTAAGCGAGCGAACTGTTAGTACTTGCGTAATGTATCATTTCACCACAACAGATGGACAAGCTGTTTGTTTTTGGAATAAAAAAAGTGTTTTTACCTTAGGTTTGGATCTTGATTTGTCAGAGGCATTGGATGGTTTCCTTTGAAGCATTCTGCCAATTGTGTTAAATGTTTTTCTATTAAGTTCTCTTGACAAAAAAACAGCTCAACTCTTACTTGAAGATACCAGCGCTGGCCTGAAGCAACTCACACACGCAGATGAGTCTAAACACACTTCCTCAACCGCACACAGGATATGAGCGTCTACTCTGACATCTCTAATCAGGGACTTTAATGCGTCTTTTCAAGAGAAAATAATGCGGGCTTATCAGCATCAACAGCGTTTCAGAGCACAACACGGAGTTATTCTGATGTAATGTTTATGTGATCTGCGTAAATAAGAAATCACTGTGACTGAGAGTTTAAGTTATTATCAATTCATGAATTAATATGTACACTACCATTCCAAAAATTGTTTTGTGTTTTTGAAAGAAGTCTCTTATGCTTAAACTGTTTTTTTTTTTTTCATAAAATACAGTAAAAACTGTTATATTGTGAAATATTATTACAAAACACAATGTTAAAACATTTGTGCTGCTTAATATTTTTGTGGAAACTGTGATACATTTTTTTAAGGATTTTTTTAAAGTGCTTTTATTTGAAATTGAAATAGTTTGTAACATTTTAAATGTCTTTAATGTCCCTTTTGAGCAATGTAATACATCCTTGATAAATTAAATTATTACTTTCTAAAAAAAGTACCCTAAAAATTCATGTTTAATTCAATGTGTTACTTTAGTCATTTGTGAACCGATTCAGGCATAACATTATGACCACTCACAGGTGGCACTGATTATCTCTTCATCACGGCACCTGTTAGTGGGTGGGATATATTAGACAGCAAGCGAACATTTTGTCCTTAAAGCTGATGTGTTAGGAGTAGGAAAAATTGGCAAACATATGGATTTGACTGAGTTTTATCAGGGCCAAACTGCGATGGCTAGACTGGGTCAGGGCATCTGGTCCAAAAGTGGTCCAAGGAAGGAACAGTGATGAACTGGTGACAGGGTCATGGGCGGCCAAGGCTCATTGATGCACATTGGGAGTTAAGGCTGGCCGGTGTGGTTCGATCAAACGAACGAGCCATTGTAGCTCAAATTGCTCAAGAATTTAATGCTGGTTCTGATAAAAAGGTGTCAGAATGTACAGTGCATTGCAGTTTGTTGTGTATGGGGCTTCATAGCCGCAGACCAGTCAGGGTGCCCATGGTGACCCGTGTCCACCACCAAAAGCGCTAAGCAACAGTGAGCATCAGAACTGGAACACAGAGGAAGATTGGAAGTATGGAAGAATGTGGCCTGGTCTGAAGAATCACATATTCTTTTACATCATGTGGATGTGCGTCTCTTGGGGAATACATGGCACCAGGATGCACTATGGAAAGAAGGCAAGCTGGCGGAGGCAGTGTGATGCTTTGGGCAATGTTCTGCTAGGAAAACTTGGATCCTGCCATCCATGTGGATGTTACTTTGACACGTACCATTTACCTATGATTGTTGCAGAACATGTACACCCTTTCATGGAAATGGTATTCCCTGGTGGCTGTGGCCTCTTTCAGCAGGATAATGTGCCCTGCCACAAAGCAAAAATGGTTCAAGAATAGTTTAAGGAGCACAACATCGAGTTTGAGCTGTTGACTTGGCCTATAACTTCCCCAGATCTCAATCCCATCGAGCATCTGTGGGATGAGCTGAACAAACAAGTCTGATCTATGGAGGCCCCACCTCGCAACTTACAGGAATTAAAGGATCTGCTGCTTACATATTAGTGCAAGATACCGCAGCACACCTTCAGGGGGTCTATTGGAGTCCATGCCTTGACAGGTCAGGGCTGTATTGGCTGTATGTAAAATCATTATGCCTGATCGTAGGGCCGGGACTTTAACGTGTTAATTAAGATTAATTACGCAAAAAATAAATAACATAATTTTAATCACACTTATTTTTGCACCGTGGAATGTTTTTCAATGAATGAGTTTCGACGGGCCGATTATACTGGAACACCAACTAGCGCTCACGAGTCACAACAGCAACAAACCATAGTGAACATGAACGAAGAAGCTGATGAGACCGCTTTGCTTGGCCCCGTCGATGGGAAATTTTGTTTTAAAAAACGAAAGGATGGAAGCGTCGACAGGAGCATGGTTGTGTGCAAGCTATACAACAACGAATTTGTGTATCACCGCAGCACATCGAGCCTCAGATATCCCAAAAACGCTATTGCTACACTTAATGGGAAACATTGCGCTGGACTGAAATAAATAAACAATATTTTGTTGATTAAGCTTATGTATTCAGTCATTATTCAATGGTATACTAAAAATCCATGTGAAAAATTACTTCTCATTGTTCTCAGGTCAAATATTCATATGCAATTAAAATGCGATTAATTTCGAATAATTAATTACAAAGCCTTTAGATTTGAAAAATTGAAAAAATTTTAAATTAGATTTTTTTTTTTTTATCGAGTCCCGTCCCTAATATATATATATATATATATATATATATATATACCGATATAAAAAATTGGTGTATAAAACCTATTATATAAAGGCAATTTTATATATATTTTACGTTTATAGAATTCCTCAGAACAAACAAAATATTGTTCTTTTAAACTGTATGGTATCACCAGACCAAGCTCAATTTAAGATTGAACATTGGTCTGGGGAGTCTGCTCTGTATTTTCTTCTGCACAAGAGGCGTGATAAACGAGCATAATTCAAATGACTCTGTACACAATTGGATAGTCCTTGAACCAATCAGACCACAAGAGGCGTGATCAACGGGCAACGATCCGATCTGCCATCGTGTTAAACCCGACAAGGTGGATAAGCCAGTCTGTGATTGGTTCCCGCAAAAATGTTACAGAAGCAGTAGAAATTATTGTACAGGTTTCCAGACTGAGCTGCAGGGCGAAATCAAATTGCCGGCAGATCAGGCTGGGTTTACACAGTCTAGTATGCACCACAGATTGCATTGGGAATCAAAGAACGTATTAATAAAAAGAAAAACATTTTGCCTAATTAAATTGGTATTTAGTTAAACACAATTAGCTTCCTGTTTTACATTTTTTGTAGCTTCTTCAACTCTCCCTGAAACACCAGAATTTTGTGTTCTGAATGCTAGGACTCCTAGGCCTACTTGTGTGTCTTTTCAACAGGAAGTGCAGTTCTGATCAGTATCTCACCAGGGCGTCTGGCATGTCCAGGTCCATGACAGAGTGGGTGATCCATCTAGTTTGCTGGTCTCGTTTGTAGGGGTCCAATCGGTGAAAGAGCTCCTCGTATTTATCCCAGTCTGTGTCTCTGGGGAGGGTGAAGTTGAAGTTGTACATGACCTGTTCAGCCGTTGACCTGTGGCAGGTGTGTGTGGACGTCTCCCACGCTGGAGAATAAGCCACGGGATTCCAGTACTCCTGGAAGAGCCCTGGACTGCAGGAACCCTCTGTTTCTGTTGTATGCACATCCTTCTCCTGCAGGGGCTGTTGGGATTGTGGTGGTTGTCTTGTAGGCTTCTTCTCAGCTTTTTTGGTCAGATTGATGCAGGTTATGATAGGACTGTGATCTTTGCCATTGGATTCTGTCAAATGACCTAAAAGAAGTAACATAGATAATGCAGCTTTTGTATTATTATTTAGTTTAAAACATTTTTTTGAGGTTTCTCACCGCCAGGCTCTGTGTTGTTCCTCGACTCCTCCGTGATGCTTTGACCCCCCTTTTTTACTCCTACCAGTTTCTGTATTTTCTTCAGCGTGCCTTGCGTCTCGTCCTCGCTCTCTGACCTCCTGGTCTGAAATAATTACAGCACGAGAGGGAGATCAGAGATGCTCCGTACAGTTGACCTCTCTCAATCTGCCTCATGATGATCAACACACATGAGATTCCACGAACTGCTGGGGCTTCTGGGTAATACTAACGCTCTGCCCTCAGGCTCTGACCTTATTAGAGGCCTTTCACAGATGTGCATTCTTTTAACACATTTCATTTCAGTTCCTCATAATCTGACCTCTATTTCTATGGGTGGGAAAAATGATTTCTTATAAGCTAACAAAATATATTCTAAGAATAATATAATAATGTTCCCATTACATTATGAAAATATTATTTCTGAATGTTCCTCAGACCTTCAAAACGTCTTTTTTTTACTTTCAATTTGATTATCTTTACATCTCAGAGAACATAAGCAGGCACAAGCAAGCTCTGTGCCCACAGATTTCTAAATTTATTTTACATTGTTTGATGGTTTATGCATACTTTTGCATATTTTTACTTAAAATTATAATGGAAAAGATAGAAAAAATACATTTAGTTCACAATAAAGTGCAAAAACTATTAAAAAGTTCAAGTTGTATAGCTGTTGTCAGAGAAGAAACTCACCAAGTCTTGCTGTCTGCCTTCAGAGTTTTCTCTATTGGGATTCCAGGCTTCAAAATTCACGCCCTGTGAAAAAAAACACCAACGCTACATTAATACGTGATATTGTCTTGGAACATTGGAAGACATTGGAAGAATGATAAAAGTGCAATATTACACAGATGAATGCCTCGCATTAGTGTAATGGAGAATTTAATCAGAGAAATATCCTCTATTATTATCGGGAGGAATATTCTCCGGATGCCACTTTTAAATTAATATTTGATGGTGTTTTATGTTTTTGTCACATGAAAGTGAAACTGTGGAATATTTGTTCTGTGTCGCTGCTGAGATTTACCTGGACAGGAGGATTTTTAACAGTTTTCTCTGAATTCCCCGGCGCATCTTTCTCTTCTCTAGTGAGTTTTGACCGTTGGTGATCTTTGACCGTCTCTAGATTAAAATACAGCACAATTTAGCTGAAGCCCTGGATTTATGACAATTCAGACTTTAGATTTAGATGGAAACTTGGGAAGTCTGGGAAAGAGAGTATGACCCTGATCAGATTTTATCTGACTGTCAGTGAATCAGTCTGAGCCCAAATCAAATCCTCTGTTTCACATGGGCTTTTGGAATTGCTTTGTGTCGTCACGGATCTAATCCACTAAGACTATTTGACACACACGACTTTCTCTCACCCCTAGCCCACCCTACTTCCTCGGCTAACAAACACACACACTGCAACCTCTTTAGACCTGGTACCTGTGTTCGAATGGTTCTTGCCGTGTACAAAGCCATCTTTTTTCCTGGTGGACGGCCAGTGCGCATTAGACTCTATATGATCTGTCGGAGATAATAACGGGTTATTTTAAGAGCAAAACATGGAAGGCAAATGAAATGGTTTTATCAAAAGAAGCCACTGCCAAGTAGGTCAGCAGGACTGGCATTTGGGTTACAGTGCTCGAAAATATAAGGCAGAAGTGCTTTGCTGGAATTCAGTAGGTCAAATGCAAAAATCAGTTCATTTTTATCAATTTCAATCCTCAATCCTGAAACAAAGCAAAAAATCAGACAAAGATAAAGCTTAAAGCTACAGGTCCAGACAGATGATGCCCTGAATGAAATAACGGACCCTCGGATTATGGATTTGACAGACTTTTAAACTCTATGACCTTTGTTCTATGACCAGCGGTATTATTAGTACTGTAGTTTTAGGCATGTAGTAAAGGGATAGTTCACCAAAAATGAAAATGTGATGTTTATCTGCTTACCCCCAGTGCATCCAACATGTAGGTGTGTCTGTTTCTTCAGTAGAACACAAATTATGATTTTTAAATTCAACCGTTGCTGTCTGCCAGTCATAATGCATGTGAATGGCTAACAACTCTATGAGAGTAAAAAAATTATGCTTATACAACATGCACTTGTGCTGTTCATGACGACACATTGATGTCTTAAGACATGAACCGATCGGTTTCTGTGAGAAACCAAAGAGTATTTATGTTTTTTTTTTGTTTTTTTTTACCTCATATCCAGACGAATCTCATCTAGTATTCCCATCCATTATTACTTCTGTCTGGTAAGGTCAAAACTGGTGCAATCATATATATATATATATATATATATATATATATATATATATATATATCCCTCATAAGTCCATGTACGGATCGGCCGAATGAGGCATCTACATAATATACGACTACATAAATATATGATCGCGCCAGTTTTACCTTACCAGACGGAAGTTATGATGGATGGGAACACTAGATGGGATTCGCCTGGATATGAGGTAAAAAAAACTTTTCCTGACGAATTTAAGACATCACTGGGTGCGTTTACATTCACACACGTAAGCTGATAACTTCAAAAAATCAGCTTATTTAAATATACAAGTTTTCCCCATTTACATGCAAACCAGTGACAATGCAAGTAAACCCTGTTTACATGACTTTATTAATAAACCAGGTAATTTCCTTGTAGTGATGTCAAAAATAATAATGTCCGTATAACTGACTCTCAGTTTTTCAAATGTTACGTCAATTGTGATGTTAAATAAAGCGTGCACCGTGTCAGCGGGAGATTTACGGCTCATATTATCCCTTATGCAGTTATGCAGCTTTTTGACTGAACCTCTTCTAGGCTACTTCTGCTGCATAAGAAAAGAGGACACCTCTTTACAATTTTCTGGGTCTTAAACGAGTCTGCGTTTGTGATATGTCCTTATATGTTTGGATGCGTTTAAATCTGCTCTAAGTTTAAGTTTTTTTACCTCAATAAGCCGACAGAAAGCAGGTTAATGCGTTTACATGCAGCACGAAATCGAGGTAAGAGGAAGAAAACTACCTGTCCCGACTGGTATATGCTTACTGACATTACTCCGATACAAGAAAACGGGTTACTGCATTTACATGACCATGTTCATTGTCGGCTTATTGGGCATAATCGGCTTAAGAACGTGCATGTAAACGCACCCAATGTGTCGTCACGAGCAGCAGGGTTTTTGCGCATGTTTTCTAAGCATGTTTTTTTTTTTTTTACTCTGATAGAGTTGTTACCCATTCACATGCATTATGACTGGCAGACTGCAACTGGAATTAAAAAAAATCTTTATTTGTGTTCCACTGAAGAAACAAAGACACCTACATCTTGGATGCACTGGGGGTAAGCAGATAAACATTTTCATTTTTAGGTGAACTATCCCTTTAGATTACAGGCCTACTGAAGTAATGAAGTTAATCAGCAAGGAATTATGGGTATACATTCAAATTAAAACAAGTAGACAAACCTGTAGCCTCATCTTCAGATGTGGATAGTATTTGGGATCTGTAATGTGAATAAGAAAAAACATAAGATGAATAAATTAAAATATAAAATAGAGTGTTAGATCAGGCATAACATTACGATTTCCTAATATAGTGTTGGTCCCACTTTTGCTGCCAAAACAGCCCTAACCCTTCGAGGCATGGACTCCACTAGACCCCTGAAGATGTGCTGTGGTATCTGGCACCGAGATGTTAGCAGCAGATAAGTCCTGCAAGTTGTGAGGTGGGGCCTCCAAGAATCAGACTTGTTTGTTCAGCTCATCCCACAGATAATCGATTTGATTGAGATCTGGGGAATTTGGAGGCCAAGTCAAGACCTCAAACTCGTTGTTGTGCTCTGCAAACATTCCTGAACCATTTTTGCATTGTGGCAGGGCGCATTATCCTGCTGAATGAGGCCACAGCCTCTAGAGAATACTGTTTCCATGAAAGGGTGTCCATGGTCTGCAACAATGCTTAGGAAGGTACATGTCAAAGTAACATCCACATGGATGGCAGGATTTAAGGTTTCCCAGCAGAACATTGCCCAAAGCATCTGACTGCCTCTGCCGGCTAGCCTTCTTCCCATAGTGCATCATCGTGATGTCAAAGAAAACATGATTCATCAGACAAGGCCACTGTAGAGAAGTTCGTTCATGGGAAGGAAGGAGGCGGGAACCGGCGAACGTTCAACAAACATTTATTCAAAATAAATAAACAAAATGAAAGTAAAACCGTGGGCAGCCCCTCACGGACGACTGCCCACTAACACATAAACAAAACTAAACATAAAGTCCAGGCCTGGTCCTCTCTCGTCTTTCGCTGTCCTTGCTCCTCCTTATATGCTCCCGTCACATGGCCGCGAGACGAGACCGGTGTGCCACGCAGCTGGCACTCGTTAACATTAATCACCGGCCCGCTCTCGCGGTCCCTCGCCCCGCTGCTTGCCACACCACATACCCCCATCACCCCTCGCAGGCCGGGGGGCACTCCCGAGACTGCGCTCTACTCTGACTGAAGTCAAGTCTTTGAGATGAAACAGGTTGAGCGAAACGGTCTGAATCCAGTATGTGATGCTGCGACGGACAAATCTGACAATGGTTTAAACCGGTGGGTTAGAACAGTATCTAAATCCCTCACACTTGTCGCAATTAATATAATCCTAATCCAGCTCTCTCATTCTCTCATAAAAGGCTGCATACAGCACATCATGATCTAATGGCGGACGCACTGACTGTAACAGTTTCAGAGAAGAGATGTTAACATTATAATTTCCATTAGAGTTGTAGTTTTGAGAAATGCATTAATATTCATTGTATCATTGTATTGTTATGTTATACAAAGTTGTTAATTAAACTTCCCATGATTTAAAATGATTTTCATTTTTCAATAAATTATATACAATTTTTTTCAATAAATCGAAAAGGAAACATTTTACAGTTCTTGAAGTATCATTAACAGACCAAAAGATCCAGAACTTACTTTCTCTTTGCCTTTTCCAAAGTCTTTTTTTCCTGAGTCTTCCTTGTGTGAGTCTCTGGAAGCTTCTGGAATGAGAGACCAGAACATATTTAATGTCTGACTTCATTTTGATATTTATATGAGACGGCCATATGACACATGAAATGTGTTTAAGCTCATGCGGCACCTCGTCTGGATAAAAAGTCATGCTGGGATTTTGGTAATTTTCTAATGAGTGCCCTGCTGTACCCCACCCACGTCACTCACAGATTAATCAGCGGTTATACAGGTGGCAGCACTTTTGCTTATTAATATTGTCCTCAATGTCACATTCAACAAAACTGCAGTTCAGAGTCTCATGAAATAGCATGTGAATTCCCTTGCGTTACTAAGCACGTACAGATCCCACCATGGCTATGCAGGGCTCAGATCCACTCCACACACCCATGTTCTTTGCAGGGTTTGGGCTGGGAAGTCTTCTGGGTAATGGGTCTTGACTTTTCAGGCTAATCTGGGCTGGTTCGTAAAGGCTGTCCGTAGAGCCATCCTGGACCAGACAGAAAAAAATTAAAAATAGTAAGAAAGACATTCAATATAAAAAAATAAGCATATATAAATAAAGCAATATTTAAGCATATATTAAAAAAGCAATAATGCATTTTGTGTTTAGCTTCTAACATGAACCACAGTATATAGTAACCTGAGTGGAAATACCTCCAAAATTTCACAAATTATCCCTTTAAAGCAGAGTAACTAAGATTGAGGAGCTGATCTATGACAGGTAAAAGGTGATGAATCATTATTCTGATTTAAAAAATATTTTTTATCAATTTGAGTAAAAGTCTGTTATTGTAGACTAGTTTATGCCTCTCTCTTTTTTACATTCTTTAATTGTTAATGGTTTATTACTTCGATTGATTTATTGAAAAATAGTTTTTTAAATCATATACATACATGTATATGTGTATGGTAGCCTACACACACACACACACACACACACACACACACATACACAATCTGCTTCAGGTTTTCTGTCCTCCTCAGAAGACATCAATAGTCCGTCCAACTGCTGCAATGAGAATGACTGACAGGCTATCCCTTACGAAACAAAAATATATTGCAGTATATTGGAAAATATCATGCAATACATTATAGGCAATATATTCACATATATGGGATTTAATATTTATATTTTCCAAAATATTGCAATATATTGAACTCGGCAACATTTGTATATTTTGCAATATATTTAATGAATATATTATATATTTTATAATACCATCAATATATTATTCCATATATTTACAATATATTAAAATATATTTCAAGTAATTTATATTAGCACATTTTCTATTCAAAAATATGTGATTATTTCCCGTTATAGATTCAATTAGATTTAATATTGTTTCGTTTGGATAAGGCCTACATACTTTTTCTAAAGGAAAAAAATATATAATGCTGTAACTATACAGGGAATTGGGAACCCAGTCAGCTGGTATAGCTGCTATAATATTAAAGGTTAAAATAAACAACTCATTAATTGCATATAAGGAAATAACAACTTTTTTGAATAAGACTAAAATATGAATATGTATGTAATATAATTGATTTTGTGGTCATGGTTTTTCTGAGGTAAATGTAACGTTACGTCACGTGACATTGTTTCAGCTGTTTTATTGATGACGTCTTTCCGCGGTTGAAACACAGGTTGAAAGATTACATGAGACATGGTACTACATTTCAGTAAGTTCGACTGTTTCTTTCAAAATTCCTTCTTATGTTTATTCATGTTTATTTCGTGTGGCTAGTTGGTTGGTAAGATTAAGAGATGATCGGTTCAGGTGGCGCTTGAACTGAGGCATTATCGATTTGCCACGATCATAAGAAACCTGTTTGAATTTCACATTAAATTGACTTCAAAATGTAAAATAATTTGTTTTATATAAAAAATACACCTGCTTTGTCTTGTCTTTCGGCACGATGACGGTGTCTGTTGACGGTATTTTAAAAGTGTATGTAAGATTGTGGCCAAAACTGCTACTGCAATCACTTTTGAATTACTAGAGCGGTGTCTCCCGCTGACTCAAGGTTGCCAGATTGGCTGCAGGATCCAGCAGGAACGTTTGTAGCTACAGCTGTGGTAACTACACTCTTAGAAGAAAAGGTTCTATCGGCACTACGTAGTTGGAACCCCTAAAAGGTTCACTTCCTAAAAGGCTTTTCTTACTTAGTTTTTTTTGTCTTGTTTCTAGTCCAAACATCTAAACATTCTTAAAACAAGAAGTATTTACTAGACAAGCAAGTAATTGTCTTATTTTGGGGAAAAATAACTCAAAATTAAGAGAGTTTTTGCTAAGATAAGACTTTTTTTTCTCTTTGATTTGCAGTGTTCTATATAGAACCCTTTTTAAGTGCCAATGGGGTTCTTTCTTGTCATTATAGAACCCTTTAAGCATAAAAGGGTCTTTGGAGTATACTCAACATATAAACTTTTAATGGTTCCAAATACGTAGCGCCGATAGAACCTTTTCTTCTAAGAGTGAGAGCAGATCTGGCAACCCGGATGCCCAAACACTACTGACTTTGTGATTGGTAGATAGGTTGAGGGTGGAGCTTCAGGTCAAAACACAACATGACAACATCAACATCAGTTGAGGGCTGCAACAACGACTTTTAAATGACAATATCCTGGTCGGACTACTGTTGTCAGTGATATAAGTATTTGAAATTAAAGGCCCCGTTCTTCGCGATTCTATCTTTCAAACTTTAGTTAGTGTGAAATGCTGCTGTTAGAGCATAAATAATACCTGTAGAATTATAAAGCTCAAAGTTCAATGCCAAGCGAGATATTTTATTTAACAGAAGTTCCCTTTCAAAGCCTACAGCGAACGGCCGGTTTGGACTACAGCAGGAAGTGCAGGGATGTAATGACGTCACTAGAACCGTTTGTTGACTAACCCTCCGCCACAAGTACATGCAAAATAGAGGGCGTGGTCTTGTTTCTCTCCCACGCGGAGAAGAGCACGCATTCAGCGCTTGCATTTCCCCGTTATGGTAAGAGGCGGGACCTTTCCAGGCAAAGTGCGCTAAGCTGCTGTCCAATCACAACACGGTAAGCGCTGGCCCAATCAGAACTCGTTACATATTTCTGAAGGAGGGACTTCATAGAACAGAGAAATCATCAGGCCGTTTTTAGGACAGAGGAAACAGCGCTGTACAGATAAGTAAATTGTGTGAAAAATACTGTGTTTTTTTACACTCGAAACATGAACTCATGTTATATTGCACACTGTAAACATAATCAAAGCTTCGAAAACACGCGAAGAATGGGACCTTTAACATGATTTCTAAATGTCTAGTGACATATCAGGGCCATTTTATGACTAATTGAAATACATTTCTTACATATAGTTCTTTTAATAGTGTCAAATGGCCTAACTTATAGGCCTAGGCCTAATAATTATTCAATATAATTTTATATTAATGTAATTATTAATAAATAAATTGGTAAATTAATCATGTTTATTACTTCATAATCCGAAAAAGTACCATTGTAAATTGTAATTTATATATATATATATATATATATATATATATATATATATATATATATATATATATAATTTTTTTTTTTTTTTTTTTTTTATATTATTTTATTTATTTAATTCAAACAGCAGATGTGTGGCTAAAAGTCTTGCTCCATGATTTTTAGATCTGTACTCTGAAAATAAAGCATGGATTGTCCAGAGACTCCTCTCACACATGTTCAGGAGCTGCAGGCTGTTGTTGAAAAGGAAGGATGCATCTGGATTCAGGGGATTCAGTGTTCGCTCAGGACAGTCAGAGGTGCTGTAGGATTCCTGATCCATGAATAGGACATTTTCCTGACATTCTGCTGACCCGTGATCTGCTATAAGGAGCTCTGACTCACGGTAATCCTTACCTCCGCTCAAAGTTTCCATACATGCCCAATCCAATCCAAATCTATCCCACTTTCGCTTGCCTTAAGACAATACCATGAGCGCATCTAAAATTAGCACTTTAGCAACTTTTTCTGGTAAACATTGCTTTGTAGTATAAAAGTTTATTGAAAAATCAACACTTGAATACACCAAGGCATTGCTGTTAAACAAAAGCACTAAGTAAAGCTCAAGTTAAATGAACAGCACTGGAATCAATGATCTAATCTTGTTCTTTTACCGGCAGAGACGCAGATAATCAGTTCAATCTGATATGGCATACACTGTCAGTGTGAAACAATTCAGACGAGATATGTCAACCTCTCATTTCTGTTAATCTTCTGGAATAGCTGATGAATCACTCCTGATAAAGATCGTGTCTATATCCTGTTGTCAGTATAAATTATCAAGCAAGGAAACGTTCTCTTACCAGAGTGAAGCAGAAGAGGTTCATTTTCCAAGTTTTCGTCTGAGTCCTTACCGTTTCACACACTTTTATCGGAGAGGTGCGTATGTGCGTGAGTGTGTGTGTGAGCTCCCGCACACAAAGAGCGATGGGATTGAGTGGCTGTTGTACTGACTGTGGCCTGGCCTCAGATTAATGCAAGTTGAAAATCCCTCCCATAATCCAATAGCGGCAGTAGCCGTCATTCTCTAGGTGCCTCGTCCCTGCCTGTTAATGAGCTGCAAATACCCCCAACCTTCCTTCACAAAAACAAACGTGCCGTCCACGTGCCATCAGCAGCGGACAGGAGAACATGTGGGAGAGGTGGGCATCCCTTTGACATGATGTCGGTTGTGTTTTTAGTTGGATATTAATCAAGTAATGATAAGTGAGAACAAAGTTTAAGAGTGAATTTGGCCTACAAAAAGGTACTGGTAAAACCATGCTATTTTGACATGTACCATAGAGCTAAATTATTACAGTACTCATTATATCATCGTTTAAAGTAACTTTAACTTTAAAGTAGCTGCCAAAAACAAGATATAATCATAAAAGTCAAAACCATAAAACTTGATTCCCTTTGACTCTCAGGCACTATTCAGGGTATTGAACCTATTTGACCCTAAATAAGGTTTGCTGAAATAAAAAAATCCCTTCAGCTAAATGGTATGAGACTTGATGTTGTGGTTGACACTCTCGGATCTACAAAGAAAAATTATTAATCTGAATAATTTTGTAACATAATAATGTATTATTTTTAATTTTTTTAAACAAATGTAATATCACTCACTTTATTAATGTTTTTACTCTACATTTTTACAGTGTCAGGAGAATTTAAAGACAAATGTGGAAATAATACAAAAAAAATTGATACTTTTTTTGTCAAATAAAAAAAAACTAAATCAGCCACAACACAGAACACAAAAGTGGCAACCCTATAGCACATCCACAATGTGGAAAACTTGTGCTCACACACACACACACACACACACACACACACACACACACACTGCTCGACCCCCCCCAAACATCACCCTAGACATCAGTGGGACACTATAAAAAAGGAAAATATAAAAAATAGATTTTTGTTACATAATTTGTCAAAAAATGTAGTTACAATGCAGGAAACACACACACACACACACACACACACACACACACACACACACACACACAAAATGAAGGGGCGATAAAACAACGCATCCCATATGAAGTCAACACCCCCCCCCCCCATCCCACAAAATCACGCATAAGAAAGGGAAAATTGGCATTTGCTCTCTGTTACATCATTTGTCAAAAATACATGTGTCAAAAACACACACAGAAATGATGACACGCAATACATCCAAAATGGAAAACAAATGCAAACACACACATATAAAACATATATAAACACTATGTTTAGGTTTGACTATAATGTCATAATTGCAACAAAAAACTTCAGTACAAAAAAAAATGTCATTTTTATTTTTTGAATAATTATTTTATAATGTCTAACAATAAATCTAAATAAAAAACACATGAGCCATTGAGTAATGCTTTGAAGCCATCTGGCTTGTTCTCCAGTTGATGGCAGCAATCTTCCATTAAACCATGGCACACTGTCCATGGCATGTTATCATATGAATAAAAATGAGACATGTGGATTTTTTTAAAGTGAATTTTACATATAAAGTTGGTTTTAATAAAAACGTATTAATCATAAACATTTTTTAAAAATATCTTAAATCCCCCCAACACTGCATAAATGTAAATAAAAACATTAATTAAGTGAGTGATATTACATTTCTTAAAAAATAAATAAAATAAAACCCTTAATCATCACATTTTATTGTCTGGTGTCTCTGAAGAACACAACATCCTGAGTGTACATTACAAACGAATAGCGCATAAGGGTTAAATGTAAGACATTAGTTGGTCAGGATTAGCTGTGAGATCAATGACCGGCAGCTCTATTTTTGACCATGTACTTAAAGTGCTTTTCTTATGCTCATCATGGATGTGTTTCAAGGTTAGTCAATCACAGGAATTCCGTTCTTCAGAACAGGACAGTGAGCGGCTAAAGACTTTTGAATTGGAATCATTTCCTGAACATGCAGGTTTTGAATTGGTACTTGTATGTAGCCTACAGTATGAACATTATCTCTGGGCACACACACACAGATAAATTGACTGGCCACAGACAAAAATAGCGGATGCTAAAAGTCAGTTGAACAAGTGTGAACAAGGTCGGAGAGGTGTTTGCGGTAGGCCTACTTGTGCCTTTTTTCACAGGTTGTGGAGTCTCAGAGTATGGATTTTTCATCTGTTAGCGCCCCCTTCTGGGTGAAGAATAAAATTAAATAAAAAGTACAAAATAATATATTATATATAAATATATAATAAATACCAGTTATTACAGTAAAATAATAATACTAGTATATGATCTATTCCTGGTCTAAGGAGACTTTTATCCCAGAGGACAGACTTTCAATTTGACAATGTATCTTTAGATTTTAATATTTTTAATATAATATTAAACTTGCTGTGTTTAAAACCATTTTTTTTTTTTAAATTCAGTATTTATTGTGTGGAAATCAGTTGAATAAATTACATCTCAAATGTGACGTTTGCTCGAGCGACCAGCAACTTTGCTTGAGTAGTCTTTTCCAAAAATTAGTATACCTGGTTATACATCGATAAAGATCCCCAAATGAAATGTGAAGCAAGTAAGGAGTGAAAAGAATATCTTTGAAAATAATATTTTATTTTTCAATTAAGAAGAAAAAGTGTGAAAATACTTCTGAGCTGTGTTTGTTTAGGATACATTAAGTGCTAGCTGTGAAATTAGCTATAGACAAACAGGAATTCGCCATTTGATCCAAAATCCTTAAAGGGAGAGTTAACCCAGAAATGAAAATTTGATGTTTATCTGCTTACCCCCAGGGCATCCAAGATGTAGGTGTGTTTGTCTCTTCATTAAAACACAAATTAAGATTTCAGACGAATCTCATCTAGTATGCCCCAGCGCCAATACTCAAAGAAGGTAAAAATACCTACGCGATCATAGATATATTTATAGATCATAGATATATGAAATAGATATATATGTCTCATTCGACAGATCCGTGCAGGCATTAATGAGGACTCTATAGACGGTTTCATCGAAGGCACATGCGTTGCTACGGTTACGTGACTGACCCGTAGTTAACTTCTGGTCTGTGTTTGTTTATTGGTCTGGCTAGTGGATAGTATGGCGCACTACTCAGTAGAAACACATTTTTGACGTACTATTCTTGGATAACATGATACACATATTACAAATAAAGCAGACAGCACATGACATCAACATAAAAACAGCGTGTGTGACTCACCAAAAAGCCTTAAAAGCGTATTAAATGTCCAATCTGACTGTATATGAGATAGGCGTCTAATGTAATTTAGACTGTATGTCTTATGTGATTTACTTGTTATTTATTTGTTTGTTTTGAGAAATAATAATAATAATTCTGTCATTATTACACACCCTCATGTCGTTCCAAGACACACAATTTAAGATATTTACAGGTTGGGATCGACATGAGGGTGAGTAATTATGGATGAACTATCCTTTAAGGTGTTTCCCCCACTCTATATTGAAGACAGAAAAGGAAGATTATTTATAATTAAACATGCGAAAACATCAAAAACAAATAAATTAAGATAATGTTGCACAATTAAAATTAAAGATGATAACGCATAAGAAAGAAAACGCAGCCTCTGTTATAATTGCCGTTTACCGGAAGTTAAGTTTGGGCCACAAAAGCGTGCATGATGCGCAGTCACGTTTGTTTATGTTGCTGCTGTTGAAACTGTCTATACACTCACCTAAAGGATTATTAGGAACACCATACTAATACTGTGTTTGACCCCCTTTCGCCTACAGAACTGCCTTAATTCTATGTGGCATTGATTCAACAAGGTGCTGAAAACATTCTTTAGAAATGTTGGTCCATATTGATAGGATAGCATCTTGCAGTTGATGGAGATTTGTGGGATGCACATCTAGGGCACGAAGCTCCCGTTCCACCACATCCCAAAGATGCTCTATTGGTTTGAGATCTGGTGACTGTGGGGGTTATTTTAGTACAGTGAACTAATTTTCATGTTTAAGAAACCAATTTGAAATGATTCAAGCTTTGTGACATGGTGCATTATCCTACTGGATGTAGCCATCAGAGGATGAGTACATGGTGGTCATAAAGGGATGGACATGGTCAGAAACAATGCTCAGGGAGGCCGTGGCATTTAAACGATGCCTAATTGACACTAAGGGGCCGAAAGTGTGTCAAGAAAACATCCCCCACACCATTACACCACCACCACCAGCCTGCATGATGAAAAGAAAGATTTTTTAAGAAAGGCATGATGGATCCATGTTCTCATTCTGTTTACGCCAAATTCTGACTCTACCATCTGAATGTCTCAACAGAAATCGAGACTCATCAGACCAGGCAAAATTTCTTCAGTCTTCAACTGTCCAATTTTGGTGAGCTTGTGCAAATTGTAGCCTCTTTTTCGTATTTTCCAACTTGCAGAAATTATTTTGTGATTTTTAGATAAAACTCTGGTTACCATGGTAAATGTTTCGTCCACCTGAGACTAGGGTAACCTTAATTTTTCAGGGCTTAGCTTTTAAAAATCTTTGCAAAATATTCACCCAACAAGCAACAAATTGTTGACCAGCACATGTAAAACTGCCACACTCAAAAGTTGAGGAAGACGTTTATCTATTAGTCAATCTAGCTTGTTTTTTAAACTCTTCCCCACTTGAGGTCGTTGTTGCTCCAACTATAATTTTAACACCGTGCCACAGCCACTGTTTTCAAAGTATTGCATGTGTATATTACGCTATGTTTTTGTAATAATTGCTTTTGATAAATTAACATAGGATAATATAGTGGCACTGGCTTATTAGATTGTTTTTTGGCCATTATTTAGGCAACATGAAAATGGTTAAAAATATGAGTGATTTAGAAGATAACCTGGTCAATTCTCTCCACCAGAGATGGTGAGACAGGTGAACGAGGGAAGTGGATCTCTGGAGTTTGATATATGCGAACAGACCCCAGAGCCACAGATGATGTGCAGAGCCGCCACGGCATTGATTTTGTCTGTCCTTGTTCAGAATTCGTAAATTGTTCTGTCTGGCCTTTGCTTTTCACGTTAGCCCTAGCCTTGACTCAGATCTGAGCCGAGAAGAAGCTTGTTTGTCACATTGTCTCTCTCAGATGATGAAGAGATGTTCACTATATTTTGTTTTAATGAAAGGTAATGTAATAGGCTAACAGACATGATTATGGTTAATCTCTTAGGACCCATCCCATTTAAAGGGATAGTTCACCCCAAATAAAAATTGTCAAATGCCCTTTTCATTTACTCAAGTTGTTGCGGAAGAGAAGACAATGCTGAATAAATTCATAGTTTTTGATATTTTTGGACCAAAATGTATTTTCGATGCTTCAAGAGATTCTAATCAACCAACTGATGTCACATATGGACTACTTTGATGATGTTTTTTTAGCTTTCTGGACATGGACAGTGAAGTGGGCATTGACTGCATATGCTCTCAGACTAAAATATAAAATATCTTAAACTGTGTTCCGATGATGAACAGAGGTCTTGCGGGTGTGGAACGACATTAGGGTGAGTCATTAATGACATAAATTTCATTTTTGGGTGAACTAACCCTTTAAACTTTTCTCTGAAAAAAAAAGAACGGCACTGAAGTCATTCTTAAGAAGGGAAGATGTGTTCGGAGTTTTGCCGACCAGATATGGCGAAAGTTTAATCTTCACATATTTACAAGCTTCAACAAGCTCTGTTTCACCTTCGTTGCTCTGGTTGGTTGTAGCTCTATCCTATCGCGTGCAGAGGGAGTTTGAAAGACAACCGTTTATCCGCCCCTCGGATTGAGCTGTCAATGGTGAGTTTCCAGACCAAACATCTTGATGTGGGTCTGGCTTGTCAGGCTATGACATCTCTTCTCTGACGACGTGTTTACTGGCGCGAGGGTGGGACAACCTGTCACTCACGTGAGATTGACCAATAGCAAACCACAAACATCCAGCCAATTCCTGATAGACTAAATTAAGTCCTGTCAATGTTTCAATCAGCTGGAAAAAAATAGCTCTGAAAGTAACTTCAGCAATAGAGATTTTCTGTGCCCTTATCTTTATAGGTGTGGTGTGGACTCTGCTGTTCTTTTTTATTTTTTATTAATCTTCGCAGGTGTTATGAAACGAGGATTATACCATTTTGGCAATATGGGGGGTGCTCAATATTTTAAAGACATGGCGTGCTGCTAAGCTCAGCGAAAAATGTATAAGACCCCCTTTAGGCACAATCTTTAGGCACAGTCTTGAGAACGTGCATGTAAACGCACTCAGTGTACTTTTCCTTTCTAGGCAGGTATTTTTTTTAAGTTTATTTATATATATATTTATATATTTATTTTTTATATTTGTGTGATGTTCTGTATATCAATCGCGGCATTAAAATGTTATGAGATAACGTTTTACGGATGTTTATCCACCACATTACCTTTTATTTAAACATAAATAAGAAAGCCATTGTCAGTTCGTCTGTCAGTTGGCAGGCAGTTTTGGACGCTTTATTAAAAATTGTTGCTGTGTGTAAAAGAAAATAAAAATAGTTTTCCCCACCTGCTGACTAGTGTCGTGCCCCTCCCAACCCATTCACACACACATAGATGATTCGAACCATAGAGAGATTCGACAATTCTGATTCGAATGTGTAAATCCTTAGTCGGGGACACCCCTTATATTTTATATATATATATATATATATATATATATATATATATATATATATATATATATATATAATATATGTGGCGAGGTGGACGAGAGAGACATTGGAATTGGCGAATGTTCAACAATGACTTTAATCAAACAAAACGAAAGTATGTGGGCAGCCCCTCATGGACGACTGCCCGCACACACATAATGAAACATAAACAAAACCATAACATAAAGTCCAGGCCTGGTCCTCTCTCGTCCTTCACTGGTGTTGCTCGTCCTTATTTCTTATATGCCTCCGAGCTCCCCCATGAGAGGACACGAGACCGGTGTGGCTCACCAAACTGATCTCATGAAATTCGTATGTCATTTTGCCGTGTTATAAAGACGCATAATCGCTTTTTAGCGTGTTTATCAACGCTGTTTCTTTCTATCCCCCTACACTGCCCCTACCCCTAAACCTACCCATCACACACACACATCCCCTAAACCTACCCATCACACTGCTCCTAAACCTACCCATCCCAAGAAACATTCTGCATTTTTACATTTTCAAAAAACAATTTAGTATGTTTATAAATCCATTTACCTTGTGGACACACTCATATTCAGACACATTTTGAACGCATAACTCAATCCCTTCCCTAAACCTACCCATTTGTGTATTATAAAAAAACAGGATACAACAGGCAGATATGACTACAGGCACAATTTATTCAGAAAGTACAAATATTCCAAGTGTTCCGAGGCCAAACGATTGATTTGTGTGAAGAAAATCCCCAAAAGCGATCAGAACGTTGAGTCCATCCGGTGAATATTGCCGCTGGAAGAAACGTCAGGTCAGCTTTGACAGCATTGGCTGTCGTGCGTCTCGTGACCAATTGCGTCATTGCGTCAGCTTTGATTGTAAAATGCCATTGGCTCTCGTGTGTCTCGTGACCGATCGCGTCATTCTAAACTTATCGTGTGTATCATTTGAATCAGAAATAAACGAGTGCGTGTGTGTTCTGTTCACAAAGGGGCGCGATCATCGAGACTGAAACATCAACTATGTTCTTCACATGAAGATATCGTATGACTTCAGAAGACTTCGGATGCAACATGAGTTAATACTTTTATACTGTGTTTTGGTCCGTTTTTGCAATAAATACATGTGACTGGACATTTATTTGCCTGTTACGTGTTTTATATTGTTGAGAGTGGGTAGGTTTAGGGCAGGAGTGGAGTTAGTTGCTCCAAAATATAAAAGTAGGCTATAAATATTCATTCTATGAGATCAGATTGGCGGAATCACATGGCGTACACATAGACACGGAGATGATGGTTCGTTTAGGCGTAGACATACACGCGGAATCACACGACGTAGACATACACGCGGAGAGCTCAAAATGCGTACAGATAACACACCACTTAGCTTTAGAATGTGGCGTGTATGTTTACGCAAAGTCATGATGTCATGTTGGGCTCGCAGGTGACACTCATTTGCACTCACACCGCGTTCTCGCTCGCTCACTCCCATGTCTCTTGCTCGTCCACCTCACCACAATAAATATACATATATATATATATAAATGAGCCTTTAGCATTAGTTTTCTTATCTATCAGGTAGCTACACCGATTTTGACGATTTGTACTTAAAAGAAATTAAAAATGTTCTTTCATCTTAAAGGTTTTCAGCACAGACTTAATGTTAAACAGATGCACGATTCAGTATGTAATATGATTTAACCCAGTCTGTATTTTTCACCAATGTTTACAGCGCTGTTCTTTTACCCCGTCACACATAATGTGTGTCTCCGGGGTGACTTGGCAGTGTTTAGTCTCTCTGATGAAGGATTACGCAGTCTAGCTGGATCCTGATGGAGCAGAAATGGTTTCAGGAAGAGACACAGACCACAGTTTGATCTGCACCGGTGTCAAAAAGATTCATGGGCAGGAATGATTTGAGCTGTCGTTCGTGAGCCGAACTGCAGGAGAGAAAGGAAAAACATCAATCCATCACCAATATTTTTGAGGAACAACATCATCTATCACCTCAAGGGCATCACACAGAGTTATTTTCTGGTGGAGGGGAAGATTTAGAGTGTATTGAGGCTTCTGTTCTGATAACCCTTCGGGAGGTGAGTGGGATGAGGAGGAGACATCACTCCCCCGGGCATCTCACATGCCTGTGCTGACCTTTGAACCCTGGTGTGCACGGAATCTGAACCCAGAGGTCGCGACCTTTCGCCCTCCTTACTGACCTGCTGAATGTTTGACGCCCTTTAGTCAAAAAGTGAAACAGTTCGCCCCTGCGCCGGGCGACCTCTCGCCCCCTCTCGTCCCGCTAAGGTATGAGAGCATGCTGACCTCTGTGGCCTTTATTAGCAAGGCCTGTTATTAGTCTCGCAGCACATCAGGCAGAATATTGTTACCTTCATCGCTGCTCTTATCTTGAATTTTAAGTTCTTCAAACACAGACTGACTTCAAATGTTGCAGTCAAAGTCAAGATTCGCTTTTATCAGCGGAGATAAATTAATCCCATGAAGATTCTCCTTGCAGTTAAACTGACCGCTTGCTGAGGGTCATCTGACTCTATTTTTCTAAAGCTATAGGAGGTACACTGAATAATAACTTTGAACACTGAATAATAACTTTAAACCTTTCTGAATAGGGGTTGCTGACATAATGCGGATATAAACCTCCAAATAGGATATAATCCAAATATAAACTCAACTTTACTTTAGGACAAGTTCATCTCCCTCTGCTGACCTCACACCTTCCACTTTGATCACTTGCCTGGATGAGATAAAGGCGTGGATGAAGCAAAACTTTCTGCAGCTAAACAGCTCCAAAACTGAAGCTATCCTAGTCGGCACTCCACTTCAGGTCCGTTATCACCAGCATTGCTTTCTCTGATCAGGTCATTCCTCTTTCCACTTCAGTCACGAATCTGGGGGTCAGAATGGAATCACAGCTTACTTTTGAAGCGCACATCAAACACCTGTGTAAGACCTCCTTCTTCCACCTCAGAAACATTGCCAAACTTCGTCCCATTCTATCACTGGCTGATGCGGAGAAGCTTGTCCATGCCTTTATCTCCTCCAGGCTGGACTACTGCAATGCGCTCCTTATTGGCATCCCTAGCAAAAATCTCCAGAGGCTGCAGTGTATTCAGAACAGCGCTGCTAGGATCCTCATGAGGGTGCGCAAATACGACCATATCACCCCCATTCTAAAATCACTCCACTGGCTTCCTGTGTCGTTCAGGATCGAGTACAAGATCTCTCTCCTTACCCACCAGTGCATCCATGGTGATGCTCCCTCCTATCTCAAGGAACTCCTCACCACACAAACAGCCACTCGTAGCCTCCGCTCTGTTTCGCTGTATCGCCTCAAAACTCCCACAGCCAATCTCCGTACTATGGGGGATCGGGCCTTCTGCTCTGCAGCCCCCAGTCTGTGGAATGCTCTCCCTGACCACCTGCGGACTCCACAGACTATAGATACTTTTAAGCGTGGTCTTAAAACCCACCTTTTTAGCAGAGCTTTTAATTGACTTTTAATTGACTTGCTACTTGTTTAATTTATTTTTTTTTATTTTTCGGTTTTATTTATTTATTGTTGTTGATTGTTTTGTTTTTGTTTTTAAATTCTGTAGCACTTTGAGATTTTGTTTAATATAAAGTGCATTATAAATAAAATTTATTATTATTATTATTATTATAAACCTCAATTTAACTTCTATAACGTCAATATTTTAGTTTGAAATTTGTATACATTTATGCTGTAATATATATGGGGGGTTGTATGATTTTTTTAAAATGTTTTTATAAAAGTATCTTAAGCTTATCAAGACTGCAAAACTACATTGTGAAATATTAGTATAATTTAAAATCACTGGTTTCTATTTTAATATTTACAAATGTATTTATTCCTTAAAGGGTTAGTTCACCCAAAAATGAAATTTATGTCATTAATGACTCACCCTAATGTCGTTCCACAGCCGCAAGACCTCTGTTCATCATCGGAACACAGTTTAAGATATTTTATATTTAGTCTGAGAGTGTATCCAAGTGTATGCACACTATACTGTCCATGTCCAGAAAGGGAATAAAAACATCATCAAAGTAGTTCATATGTGACATCAGTTAGTTCGTTAGAATCTCTTGAAGCATCGAAAACAAAAACTAAGACTTTATTCAGCATTGTCTTCTCTTCCGCGTTTGTTTTCAAACCTCAAATAAAGATTCAAATGGTAATGAATCAGTGGATTGATTCATGATTTGGATTGCCAATGTCACGTAATTTCAGCAGTTTGACATGCGATCCAAATCATGAATCAATCCGCTGATTCATTACCATTTGAATCTTTATTTGAGGTTTGAAAACAAATGCGTAAGAGAAGACAATGCTGAATAAAGTCGTAAGTTTTGCAATTTTTGGACCAAAATGTTTTTTGATGCTTCAAGAGATTCTAACTAACTTACTGATGTCACATATGGACTACTTTGATGATGTTTTTATTCCCTTTCTGGACATGGACAGTAAAGTGGGAACTTTGATACTCTGTCGGACTAAATATAAAATATCTTAAACTGTGTTCCGAAGATGAACGGAGGTCTTACGGGTGAGTCATTAATGACATAAATTTCATTTTTGGGTGAACTAACCCTTTAAATGGCAAAACTGAATTTTCAGCATCATTACTCCGGTCTTCAGACTCGCATGATCCTTTAGAAATCATAATATACTGATTTGGACAAGAAACATTTATTATTATCAATGCTGAAAACAGTTGTGCTGCTTACTATTTTTTGTGGAAACCGTGATAAATTTGTTTCCCCTTCAGGAATAGAATAGAAATACAAAGTTGAAAAGAACAGCATGTATTTGAAATGGAAATCTTTTGTAACATTGCAAATGTCTTTACTGTCACTTTTGATAAATGTAATGCATCCTTGCAGAATAAAAGCAACAAAATCTCTTTTTTTTAAAGGAACATGCCTACTTTTGGGGTTTTAGCTTATTCATCATATCCCCCAGAGTTAGTCAAGTCAAGTCGACTTTATTTATATAGCGCTTTTACAATGATGATTGTTTCAAAGCAGTATTAAGCTGGAAAATATTGCAACAAAATTTGATTCAGCTGTACAGTCGCTTTGGAGAAAATGGTGAAGTTATCAGCTCAAATGGTGATGTTATCAGATTTAGATAAGTCCATACAAACCATTCTCATCTCCGTACATGCCTTAACTCTGACGCACCCACCGCTAGCCTAGCTTAGCAAAAAGACTGGAGGTAAACAGCTCCATCCAGAATCACAACTTTTCATTTTCCGTCGGTCTTAGTAAACAATGTAACTATACACTATAAATAGGAAAATGTTGGTGTTAATTTATCACTCACTTATTGAGGTTAATTTATACACTTATATATGTATGGACTAAACTCTAGGGGATATGGTGAATAAGCTTAAGTCCCAAAAAAATCACCATGTTCCTTTTTTGTTTTTAGTTTTTGCTAAAATACTGCATGTTTATTTCAGAACCTTACTGCACCTAACTTATCTAAGGTGCTACTAAAAGAATGCTCTTGTCATCAAGAACTAGCTATTTGCGGTATATGATATATGAGTTATTACTCTTTATAGAGTTGTTGATGTTACATTTTAGGTGCTCCAGGCTATCATACTGGTTTCTGGGTTCTTTACACAGCACTAGAAAATAGATTATATTCTATTGAATAGGCTTTATGCCAGACATCACATGTACAAACAGGAAAACATTGCATCCGCTTGTTGGAGAAAGTGTTAATGGCAGTATGAACGGATGGTTCGATATTTATGGACTTTTAAGGTAATCAGCTAATCTAACTAGTTATTTTTTTTATTGTTGCGGTTTTATTGGATTTAAATATCGAAATGTTAGTGGGAAGAAGAAAAATGCAAAAAACTTTTAGACATCAATCTGCATATGCAATGAACATTACAATGAACATGAAGGTAGGTTATGCCTACCTTTGCTCACTCCTTTGAAGGAGGCTGTATAAAACAGCTCTATATTTTACAAAGCACATACAAAGACCTATAAACTTGAAGTGATGAGACCTGTTTTACAGAAGATTGTTGCGCATAACCCCGCATTATAGAATAAAAAAATCTTTAAAGAAATTAAATTTCCCTTTCGGGGAACTCGAGCTGCGTCGAAACGCTGTGAGAACGCCTCTGCGTTAATGCGTCGTGAAGCGCCTGTAGAACCATTCCATCGGAAAAAAGATCGATCGTCGGCGTGATGACGTCATCGACCGGAAGCTATAAAACGTCCGTGAAAACAAACAGGAACTAGCTTCTGTGCCTTCAGTAAGCGATCTGTGTGAACCTGTCTGTCTATTTGGTGTTTTTGTCTGTCTATTGAAAGAGTTTTTCCACCCTTTGTTAAATATTCCATATATTTTACAAAAAAGAGAAAATAAAATAGATAGAGAAATGGCGAGCGAAAGCAGTAACTTTAAGAGGTGTGTTCATCCCTGCCCACGCTACATCACGAGTGGGGATACACACTCTCTTTGTGTTGCCTGCTTGGGAGCGCAGCATGCCCAGGCAGCCCTCGAGGGGGCTGCTTGCGAGCACTGTGAGCGTATGCCACTGAGAACGCTGCGCTCCCGCCGGGCACTCTTCGAGGAGGGTGCCTCGGCTCGTGTTCCCCGCGGCTCTGGTCCCGCTGCTGCCGAGGCAGAGCGGAGGCTGCAGTCGTGGGGTTCACAATTGGATGTTGCGGAGGGGTTTGAGACGGGCGCTGCCTTATCTCTGCCCTCACCCGCTCCATCCAGCGGTTCTTCTCGGGGCTTGGAAGCACGCATTGCGGTTTCTTCCCCCCCGAGAGAGCCGCCGGTGCTCCAACTATCCAGCTCCGAGGAGGTGGACGTTGAGAGCATCGCGACTGAAGATTCGCCACTTCAGTCTCCTGCGAGTGATGAGCTCGTTGAGGTTCTAACGCGAGCCGTGGCCAGATTAAATATTGACTGGCCCGTAGAAAGATCTGAGGCAGGAAAGAGACGTTCTAGTAAATTAGACGAAAGATTCCTGCCCGCTCGCGCTTCAGAGCCTCAGCGGCGGGGCCTGCCATTCTTCCATGATTTGCACACCGAGGTGGCAACATCATGGAGGAGACCGGCATCATACCGTGTGTTCAGCCCTCAGACTACGGTCTATAGTAACATCATGGGGCTGAAGCACTACGGTTATGGGGCGATGCCAAAGGTAGAAGAGACGCTTGCGAGCCATCTCTCGCCTTCCTCGGCATCGTCCCTAAAGGCCCCGACTTTGCCCACCAGACCATTGAAAACAACGTCGGCACTGGTGGGCAAAGCGTACTCGGCGGCAGGTCAGGCTGCTGCATGCCTTCACACCATGGCAATTATGCAGGCTTATCAGGCTGACCTGCTCAGGGATCTAGATGGACGCGATGAAGTGGGGGGTGACGTCATAAATGAGCTTAGAACAGCAGCCGATCTAACTCTCCGGGCCACCAAAGAGACGGCCAGATGTGTTGGCCGCTCGATGGCAGCATTGGTGGCTACGGAGAGACATTTATGGCTCAACCCCACCGAAATCAAAGAGAGGGAGAAGAGCTTTCTGCTCGACGCGCCGCTGTCTCCTGGTGGCCTCTTCGGTGACGCAGTACACACTGTCACCGAGAGGTTCCAGGAGTCAAAGAAACAAGCTGCGGCGCTGAAGCAGTTTCTCCCTCTCCGAGTCCAGGTCCCTGGGGCTGCCGCTGACATCAGGCAGCCCAAGCCGAGTACGAGCTCAGCTCACAGGGCACAACAAAAGCAGAGCGTCGCCGCTCGGGCTCCCCCTCAGCGCGGGGACCAGGGGCGGCGCTCTCAGACGAGGCCTTCGAGGGGCAGGGCTGATCTGCGGACAGTCCTGATCGCCAAGAAGGCCTCGTCGAAGCGTTCCTGACGCCAGAAGCGTCAGGACGCTGAGGGTGGTTCCCCCCGTAGGGAAACGGTGTCTACCCCTGCCTACGGTACCCGTTTCCCTGCGGCACCCTCGGGGGGCCGCGCTGCCAACCCCGCCGCAATGCCGGGGCGCAGTCGGTCTCCGCGGGCCACCCGAGGGTGGTCCGCACCCCCTTCGGGGGGTCCCCGAGCAGTCAAGTCAGTCGTTCCCTGCCGGTCCGCCGCTTCAGGGCACTGCATTTGTTGCTCGAAGAACACCAGAGGCCAGCCTCGAGAGGCTGGTTCCCTTAGTAGATTTTCTAGACGAATGGAAACGTCTATCAAATATATCTCATTGGGTCCTGCAGATAGTAGAAAAGGGGTATGCCATTCAATTCAGAAGTCGGCCACCTCCTTTCTGCGGTGTCCTACCTACAGTGGTGGGCCCGGAGCAGGCTCTGGTAATGGCACAGGAAGTAGAGACACTCCTGCAAAAAGGGGCTATAGAGAGGGTTTCCCCTCCCAGCAGGGAGTCTGGCTTTTACAGCCGTTACTTCATCGTGCCGAAGAAGGATGGGGGCTTACGCCCGATATTAGATCTGCGGCTATTGAATCGCTCGGTGGCCAAGCTCAAATTCAAGATGCTTACACTCAGACAGATTGTAGCGCAGGTCAGATCGGAGGATTGGTTTGTCACCATAGACCTCAAAGATGCGTATTTTCATGTCTCCATCCTTCCACATCACAGGAAGTTCCTGAGGTTTGCCTTCGGGGGAGAGGCATACCAATATCGTGTACTTCCCTTCGGTCTAGCACTGTCACCCCGCACGTTCACCAAGTGTGTGGATGCAGCTCTGGCGCCGCTGCGTCTTCAGGGCATCCGCATACTGAACTACATCGACGACTGGCTGATTCTAGCGAATACAGAGCAGATGGCGGTTCAGCATCGAGATGCTGTTCTCGCCCATATGTCGAAGCTGGGGTTGAGGCTGAACGCCAAGAAGAGTGTGCTTTCTCCGGCTCAGAGAACCACTTTTCTAGGTGTGAACTGGGACTCGATAATTATGCGGGCGCAATTATCGCCAACACGCATAGCGTCGATCCTGGCAGCCGCCAAAGAACAGAAGCTAGGCCGAGCCGTCACTGTGAAACAGTTCCAGAAACTGTTAGGTCTCATGGCAGCAGCGTCCAACATGATACCTCTTGGCCTACTGTACATGAGGCCACTGCAGTGGTGGCTCAAAACACAAGGGTTCTCCCCGAGGGGAAATCCGCTCCGCACGATCAAAGTCACGCGGCGATGCCTACGTGCTCTGGTCATGTGGAAAAACCCGGGGTTTTTATCTCAGGGTCCCGTGTTGGGGGCTCATGTTCGTCGCGTAACGCTAACGACAGACGCCTCCCTCACGGGCTGGGGGGCGACCATGAGTGGTCGCTCATCCCAGGGTCTATGGCAGGAACATCAGCGGCACTGGCACATAAATCGGCTGGAGATGCTCGCAGTGTTTCTTGCATTGAAACAGTTCCTGCCCGACCTCAGGGGCCACCACGTACTAGTCAGAACAGACAACACGTCCGTGGTGGCCTATATAAATCACCAGGGGGGTCTGAGGTCTCGTCCGTTGGACAAATTGGCACATCGGATCCTCCTGTGGGCCCAAGGGAAATTGCTGTCAATCAAGGCAGTATATATCCCGGGGGCCCTAAACCAGGAAGCAGACAACCTGTCGAGACAGGGGCCGAGGCCCGGGGAATGGAGACTCCACCCAGAGGTGGTGGAGCTCCTATGGAAGGTTTATGGGAAAGCAGAGATAGACCTGTTCGCTTCGGCAGAGAACTCTCACTGCCCGCGGTGGTTTTCTCTGACCCATCCGGCTCCGCTGGGGCTGGATGCCATGGTACAGGAGTGGCCGAGGCTGCCTCTGTACGCCTTCCCCCCGATTGTTCTGCTTCCAGGAGTTCTGGAGAGGGTACGCCGGGACGGGGCCCAGGTACTCCTAGTGGCCCCGAACTGGCCGACCCGAGTATGGTTTTCGGACCTGATATCTCTCCTGGAAGGCTCTCCGATGGAGATTCCGACCAGGAGGGATCTACTCTCTCAGGCGGGCGGGAGATTCCTGCACCCACGCCCGGAGATGTGGAAACTGTGGGCCTGGCCTCTGAGGGGGCTAGGCTCATAGAGGAGGGTCTCTCGGCCGAGGTCGTAGAGACCATCCTACACTCCAGAGCTCCGTCCACGAGGAAGCTGTACGCTTTGAAATGGAGACTTTTCTCAGCTTGGTGCAGAGAACGCCAGTGGGATCCAGTTAACTGCCCGGTTGGTACAGTGCTGGAGTTCCTGCAGGAAAGGTTCTCTGCAGGGTTGACCCCCTCCACACTTAAGGTGTACGTGGCGGCCTTGGGCGCTGTCCACGTCCCTTGCAGTGGAGTGTCTTTGGGAAGACACCCTCTAATTACACGCTTCCTTCGTGGCACATTAAGGTTGAGGCCAGTTATGCACTCGAGGGTCCCGGCATGGGACTTGGCCATTGTTTTGAGGGGCTTGTCCGGACCTCCGTTCGAACCTTTGGAGGAGGTTTCGGATAAGTTCCTCACCCTGAAAACTATCTTCCTTTTGGCCATTTCATCTCTTAAAAGGATAGGAGATATTCAGTCCCTGTCAGTAGGGCCCTCATGTCTAGAGTTCGCGCCTGGGATGGTGAAAGCATTTCTGCATCCCAGGCCGGGTTATGTCCCCAAGGTTCCTACGAGCCCACGGGGCCCCATCACTCTACAAGCCTTCTGTCCTCCTCCATTCTTGACGTCAGACCAGGAAAGATTAAATCTGCTGTGTCCGGTGAGGGCACTGGATACTTATGTCCACAGAGCTGCCCTGTGGAGAAAAACTGAACAATTGTTTGTTTGCTTCGGACCCCCTAAGAAGGGGGCTCCTGTATCCAAGCAGAGGATGAGCAAGTGGGTGGCCGAGGCCATTTCACTTGCTTATGAAGCTGCCGGGCAGCCATCTCCTTTGGCTGTCCGGGCACATTCTACCAGGGGTATGGCTGCTTCTAAAGCACTTTTGTCGGGGGCTTCCCTCCATGATATATGTAACGCGGCCGGATGGTCGTCTCCTTCTACCTTCGTCAGGTTCTACGAGCTAGACCTGGCATCTACAGTAGGGGCACAGGTTCTCTCGTAACCGTGTGCGCTTCGGTTTCACACATACGAGACACTTGGTCCTATGGCGATGTGGGTATAAGCGTTCTCACAGCGTTTCGACGCAGCTCGAGTTCCCCGAAAGGGAACGTCTCAGGTTACGTATGTAACCCTAGTTCCCTGAGGGAACGAGACGCTGCGTCGCTCTGCCATACTCCCGGCGTGTCCGTGATCACTTACTTCAGGCTTTATCAGAAGTTAGTTCCTGTTTGTTTTCACGGACGTTTTATAGCTTCCGGTCGATGACGTCATCACGCCGACGATCGATCTTTTTTCCGATGGAATGGTTCTACAGGCGCTTCACGACGCATTAACGCAGAGGCGTTCTCACAGCGTTTCGACGCAGCGTCTCGTTCCCTCAGGGAACTAGGGTTACATACGTAACCTGAGACGTTTTTTGGCATCTGGCTGTAAAACTCTTTTTTGGTAAATTATGATTAATTCATTACATTTATATAGCGCTTTTCTAGGCACTCAAAGCGCTTTACATATAGAAGGGGGAATCTCCTCAACCACCACCAATGTGCAGCATCCACTTGGATGATGCGACGGCAGCCATATTGCGCCAGAACGCTCACCACACACCAGCTGATTGGTGGAGAGGAGACCGAGTGATTAAGCCAATCAGGATAGGGGGAAGATTAGGAGGCCATGATGGACAGAGGCCAGTGGGCAAATTTGGCCAGGATGCCGGGGTTACACCCAAGCGGCAACCTCCCGCGATCTCTCTTGAAGCCAATACGGAAGTAATGTAAATTGCAATTCCTCAACTGGCCACTAGGGACAGGCTCCAGAAGGGAGCAGAATCTCATTGAGCCCCATGTTAAAATTCTCAACTTTAAAGCAGAAAAAAACATGTTTACAGCCTGGTACAAATTGTGGTTTTGGCTTATAAGGCTAATGTTGATCTTCATGACAACTCTGAGGGGGGTGAATTTTTTTATAACTCATTCGTTTACGTTATATAAAGCCTTAAGGTTCTGCATAATTAAGGGCGTGGTTACAAGTGGATAGCCATTTATCCGCCGTCTATAGTTATTGCGTCACCTCAGCTCCGCGCACATCCCGCCTTTTTGCCCATTTTCTGTTATCCGGGAGTGGCACGCGACGACTCGCTCACAAGATGGCAACGCCCAGCTCGGCCATACTTTAAGCTTCAGAACGGCTTATCGGAATCCTATGGGTGACGTCACGGACACTACGTCCATATTTTTTTACAGTCTATGGTTACACCCCTACTCTTTATCGAAGAACATCCTGGGATTTTTAACGACCACAGAGAGTCAGGACCTCGGTTTAACGTCTCATCCGAAGGACGGTGCTCTTTGACAGTATGAGTCCCCATCACTATACTGGGGCGTTAGGACCCACACAGACCACAGGGTGAGCACCCCCTGCTGGCCTCACTAACACCTCTACCAGCAGCTACCTGGTTTTCCCAGTTGGTCTCCCATCCAGGTACTGACCAGGCTCGGCCCTGCTTAGCTTCAGTGGGAAACCAGTCTTGGGCTACAGGGTGATATGGCTGCTGATAATGATGATTATGAAATTATGGCTTTTAATTCATTGTTTTACTTCTAGGCTTTGAGGCTTCCTATACTAGCATACACCTGTTGAATCTTTTAGCAGATATATCCCTATGCACATTTTTAATTTCTCTAATCTCTATACAAAAACAGATCAAAAATATTGATGACTCATCCTGCACTTAAAGGTGCCATGTGTAAAAATTGAGGTAAAAATATCCAAAAAAATGACCTACACGCATCAAAAAAAATTAGAAGAAATAAGGGCGATGATGTCATTAAAAAAATGTCAAGTTATAGTTCTGCACAGATATCAACCTTAATTAGCAGTAGCATTACTAGCCCCAGCCCAACAGGTGTCGTAATACCAGTCTCGGCCATGGGAGGCGGTATGCGGGCAACATAACCACCACCCAACCTGCAATACACGAATAACTCACACGGCTTGTGGGTGTACTTGAACCTGATGTTAATCGTGTGGAAAGTACAGCCCACTACTTCCTTTCAGTTCAGGGAAGAGAGCGGACGGATGGCCGAAGCCCTTGGCCCCTTAAATGTACTGATGTGATGTGTGCGCGTCGGGCGACTGTGTCCCGTCCCGTCATAATAAAAGTCCCGGTACTCGCGAGCCGTTTAGAATAGGCGCCCTCCAGTGTACAAAAAGTTGCATAGTGCACCTTTAACTGTCCTTCTAGAGAGCCCAATCAAATGCTCTCTAGAAGGACAATGTACTTCTACCTAATAGCACCTATTGAGTTTTGACTAGCAGATATCAAATGTTAACATTTCATGGGCGTAACATAACTAAAGTCTGTTGGCTAATGTGGCTCTTGATTTAATAGGAAGTACAACAGAATAGAAAAGAGAAATGTGCCAAACCTTTTCATGTCACTCAGGGCCCTTTCAAATTGTTTATATTCTCAAATCAGAGATGATGTTTAACTGTCAGTGAGTTTTTGTGGGGTAGTGTGTTATGCGAACACATCAATCACCTTTGTGTGAATCTTTTTTTCAGAGAAGTGCTAAAAGCCCATAAGAGATCTACTACTGTGTACTCCTAACCCATCTGCCTCTTTAGGGTCAAATCATTGACTCTGGGATGCGTAGACCTCACGCGTGTGACTCTCAGGATGGCATCCGAGTGTGACGTGCATCAGACAGTTGCGGTCACCATGGTGACTGCCACAGGGCGGAACACAAACGTCATTCTACACTCAATTGTCAGTCAACAGTGTCTGGCCTCGGGCCTGCATTCACCCCTCCAATCAAGACAAAGACAAAATGACGGCCAGTTTATGATCAGCATTTCACACTCCATTTCATTTGGAGTTGTTTTTGTTGTGTTTTATAGGTTTTATGGTGCATTAATAAGTACAAGTGGTCGAGCTTGTAGTTCTTAAGTGCGTTTGCGTGTCTGTGCATGTCCACAGGTTTCTCACTGGCCTTTCAGTGACCCGTGACCTCCAGTGACCCTGAGCCGTGAGCTGCCCTTTCATTCCCAGCAGGCTGGTGACAGTAAGGCTAATTCCAGAGGGGGCAAGCAGGCGCCATAAAACTGTTCAGGTTTAATGATGACAAAGCACTTGCAATGCTTGTTCTCTTTTAATTGGTCTATTTTGGCCTGTTGTTTCTCTTTTTACAAGACCATGTCTGTGTGAGGCCCCAGGCACCTCTCTGGGTGTGTATTTTAAAGACTTAGCACAGGTTCATTTTAAGCAAAATCATTCGCAGAATAGGTAGATCATAGTGTAGATTTCACATTCTAAGGCATTAAGCATTTTTGTGCATATTTTCATAACAATTTATATTGTGTGTGCATGTGTTTACAATACATTGTTACAATATAGGCCTGTATGTATATATATATTGTGTATATATATATATATATATATATATATATATATATATATATATATATATATATATATATATATATGTATATATATATGTATATATGTATATATATATGTATATATATATATATTTACATATATATATATATATATATATATATATATATATATATATATATATATATATATATATATATATATATATATAAATGTGTTTGATCCCCTTTCACCCCCAGAACTGCCTTAATTCTACTTGGCATTGTTTCAACAAGGTGCTGAAAGCATTCTTTAGAGATGTTGGCCCATATTGATAGGATAGCATCTTGCAGTTGATGGAGATTTGTGGTATGCACATCCAGGGCACGAAGCTCCCGTTCCCCCACATCCCAGATCTGGTGACTGTGGGGGCCATTTTAGTACAGTGAACTCATTGTCATGCTCAAGAAATCCATTTGAAATTATCTGAGCTTTGTGATATGTTGCATTGTCTTTACCAGAACCACACCCCTGAATGAATTGAAGCAACTGCAATGTGATTGGTTGATTTAGGTGTGTGTGTATATATATATATATATATATATATATATATATATATATATATTACACACACACTCACCTAAAGGATTATTAGGAACACCTGTACAATTTCTCATTAATACAATTATCTAATCGACCAATCACATGGCAGTTGCTTCAATGCATTTAGGGGTGTGGTCCTGGTCAAGACAATCTCCTGAACTCTAAACTTAATGTCAGAATGGGAAAGAAATGTGATTTCAACAATTTTGACCGTGGCATGGTTGTTGATGCCAGACGGGCCGGTCTTAGTATTTCACAATCTGCTCAGTTACTGGGATTTTCACACACAACCATTTCTAGGGTTTACAAAGAATGGTGTGAAAAGGAAAAAAAACATCCAGTATGCGGCAGTCCTGTGGGCGAAAATGCCTTGTTGATGCTAGAGGTCAGAAGAGAATGGGCCGACTGATTCAAGCTGATAGAAGAGCAGCTTTGACTGAAATAACCACTCGTTACAACCGAGGTATGCAGCAAAGCATTTGTGAAGCCACAACACGCAAAACCTTGAGGCGGATAGGCTACAACAGCAGAAGACCCCACCGGGTACCACACATCTCCACTACAAATAGGAAAAAGAGGCTACAATTAGCACAAGCTCACCAAAATTTAACAGTTGAAGACTGGAAAAATGTTACCTGGTCTGATGAGTCTCGATTTCTGTTGAGACATTCAGATGGTAGAGTCAGAATTTGGAGTAAACAGAATGAGAACATGGATCCATCAGGCCTTGTTACCACTGTGCAGGCTGGTGGTGGTGGTGGTGTAATGGTGTGGGGGATGTTTTCTTGGCACACTTTAGGCCCCTTAGTGCCAAGCAGGCATCGTTTAAATGCCACATCCTACCTGAGCATTGTTTCTGACCATGTCCATCCCTTTATGACCACTATGTACTCATCCTCTGATGGCTACTTTTAGCAGGATAATGCACCATGTCACAAAGCGCAAATTATTTCAAATTAGTTTCTTGAACATGACAATGAGTTTACTGTACTAAAATAACCCCCACAGTCACCAGATCTCAACCCAATAGAGCATCTTTGGGATGTGGTGGAACGGGAGCTTCGTGCCCTGGATGTGCATCCCACAAATCTCCATCAACTGCAAGATGCTGTCCTATCAATATGGGCCAACATTTCTAAAGAATGCTTTCAGCACCTTGTTGAATCAATGCCACGTAGAATTAAGGCAGTTCTGAAGGCGAAATGGGGTCAAACACAGTATTAGTATGGTGTTCCTAATAACCCTTTAGGTGAGTTTGTGTAAACTATAGGCCAAAATGGAAAAGCCATGGGTAAAGAGCTACATCACTTATAGCTTCCATAGAAATTAAATGGTTAAGTTGCAGTCAGGCACTGCTAATCAAATGTCTTTGATTAGTTGATCATCAGCAAGTGTGATCACCTCTATAAAAGCAGACGTTTTGCCAGTTTGCTGGTCTGGTGTGTTAATACAATGCCAAGGAGGAACGATATCAACAATGATAGAGAAGCAAGAGTTATACGGCCATTGACAAACAATTGAAGTCCTACAGTATGTAAGATTATTCACAAGTGGAAAACAATCTTCCCAGGAGTGGACATCCCAGTAAATTCACCCCAAGATCAGACTGTGTAATGCTCAGAGAAATTGCAAAACACCCAAGAACTACACCTCAGACTCTACGGGCCTCAGTAAAATTCATGGCAGTATAAGTAGAAAACGACGGGACAAGTGTGGCATGTTTGGAAAGGTTGCCAAAGAGAAAGCCTCTTCTAAAATATGGCAGCAGGGCTTTGGTTTGCAAAGTTGCATCTGAACAAACCTCAGGACTTCTGGAACAATGTCCTTTGGACTGACGAGACCAAAGTGGAGATGTTTGACCATAATCCACAGCGCCAAGTTAGGCAAAAGCTAAACACAGCATATCAGCACAAACACCTTATACCAACTTTCTATCATGCTGATGGAGGATTGATGATTTTTTTGGCTTGTTTTGCAGCCACAGGGCCTGGGCACCTTGCAGTCATTGAGTCAACCATGAACTCCTCTGTATACCAAAGTATTCTAGAGTCAAATGTGAGGCCATCTGTCCGACAGTTAAAGCTTGGCCGAAATTGGGTCATGCAACAGGACAATGATCCCAAGCAAACCAGCAAATCTACAACAGAAATGGCTGAAAAAGAAAAGAATCAAGGTGTTGCACTGGCCCAGTAAAAACCCAGATCTCAACCCGACTGGAATGTTGCGACAGGACCCTAAGAGAGCTGTGCATAAACAAATGCCTGCAAACCTTGATGAACTAAAGCAATATTGTACAGAACAGCGGGCCAAAATTCCTCCAGAACAATTCGAGAGGCTGACACGATCATACAGAAAATGATTCCTTCAACTTGTGCCTGCTAAAAGTGGCTCTACTAGCAATTGAATCAGAAGGTGTACTTAGTTTGACACCCATGGCTTTTCCATTTGAGTTTTGTTTGTTAAATAAATAATTAATGACACAGTGTAGTATGACATTTGTTATTGTTCATCTGTATTGACCTAATTTTAAGACCTGCTAATGACCAGAGTATTTTTATTATGTTCTGATACATAAAACCATAAAATTCTAAAGGGTGTCCTTTCTTTTTCACATGACTGTATACACCATTAAAGTAATGAGAGAACCTCTGAATATTGCTGTGAAACTAAGAAGTCTCAGCAGGGGAGCTATTGTGACAAAAAGTAATAAGGAGAACATTTCCCCAGATAAAGGAACATCTAAACAGTCTCCATCAGTTACAAAATCCGGTTCCTGTAAAGCCAGGCAGAAATTAAGACTCGTCAGTCAAAAGGGAGGTGAATACCCTCAGCAAAAGACTGCTAGTTGTAGCACAATATGCTCCTCAGTCTTAATTCCCACCGCGTGCATTATTGTGCTGGTACTTGTGATTTCTCTACGGTCCGCTGCAGTTGTCTCCGTGTATACTTTAATGGGATTGACTGTTAAACCTGTTTTCTGGTCAACACAGAGCCATTCTTTTCTAGAATCTGGAAAGCAAGTGGAAAAAGGTCTTAGCAGCGGCGATGTGGGAATTCTATGTTGATTCTCAAGTTTTTCATTTTACGTGTGTTTATTCGTCAATAGTGTGACTGTGGTACTAAGAAGCTCCTTACTGTCAAACAAGAACACACTGCTTACACTAGTTCAGTCTGAGAATTACGTTTGGAAGCTTTTGATGTCTTTTGTAGCCTCCAGGGAATGTTTGTTTTTTGTGGAGTTGTTCCAGAGGAAAGGGAAAGGGAGTAGGCCTATCTTTCTTTTTCTTTTTTAGTCCTAATGTAAAAAATGGATGGTGGTTGCCTTTATGGATGGGTCAGGTTGGTCAATTAGACTTGTCATCCAATTAATCCGTTTTTCTAGATTTCATGGAAGTTAATTAAACATGCTATAAAATACATTTTAATTTCCATAGACCCAAGAGACTTCACATTTTTTATGATTATAATAAGCATTAATATCATCCTTACACAACCGTTGGGGTCGGTACAATTTTTTATGTTTTTGAAATACGTTTTGTATGCTCACTAAGGCTACATTTAATTTATTCCTGAATTAAAGCTGAATTTTTCGCCTCGATACTCTACAATCTTCATTGTCACATGAGCCTTCAGAAATCATTCAAATATGGTGATTTGGAACGCAAGAAACGTTTATTTTTATTATCAGTGTTGAAAACAGCAGTGCTGTTTTAATTTTGTGTAAACCATATTTTTTTCAGATGAAGAGAAAGTTTAAAAGAACAACATTTATTTGAAATAGAAATCTTTTATAAATATAAATTGTGTGTTAAAATTTAAAAGACATTCAAGACTGGTGTCCAAGACTTTTACTTGAAAAAATCCCAGTCACTGGAGGAACATCTGCGGGGAGTAAATGCCGGAGGTTGTGGGGGTTGTGGTGGATATCGGAAGACATCTTTTCCTTCCAACACCTCATAAAATTCTAGTTTTTACCTACTTCCTGAACCTCCACTGGTTTTTCCACTTCAGTTGGTTCAAGCAGACGAAGCGAGAAGGATTCTAGAAGCATGTTCCGGTCTTAGTTAAGATGTCAATGGTGTGTGTGCTTTCTCAAGGTCAACACACCCTAATAAGAATTCACCAGGGACCACTGTTATTATCAGCTAGCAACAAAATGGCTGAGGTAAAAAAAGAAAAAGAAAAAAAAAGTAATTATTCCCAGGCATGCGATAGATAAAGGCTCTCATTGCTTCCATCAAGGAAAGGATCGTTTTAGAAGGTGTTGATTTCCCAAAATGCCTCTTTTTTTGTTACCTTGAAGAGTTAATTGTGCTTTACGCTGTTGGACATCTACCGCTAGTTAAAAATCATGACATACCCTTCAGACATAACAAGCTCCGCTATGAGTTTCTGGGCAACGTCCAAGTTAAATGCCCTCTGTGGAATCCTTGATAACTGTTGAAAATCAGCCGATCGGGCCTTGGACGTGCTGTAAAACTGCAGCCATCACTCTGTGTCTGATGTGGAGGTCAGTGCCAGCAAAGCCAAAAGGGCACATCAATTTTTACAGCCCTCCTGAGGACGCGGGCAAGTTTCTCTCTCTCTCTCTCTCTCTCACTCTCACTCTTTCTCTCTCTCTCTCTCTCTCTCTCTCTCTCTCTCTCTCTCTCTCTCTCTCTCTCTCTCTCTCTCTCTCTCTCTCTCTCTCTCTCTCTCTACCTTTCCGTGTGAGGTGAGCGGATGTTCGTTGTTTCTCAAGGCTGTTATTTGTATGATGTCTGATGAAGCATGTGAACAGGGCAGAAGGACTACTTTCTGACCTGAACATGATGGCAATGGATGAATGCCAATGCAACTATTTACTTTATGGATGTCATCTTTGGCTAGTAAATACACCTTCACCTGTATTGCGATGCTGATGCATATATATGACATTGTATGTTTCAATGTCATATATATGTTTATACAAAATACTGAAATCATGTGTCCCAGTCACTTCCATAAAATCAAGTCATAAAGATGCTTCTACAAACATTTGTGAAAGAATGGGTCCCTCTCAGGAGCTCAGTGAAAAGTAACGTGGTACCGTGAATGGTTGCCACCTCTGGAAGTCCATTCGTGAAAATTCCTCACTAAATATTCCACAATCAACTGTTATTAAAGTGTTATTATAACAAAGTGCGAGCAACAGCCACAAAATGGTAGGCCACGTAAAATCACAGAGCAAGGTCAGCACATGCTGAGGCGCACAGTGCTCAGAAGTCGCCAACTTTATTTTCAATAGCTACAGACCTCTAAACTTTGTGTGGCCTTTAGATTAGCTCAACAACAATGCGTAGAGAGCTTAATGGAATGGAAGCAGCTGGATCCAAGCCCTACTTGACTAAAAGCATGGGATGCAGTGGTGTAAAGTTCTAGACTCTAAAGCAGTGGAGACGTGTTCTCTGGAGTAACGAATCACACTTCTCTGTCTAGCAATCTGAAGGACAAGTCTGGGTTTGAGAGTTGCCAGGAGAATGATACTTGCCTGACTGCATTGTGCCACATGTAAAGTTTGGTGAAGGGGGGATTATGGTACAGGGATGTTGTTGTTGTTTTTCAAAGCAGTGGTTCCCAAACCTGTCCTGGAGGACCACCAGCCCTGCACAATTTTCCATGTTTCCCTAATCAGACACACCTGATCCAACTCATCAGCTCAATAGTAGAGATGGCAAGACCTGAAGTGGGTGTCTGATGAGGGAGACATATAAAATGTGCAGGGTTGGTGGTCCTCCGGGACATGTTTGGGAACCACTGTTTTAGAGGCCCCCTCTTAGTACCAGTGAAATGAACACCTAATGCTTCAGCTCACCAAGACATTTTGGTCAAATTCATGCTCCCAACTTTGTGGGAACAGTTTGGGGATGGCTCCTTTCTGTTCCAACATGACTGCCCACCAGTGCACAAAGCAAAGACATCAATGAGTGAGTTTGGTTTGAAGGAACTAGACTGGCCTGAACGGAGTCCTGACCTCAACCTGATAGAACCTTTGGGATGAATTAGAGCAGAGACTGTGAGCCAGGCCTTCTCGTCCAACGTCAGTGCCTGAGCTCGTCAAAAACACACTCCTTAACCTTGGAGAAAGCCTTCCCAGAGGAGTTGAAGCTGTTATAGCTGTAAAGGGTGGGCCATGTTAAACCCTACAGATTAAGAATGGGACGTCATTAAAGTTCATGTGCACATAAAGGCAGGTGTCCCAAAACTTTTCAATATAGCATACAATAGCATCTATATAAAATTAATGAAGAAACAACTTGAAAACAGTATATTTAAAATATTTGTCGTAATGGCATCTTTTTATAAATGAGGACCAGTATCACTGATATTGCTACTGATGTCTCTATGAAATCGATTTTTTTAAACATTAAAGGTGCACTATGCAGCTTTCCGTCCACTGGAGGGCGCCTATTCGAAACAAACCATAGTTTGATGACACAAAGTGTGAGCGCAGCATCTTGGGAGATGTGGTCTTCTCATCACAGCCGGTGGAAAATAGGATTCAGGCAGAAATCACGTTCATGCATGCGGTTATTAACGTTACTGTAGTGTAAAGCAGAGCAGGACCGAGTGTTCTGGACCTCAGCACAGCTGCTGGAGCGATTGTTAAACAAATACCCGCCTCGCGAATACCGGGACTTTTATTATGACGGGACGGGACACAGTCGCCGTTCGCCTGCACAGATCCGCTCTTCCGGTTATGATTTTGAGGTAATGTAGCTCTGTTTATCATATTAGATACATTTAAGTGTGTTTAAAACGATGTTATGACTACTCCGTGCGTTCACTTGTTCACACTGCTAAGAGTAAAGCGCTCCTGCCAAATAAAACCCGAAACCGAGGGTAACGCAGATCAAGGTTATTTTCGTAAACGAAAACTGAAACGAAGACTAAAACTATTGGTCAAAAAACATTTTCGTAAACTGAAATAAAATTTAAAAATCTGAATAAATAAAAAACTTAAACTAAACGAAACTAACTACTCTTACTAAAAAACTAACTGAAATAAAATAATAATTAGCAAAAATAAATATTCGTTTTCGTTGTTAATAAGCTCTCTTTAATGTGGTGGAAAATCTGACTGTGGCGGTTGAGGGAGTGTCTGTTGCGCTACTGCGCGTCAAGTGAGCTGAGGAGATTAACCGCTGTCCTGTGACGGACGCGTGCAGACAGTCAACACATCGCCAGTCCTAAACGGCAGTTCACAAAGAATCAATGCGTCCGTGGCAGTGAAAGGGGAAATAACACAAGGTAATGAGATGCACGTTAAACTTCTTTTAAGCTCACTGCTTTAGAATGCCGTTTCTTACGTGACGAGAGACGCAGGCGCAAAAGTCAGCAACTATATTAGCAAATAACGTTAACGTTACTAGCCTACTGTGCGTTTGAGATTTCATGTTTGCATAATATTGACAGGCTCAAAGGTGTTATCATAATCATTTACTACTAATAATATTATTATCTGTGTGGAGACATTTCCCCACAAAGTAGGGAATGCCAGGACACACACACACACAGGTTTGTTTCACTATATAAGTGAGGACATTGCATGGACTTCCATTGATTTTATATCAGGTTAATGATATTTTATATCTCCTAACTCAATTCCTATCCCTAAACCTACCCATCCCAAGAACGTGCAAAACAATAGATTTAAATAAAAACATGTTTTGGCCGATTTATAAGCCTTTTTAACTAGTGAGGACCAGTCAAATGTCCTTACTAGTAAGTTATCATAATATTTTACTAGATAAGTGAGGACATTGGTCCCCTTTACAATTATTGCACAACAAACACACACACACACACACACACACACACACACACACACACACACACACACACACACACACACACACACACACACACACACACACACACACACGCACACACACATGTCTGGTGCGCTATCTTTGTGGGGACTTGCCATATAGACGGTTTTTATACCATACAAACCATATATTCTATCCCCCTACACTGCCCCTGCCCCTAAACCTACCCATCACAGAAACCTTCTACATTTTTACATTTTCAAAAGAACTCATTATGTGTGATTTATAAGCTTTTGTACCCATGGGGACCTCAATTTAGGTCCCCACGGTGACACAAGTCTGTGTGCATTCAGTTTGAAGTCCTCACCAGGCTAGAAAAACATGTACACACACACACACACACACACACACACACACACACACACACACACACACACACACACACACAGAGCAAAACAGTGTGTAGACACTGCTAGCCTACATTGTACTACTGAAGAAATTAAAATAAGCTTTTAATTGTTTAACAATATTTCATCTGTTATGAGTGAGTTTGTCTGGAATTTATAATTTTTACTTTTATATTTTACATTGCATCTATTTTGTTCTTTAAGATAGATCCTGTATAGGTCATAGTTTGACTCAAGCTTTTTTGCTCAAAGGTGAAGACCCAACTTTTTGTAAGACCGTCCTGGGTTTAAACAATAATGCTCGTTTATCAAGTGATTTCACTTAAGGATGTTTAGTAAGATTAAACTCTAATCTGTTAATTAAACTTTGCTGAAATTAAAAACCTTGATTTGGTCTACACTTCATTATGGTAACTCTGCTAAACTATAATTACTAAAACTAAAACTGAAACTAAATAAATAAAAACTAAATAGAAATGTATTTGCAAAATAAAAACTAAACTAAAACTAGCAAAACCATTTGTAAAACGAACTAAAACTAAACTGAAATTTGTAGCAAAATTGAAAACGATAATAAAATAAAAACTAATTTAAAAAAGCAAAACTATAATAACCTTGACGCAGATATGACGCAATTGACAGGCGACTCCCTCAAATGCAATGCTGAAACGTCCCTGTCCTCAGTTAAAATAGCAATTTTCTCACAATTTACAAATAGTTGGAAACTTCTGGGATATTGTAGGTACTCAACTGAACAAAATATATAACACAGGCCTAGTGGTTTTTGGATATTTTACTGCAAAAATACTACATAGTGCACCTTTAACGATAGACATTCAACATTACAGTATAATTGAAAGCTATCAATTTCAACATGAATTAAGCTTTAAAAAAATGTTTTTAATTCAAGTTCACTTAAAACAATCTTGACAGTACCTCATAATAAATGTCATATTCTTCTGTGGCCTTCATCAATATACAGAAATTGAATAAAGTTATCAAACACTTTTCAGTCTTAACTACATAAATTATGAATTAAATATAGATTAATCCCAAGCGGCAACCTCCCGCGATCTCTCTTGAAGCCAATACGGAAGTAATGTAAACTGCAATTCATCGACTGGCCACTAGGGACAGGCTCCAGAAGGGAGCAGAATCTCATTGACCCCCATGTTAAAATTCCCAACTTTACAGCAGAAAAAAACATGTTTACAGCCTGTATTAACATTAATGACAGTCATCCCAGCAACTGGTTTATTAGGATTATTTAAGATGTACCATTGCAGAACATGATGTGGATCTGAGGCACATCACCTCATTTTCTCAGAACTCTTTAAGCTCATTTAAGACATCATTTAACTCTTTAAAGGCTTCTTGTGAGAATATTTGACAAAATGGCCATTTTGGTATAATTCTGCATGTTATTGTTTGTTCAAGCGCAAAAGAGAATGTGATGGTGTACAGTTAGTGCACTCCATTTGATTATCAAACATTATCAGACACTATTGGTTCATGTCCTACTTTCCAGCGTAGGAGTTTTGCAAACTCAGCCAGTGCCAGCCAATCCTTCAGCTTTCTTTTTGGCAGCACAAGGACGAAGCGATGGCTTAGACAGCTTCAGGGGACAGCAGAGCCGGAGAGAGATAAGAGAACAAAAACAAACAGAGCTGAGGAAGAGGAGGGGGAGACGAGAGGACGACGACGAAGAAGGAGAGAAAGTTGTCAGGGATCAGGGTGACCCTGAGCCGCACAGAATCATCTCCTGCCAAAATCTAGAGAAAGGAAACCAGGCCACCTTGTAATGTTTGCGCACGGCAGTCGGGCACGGTGTCAAATCTAGAGGCGAACGCGGACGTGCTCATGTTCTGAAGGGATTGTCTTTGAAAGGGCTGATGCTCTATCTAAATTTGCTCTAAACAGAGAACAAATATGTATTCTACCTGAAATTGTTGCTTGTGTTAGGCTTTAGAGCTTCACATGGTTCCCCCGAAAAGATGTCATGTCCGCCCTTGGTCACCATTTACTTTCATTGTATAGAAAAGCAGCAGCATTAAAGATAAAGGTTCATCCAAAAATGAAAATTCTGTCATTATTTAACAAACCTGTAAGACTTTTGTTCATCTTCAGAACACAAAAGATTTCTGTCCCTCTGTTGACAGCTACACAACTGACACTTTTACACTTTACAAAGTCCAGATCATAAAAATAATAAAATTGGGAGGTTTTCTCCAAATTTTCTGAAGAGACACGATCGCTTTATATGATGAACAGATAGGCTTTTATTTACATATAAACATTCATTAACTCACATGTCCGATATGATAAACAGAAGCTCAAACATGTTCGCTTGACGTGCAAGAACAAATGAGGTTTGTTCTTGTATTACACGGCATGTTTGAGCTTCCACAAGAACGCATGCGGTTTGTTCTTCTGTTACACAGCCCGTTTCAGCTTCCTCAAAGACCAATTAGGTTTGTTCTTGTGTTACGCTGCACGTTTGAGCTTCCTCAAGAACCAATGAGGTTTGCTCTTGTGTTATGCAGCATGTTTGAGCTTCTGCAAGAAATTATAAGGTTTGTTCTCGTGTAATGCTGCACTTTTGAGCTTCCTCAAGAACCAATGAGGTTTGAACTCGTGTTACACAGCATGTTTGAGCTTCCTCAAGAACCAATGAAGTTCATTCTCGTGTTACGCTTCACGTTTGAGCTTCCTCAAGAACCAATGAAGTTCATTCTCGTGTTACGCATCACGTTTGAGCTTTCTCAAGAACCAATGAGGTTTGTTCTCATGTTATACAGCACATTTGAGCTTTCACAAGAACCAATGAGGTTTGTTCTTGCATGTCAAGCAGGTCAGGTTGAGCTTCAGTTTATGTTCACTGATCAATGTGATTAAAAGATTAAATTCAATATGTTCATCATGTAACACAATAAATTCTATTCAGAACATTTAGACTAAACCCATTTGATTCATATGGGACAGAAAGCTCTCAGATTGCATCTGTAAGGCCACCCAAATCGTCCCAATGGAGGCTAACGATTGGTGGGTGAAGGTCGACGCGGAAAAAATCTCCGGGAAAAATGGCGTTTGGGGTATAGCGTGTTATCTTGGCATGGTTGCCTGCTAAAATTGGGTCTGGGTCTACATAATTGAGGTTGCTTCAATCCGCTGACAAAAACGTGGACTTGGCAACACAGTGCAGTTGAGTTCTGTTGGCATTTGACAACTAATGTTATGTGTGGCTCAAGGTTATTATAGTTTTGCTTTTTGAAATTAGTTTTTATTTTATTATCGTTTTCAATTTTGCTACAAATTTCAGTTTAGTTTTAGTTAGTTTTACAAATGGTTTTGCTAGTTTTAGTTTAGTTTTTATTTTGCAAATACATTTCTATTTAGTTTTTATTTATTTAGTTTCAGTTTTAGTTTTAGTAATTATAGTTTAGCAGAGTTACCATAATGAAGTGTAGAGACCAAATCAAGGTTTTTAATTTCAGCAAAGTTTAATGTTTGCACAGATTAGAGTTTAATCTTACTAAACATCCTTAAGTGAAATAACTTGATAAACGAGCATTATTGTTTAAACCCAGGACGGTCTTACAAAACATGCATAAAGTTGGGTCTTCACCTTTGAGCAAAAAAGCTTGAGTCAAACTATGACCTATACAAACAACGATCTGGAGATTAAAAATGAAATAAATTATATTTTGATATTAAAAAATTATATTTGATATTTTTGACATAGATCCTCTGAGTATCTTAAAGAACAAAATAAATGCAAAGTAAAATATAAAAGTAAAAATTATAAATTCCAGACAAACTCATTCATAACAAAGATGAAATATTTGGAAATCCATTACATTTCGTTAATTTTCAGCTAAAACAATTAAAAGCTTATTTTAATTTCTTCAGTAGTACAATGTAGGCTAGCAGTGTAAGACCACAGCTAAAGTCATCTGAATACAGCCAACACACACTGTTGTGCTCTGTGTGTGTGTGTGTGTGTGTGTGTGTGTGTGTGTGTGTGTGTGTGTGTGTGTGTGTGTGTGTGTGTGTGTGTGTGTGTGTGTGTGTGTGTGTGTGTGTGTGTGTGTGTGTGTTGTGCTATAATTGTAAAGGGGGCCAATGTCTTCACTTATCTAGTAAAATATTATGATAACTGACTAGTTTGACATTGGATCACTAGTTAAAAAGGCTTATAAATCGGCACAAACATGTTTTAATTTAAATCTATTGTTTAGCACGTTCTTGGGATGGGTAGGTTTAGGGATAGGGGTTGGGTTAGGGGATAGAAAATATCATTAACCTGATATAAAATCAATGGAAGTCCACGCAATGTCCTCACTTATATAGTGAAACAAACGTGTGTGGGTGTGTGTCCTGATATTCCCTACTTTGTGGGGAAATGTCTCCACACAGATAATAATATAATATAATGTAAATGATTATGATAACACCTTTGAGCCTGTCAATATTATGCAAAGATGAAATCTCAAACGCACAGTAGGCTAGTAATGGCTACTATAGTTGCTGACTTTTGCGCCTGCGTCTCTCGTCGCGTAAGACACGGCATTCTAAAACAGGAGCTTAAGTTAAAAGAAGTTCAACGTGCATCTCATTACCTTGTGTTATTTCCCATTTCACTGCCACGGACGCATTGATTCTTTGTGAACTGCCGTTTAGTGATGTGTTGCCTGTCTGCACGCGTCCGTCACAGGACAGCGGTTAATCTCCTCCTCAGATCACTTCACGCGCAGTAGCGCGATACAGACACTCCCTCAACCGCCACAGTCAGATTTTCCACCACATTAAAAAGAGCTTATTAATAACGAAAACGAATATTTATTTTTGCTAATTATTATTTTATTTCAGTTAGTTTTTTAGTAAGAGTAGTTAGTTTCGTTTAGTTTTAGTTTTTAATTTATTCAGATTTTTTAATTTTATTTCAGTTTACGAAAATGTTTTTTGACCAATAGTTTTAGTCTTAGTTTCAGTTTTCGTTTACGAAAATAACCTTGGTGTGGCTTCGTTGCTCTGATTGGTTGTAGTCTATCCAATTGAGGTCTTTCCTGGTTCGGATGAAACGCCCCATAATCACAGCCCAATGGAGCAGTTTCAGACTCATTTTCTGGCTAGAATTGAGTATGACCATGTCAGGCTTGGATTTAATTCCAATTCATCTTTATCTGACTCCATTTAATCATAATTTTGAATTTAGGTTAGATTGCCAATTAGTTATTTGGTCATTTAAATGTAATAGTTTAATAACACATTTAATTATTCTGTTTAACCCTTTGTTGAAATTATACGTATATAACCTCCTAGAGATCGATAATAATTTCAGAGTAAGTCATCATCATTTTTATTTGTGTTCTGAAGATGAACGAAAGTCTTATAGGTTTGGAACGGCCTGACTTATTTCTGTTTGACGTGCTAAAAACATTCAGAGCATATTTTTTTAATCTTAAAATCAAGTAGTTTAGCTTGTTTGTAAGACTAGTCACCCTGATGTTCCTTTGTTTGAGTGTCCGTCAGAACAGGTAATGTTTCTGCCAGCTGATTTGTTACACTGGCATAGTTTTCTTAAATGCAGAGTCCGCTGTCCTCCTCCCGACAGCATGGATGACCTCTCGCATGGGTCTTTTGCTGGTACAGTGCCTAGAGAATACATCTATTTGCATTTTACAATTGTTTAACAAATAGTCACCCGTGGCAGGCTATTATCCCCCACTGTGACCCCAACACACACACACAGCTGTGGCCTGGCACACAGGGGTTCGTTCTCACTTATGCTGAAGAGAAACCAGAGAAACGAGATACATCTGTGAGACTAATTGAAGAATTAATAGATAGATAGATAGATAGATAGATAGATAGATAGATAGATAGATAGATAGATAGATAGATAGATAGATAGATAGATAGATAGATAGATAGATAGATAGATAGATAGATAGATAGATAGATAGATAGATAGATAGATAGATAGATAGATAGATAGATAGATAGATGGATGTTGAGTCAAGGACATGTGTCTTTGCAATGGTTTATGTAAATAGATTGTTTGTGTCATTAAACTCGATTTTACTTGTCTGCTTTCAGTTGATAATTCTCAGGTAAATTCAGTGGGCAGTTGAAATGAGTCAAGACTTTATTTTCCATAACTCATTAGAGAAAATGTAAATGTTTCAAAGGGACTCTTTAGAAACTATAGTGTGGTGATTGTACTACAGGAAAACTTTACTGGGTTAACTTTACTATAAGGTCACTATTTGTGGGTAGAATGTATTATTTTAAATGCAGGCAAATCTGAAAAGTAGGAGACTGAAGGTGCATTCCATTTGACAGGGTCCCTGCGCAGTGTCCACTGCTCCCTACTCTGGATTATGATGTAACACAAACAAATATTGTAATTTACTTTACTTTCAAATGTTAAATCAAATAATAACACACAGTATGTATCTAATAAATATAATCAAAACATTATATTAGTCTATTAGTTTTACTTTTAGTGTGGGTTTCCACATGGTCTAAAATTTCAAAATCCAAATTTTAGGCCTTGAAGGGTTAGTTCACTTGTCTGGCCATCACCAGACAAGCTCAATTTAAGATTGAACATTGGTCTGGGGAGTCTGCTCTGTATTTTCTACCGCACAAGGGGTGTGATCAACTGGCATTATTCAATTCACTATTATATTATTGTTTTTAAAAGAAGTCTCTTATGCTCACCAAGGCTGCATTTATTTGATTAAAAAAATACCGTAATAACTTGTCTGGCTATCTTTTATGATTGAACTTTGGTCTGGGGAGTCTGCTCTGCATTTTCTACTGCACAAGAGGCGTGATCAACGAGCATAATTCAAATGACTGTACGCAATTGGATAGTCCTTGAACCAATCAGACCACAAGAGGTGTGATCAACAGGCAACGACTCATCGCTTCTCTATCCCTCATTGTGTTAAACCCGCCAATGGTACGGCAGGTGGATAAGCCAATCTGTGATTGGTGCCCGCAAAAGTGTAACAGAAGCAGTAATGAAATGAGAAATGAATGAATGAAGAGAATCAGAAATGAATCTACAGGTTTCCAGACTCAAATGTTAAAAACATTAAACATTCTACCTCACATCTCCCCCTCCCCCCTATTGACAGAAATGAGAGAGGGAGGGGGAGATGTGAGGGAGGATGTTTCAGCCGGGACTTTTTACTGCGCCGAGTTGAAGTACTCTCAGAAGTGCTATTCCGCCATACATTATAGTTCTCCTTTTTAATCTGCTTAGAAAAGCGCCACGTTTTATTTTATGTGCTCACTGAAATGCTCCCACAGCGCTTTAAAATGTGTGTGTGTGTGTGTGTGTGTGTGTGTGTGTGTGTGTGTGTGTGTGTGTGTGTGTGTGTGTGTGTGTGTGTGTGTGTGCGTGTGTGCGTGTGTTTGCTTGCATTCTGTCTTTCGCTAGACCAAATATAATTTGCTGTATTGCAACTACAAATGAGACCAACATGCAATGTATATTACTGCCAATCTCTTTCTGATTGTACCACAGACACATAAAACTGATTTTATTCTTCAATTAATAATGCTCCAGTTCTTCCAGGCAAATCATTACATTTTTCAGTAACACTTTACAATACGGGTGCACTAATATGCATTAATTCATGCTTAACTAATGCACAGATAATCATTAGTTAATGTATAACTAATGGTGAACTAACCGATTTATTAATGATTACTGCATCAACAACTAATGATGATTCTGCATGATTAATAGATTAAGTAATCATTATATGGTTATTAGTTAAATATGTCATTATGTATTAATTCCTTAATAACATATTAACTAATAATTTAAATTAAATTAGTTAAGCATGAATTAATGCATATTAGTACACCCGTATTGTAAAGTGTTACCTATTTTTCACCTGCCGTCTCGCATAAGCGCCAATGAATGACCAAATAAAAAGTGTAATAGCACTAAAAAAGAGTTAATAAAAGCGATTATTATTATATAAAAACTACAAAACTCAATTCGGTACTGACACACGGACTGATGCCAGATACTGAATGTGTTCTATTTAGGCTTATTGCCCTTGAACGGTCAAAGACACACGTGCATATGTCCTATTGGTGGTTATGTATTGAGTGAACAGACGTGTGTCAGTGTTGAATCTGCACATTACTGTAGCTCTTAAGGTGAAAGGAATCTAATAGCATATACCTGCTGTCTGTGTCATTAATGTTAATCAAACAACAACAACGAGGGAAAACTCTTAAAGGTCCCCTGAAATCAAAATGAAGTTTTTTAGCTTTTAGTATGACAATGTTAGCCTTAACGTTATGAATAAGCTGGTGTGGTCCAAAACTATGACAAAATTTGCATTTAGGAGATATAAGCGTTCAAATCTTAGTCTCTCACTTCCGTTAAAACGAATTACAGATTTTGATGACATCATCGCAGACTTCACCTTCTCATCAAATCTTCTGTCCAATCAAAATGCTCGCTGAATCTAAAGCCTGCCCCCTACACTGCGAAGCTGTGGCTGAAATCGGTCAATTGTTCACATATTTACTAATTTTTACATGGTGAAAGGCACATAGCGCTATATATATATATATATATATATATATATATATATATATATATATATATATGCGATAGGAAACGATTCAGTGTAAATATGCTTTCAGTTGAGGTGAATGAAGTCCGTTTTCACGTTAGTTTCACGCACTGCGGCAGCACACACACACCAACGGCTCTGGTCAAAATTTAGACTTGACACGAGAGCGTAGCGCAGATCAGATCAGATCAGGTCATTTGCACGAGTCAGGACCGACAACAAAACATATCGACCCATTTGAATTCTGCACAGAATGCTGCATTTCAAAGCAATATGGAGGAGATCATGATCATGGTTAGAGGAAACTGGCTTTACCAAACAAAAAAGGCTTGTCAAACTGTATATTAACGAAACGCTATTGGCTGTATCAAAAAGGGGAGGAGCTGCTAACAGCTGGAGCCGTTTCAGGGGAAATCACGTCAACACATTGAATAATGTGGCGTGTTTCAAGGCACTTCAGTGGGCCTTTAAACTTAAAGCACTGTTTGTATCTGTATCTTTATGTTGTATTTATTTATCCTAGTCTGCCTTAAAAAGGCAAAAGACCTAGAGTGTGGAACTGAGAAAAATGACTTTAAAGATTTACTTGTCCAGACAAATTATTATAGATATAGGACACTGGAAATCTGGCAATTAGATGTTTTAGTAATGGAAATTATCTACATTAAAAAATCGTGAGCTAAAAACTTGACTTTTGACCCCTATTTTCAAGTTACTGTAGGCCTACTCTGCCTTTGTATTGTCTGCAAAATGTCAAACCAAGGCAAATGGCAGTAACTTCAACACAAATCATTATAGTACCACCTGTATAAAATCTAGTGCCCATGGCATTTACTTTGGAAGATTTACAATTGCTTTTGTAATATGGAGCAGTTTGGTAGCCTATTCATAGGAGACTGTTTATGCTGCAGGCTGCTAGCCAGCTAAACAAAGTAGATTGCGATCTATCTAATTTGTTAGTCTAAAATGCATCTTTTGTGTTACACAATTTTTTAACCTTGACCTTGATGTCTGCATTTCAAAGCCACCTCAACCATACTTAAACGCTTTTAGTAAAAACAACCACTCAACTATTTGTTACCTACACTTTTATTCAGGTATCGTGTGTGTCAGAAGTGCTTCAGTGACAGATGTATGATACAGGCTACACCGTAGCACAGCAAACAGCAAACAGCGGCTAAACAATAGTATCCAAACTCAATTTGAGCGTTCTAAAACAAAGGAAAAGAACATTAACTGGTGTTAAGGTGTTCTGCCTTGGTTTATCCTAGGCTTTTTGAAGTTACTGTTAAGACAACCTCTTATTTTCTTGAGGAAAAAATGGAATTGGCTCGAGATACTTATCCACATGATAAAGGAGGTATTGAATGTGTCAGAACTATGAATTTCGACCAAAAATTACGTTACTGTCTTTAGCCTTTGTAGGGCAGCACTGTCATTTGTTTATAAGTTTTTATTTTATTACTGACCGTTTAGTTGATTATCTAATTACTTGCGAATTTACACTACCGGTCAAAAGTTTGAGAACAGTAAAAAAGGTTGAGCATCACTACTCAATAAACATTTATAATTATTTTCAGTATTGAAAGCAGTTGTATAAAACACTTTTTTAGAGTTCTTTGATGAATAGTAGGATCAAACAAACAGTACTGAAATAAAAGTTTTGCTTTCAAACTGAAGCAAAAGCCCAGATGGTAAGATCAGATCAGATATCGGACCACCACTTCAGTCTCCTTGTCGGATCACCATCATATTTTAAACTTGCCTGATCATTAATGGAAAAGTGAAATAAGAAGTACATATGAATAATCAAAACATGAGATGAGCAAAATGCCTGCAGAATATGCCAAAATCTGTCCTCTGTAGGACATCTTTTTATGTGGGATGTCTCAACTTTCAACCTCGCACAATTCTATTTTGATAAATTTGAATGGCTTGATTTACTTACAATGAATGTGACGTTGTCGGAAGTTTTAGTTAGCGAGTCGCACATGCTTAGCCTAGGAATCTAGACGCACCCTAGCGGCAGCAAATGTAATTCTGAGCTGTAAATGCCAAACTCTGGTCAGGCCAATCACATCGTGTATAGAGTCGGTGGGCCGGTCTTAACATAATGGCGGCCGAGTTGCGCTTGTGTGCTACTAGTAAACACAGAAACTGGCGAACGGCGGCGGTCTTTCTAATCAGCTTTGACGGTGACTCTTGAAGACTTGGAGTTAAACTTTTCTCTGAGAAAAGAACAAAGAATGGCACTGAAGTCATTCTTAAGAAGGGAAGATGTGTTCAGCGTTTTGCTGACCGAATACAGCGAAAGTTTAATTTGTCAACGAGCTCTGCTTCACCTTCGTTGCTCTGGTTGGTTGTAGCGCTATCCAATTGCGTGCACGCCGTGCAGAGGGAGTTTAAAAGACAACCGTTTATCCCGCCCCTCAGATTGAGCCCTGTCAATGGTGAGTTTCCAGACCAAACATCTTGATGTGGGTCTGGCTTGTCAGTCTAGCACATGCTATTATCCCTTATCAAAAGTGCGCGGGTCGATTGCTGTCTTTTCAAAACTGCGGGGGTTATGATCCCCCTGTCCCCCGTGTCAGTGGCGCGCCTGGAGTTAATAATCTGATTATGACGTATTACCTTTTTTCAAATGACACTTCCTGAACATCCAAAACAATGCTGTGCTGGGATAAATGCGCTTGTTGTGTGTGCGTAGCCTGCATATGATGGTATTTTGACCTGCTGAGAACTCATGGAGAGCTTATAAAACAGCCGGCAGGACACACCAACACACACACACAAACACAAACAATGATCTGCTTCGAGGAGGCGTCTGTACTGAACTGTGATGGGTAGACTCACAACTATGATGAGAAAAAAAAACGATATGCGTGAGCATTCTGTGTTGCGTTCGAACTTCACCAGAGTTCGTTTGGAAGCGAACCGAGACCCATCTTTTCAGCGTTCTCGGTCCGCTTGTTTTTGGTGCGCACCATGTTTCGGATGGCACACCACTAACAGAGCAATCGCACCAGTATTTCTTTTTTCATTCAACCAAATATGCCAAGTGTGAACACACCCTTAAAAAGGCTCTGTGATCTTATAGGGTTAGCTCACCCAAAAATGAAAATTCCATCAATAATTACGTACCCTAATGTCGTTCGACACTCGTAAGATCTCCGTTCATCTTCAGAACACAAATGTAGATATTTTTGCTGAAATCCGATGGCTCAGAAAGGCCTTCATTGACACCTATGTCATTTCCTCTCTCAAGACCCATAAAGGCACTAAAGACGTCATTACAAAGTCCATCTCACTACAGTGGTTCTACAATAACTTTATGAAGTGACAAGAATAGTTTTTGTGCACAAAAAAACCCCTGACAAAACAACTTCTAGTGATGGGCCGATTTCAAAACAAAGTTTCGAACGTTATTAATTAATTAACACCAATGTCACAAGATCTCAGCAGTTCGACACGCGACCCGAATCATGAATCGATACGCTGATTCATAACCGTTCGAAACGTTTTGAAATCGGTAATTTTTTTGCGCACAAAAAACATTCTCGTCGTTTCGTAAAATGATCGTAGAATCACTGTGGAATGGGCTTTGTAATGACGTCTTTAGTGCCTTTATGGGTCTTGAGAGAGAAAACGGCATTGGTGTCAATGAAGGCCTTTCTGAGCCATCGGATTTTAAACAAAAATATCTTCATTTGTGTTCCGAAGATGAACGGAGGTCTTACGGGTGTCGAACGACATTAGTGTAAGTAATTAATGACTACAATTTTTTGGTGAACTAACCTTTTAATATGACACAATATTCACATTCCACACTAATTTTAAAGCTCTGTAGCCTACTTTCAACAAGTCAATGTCAACAAGTGTCTCATTTGGAACTATTTTTATTCTCTTAATAATTTTGGGAGAAACATCAAACAATGTTGACACTTAAAGGGCAACCTCTGCACAATAAAAATGTCCTCCAGGTGCTCATAAAAGAGTTTGATCCCAAAGTGGAGATGAGGGGAGGTTTTGTGTATCCAGCATTGGCCGAGTTAATGTGAGTGGTTAATCTGGGTCCGGCTTTAATTAGTTGGACAGTTTTATTGCAGTTGTCTGCTCAGCTTCCTGTGTAGTCTATGCACAGCGGACATTGGGCGGCCCGAGACAGAGACAATTTGAGTGCTTTGGATATGACATTCTTTGTGTGTGTGTATGTGTGGATACTGTTGTTTTTGTGTTTACTGGAATTCCCTCAGGGCCAGAACAGGTCGCAGCTGTATAGAACATTGCCAGAGTTGTTGAGACATTAGAAGTGTGTGCGTGTGTAAGTTCACTCTGTTTGTGTTAAGACAGCTGATGCATGAAATGGAACTCAGGTAAGCGCAGGGGCCCGCGGCTGTCTCATGTCTTCCGCCAAGTGATTTTACTCTGGCGCATTGATTTTGTTCTTCACAAGCTCACAGCCGGCAAAAAGAATCAGCTGACCGACAGAGTCCTGACGTTTGACAAGTTAAACCCTTAGAAAGAGAACATGCAGAGAGTGTTACATTACATAGACCAGCAGACACACAAACAAACCAGCAGTGCAAATTTTTTAATCAAATATTTTATTATATTACAAACATTTATTAATATTGCATATTGTGTTATGTTGTGTGTGTTTATCCAAAGTCATGTTGTTCAACATGTATTACTTTTCATATTCAATCAATAATTTTTTTACACTTTTTTATTTAAAGGGGTGATATATTAAAGGTCCCATTCTTCGCGTGTTTTCAACTTTGATTATGTTTACAGTGTGCAATATAACATGAGTTCATGTTTCTTGTGTAAAAAAGTATTTTTCAGACAATTGACTTATCTGTACAGCGCTGTTTTCTCTGTCCTAAAAACGGCCTGATGATTTCCTTGTTCTATGAAGTTCCCCCTTCAGAAACACGTAACGAGTTCTGATTGGGCCAGTGCGTTACCGTGTTGTGATTGGACAGCAGCTTAGCACACTTTGCCCGGAAAGGTCCCGCCTCTTACCATAACGGGGAGATGCAAGCGCTGAATGCGCGCTCTTCTCCACGTGGGAGAGAAACAAGACCACGCCCCCTATTTTGCATGTACTTGTGGGCGGAGGGTTAGTCAACAAACGGTTCTAGTGACGTCATTACATCCCTGCACTTCCTGCTGTAGTCCAAACCGGCCGTTCGCTATAGGCTTTGAAAGGGAACTTCTGTTAAATAAAATATCTCGCTTGGCATTGAACTTTGAGCTTTATAATTTTACAGGTATTATTTATGCTCTAACAGCAACATTACACACTAACTAAAGTTTGAAAGATGGAATCGCGAAGAACGGGACCTTTAAGAAATCAACTTTCCCTTGAGCTTTTGATATACAAAAGGTCATGGTAATATAAGAATGTCCTGTTCAAAGCCTCCTCAACCAAACTGAAACGCTACGTTTCAAGCTGAAAACGTCTTTGTTAGTCAGAGAAAACCTTTATAGACACCAGGCCCTTGACATCATCGTGTGGTAATAAACTGCCTCAGCATAAGATGAACTACGGTCTACGACTGATTCTGTAGCCCCGCCCACCGACTCGTACCTGATATAACACAGGCCTACATAAAGCTAAACCGGATCAAACCTCTTAGCAATAAATATACAACATAAGCTTCATTCGTATTCCAATATTATGAATGCATGGATGTACTTTTTAATAGATATTTTTTATGAAAATCTAGCTCGCGTGGGGAAGACATTGTATGTTTGTTCCTTCATTTCACCGCGGATTGCAAACAAGAGACTGGAACTGCAGATAGGATGAGATCACATGAATGAATGAAGCAACACTAATGTGAGTAAAACAAATGTTTTATATGTGATAATATTGCATTGTTACAGATCATTTGATCTCTATCATGTGTATGTGTCTAACAGAACATACCGTAGCATGCTGTCAAAGGCTGAAGAGTCCTTTATTTGTAGTGTTGTTGGTTCATTGCGATTCAGGATCAGACTTGGAAATGTATCGGCCAGAGCTCCCAAACCCCACATCCCGGGACTATGTGTTTTCCAGACGGGCTACCAAAACGTAAATTATCTTAAATAGTGAAACAACATTCACTACGTTGTTCACTCTCTTGACTTGATATTTGAAGGCAAACTACAATCGTGGAAGTTTTGATCATGCTGTCTGCATTGTACTTGGCGTGAATGTGTGTGTGTGTGTGTGTGTGTGTGTGTGTGTGTGTGTGTGTGTGTGTGTGTGTGTGTGTGTGTGTGTGTGTGTGTGTGTGTGTGTGTGTGTGTGTGTGTGTGTGTGTGTGTGTGTGTGTGTGTGTGTGTGTGTGTGTGTGATGCACAGTTTGTGCGGGCCAAGTAATAAAAAATAACATTCCAGTCAATCATGGGTGGCTGAGAGATGAATCATTGTGTTTGTTTGATAAAGATATTTTGCAAACCCTGTTGGCGATTCATTCCAGTTGCCGATTTTCCCACATTTTCAAAACAATTTCCACATGTACTGACAGGGGAGCTGGAGCTCATTATAATATGCAAATCTTATCCAATCTTAGCAGTGGGCATTCACTTCCAAGTCTTCAGTGCGACACGTTCATCAAAACCAAGCCTTCATTAGAGAGCCTCAAAACCAGGGTAGAAAATAGCCTATTATTCATTATGTTTTTGAATGTAAAAACCATGCAAACACCATAAATTGACCTCAGACAACATTATAAAAAATTAAAAGCCAGTTCATGACCCCTTTAATAGGTAGGGATTCAAAGCTTTTGTATAGCATCAGAAAACTTGTAATTTACCACACATTTGGACAATTTTTTTCTCTCTTTTAGAACTCAACAGCATCCTGTCTCCATTCAAATCCTTTGTTTTGGCAAGAGCACCATAAACATTCATCAACATATCTCCATTTGTTTTCCGCAGAAGAAATAACTGATTTGGAAGGGTGAGTACATTTTCATTACATTTTTTGGGCAAACCTTTCACGTTTCTCATTTTCTTCCTCTATGAAATGTAAGAGTTACATCTGCTAGTAAAATGAGGACACACCAGCCCCATCCAGACCCCATAAGTGAGACCTGAAGTGTCAGCCATCAGAGCATTCTGGGAACTCTGAATAATAAGTGTTTAGTCCTGATCAATGGGAGCCACCGCGCTGTTAGTGGCAAAATCAATACAGTTTTCTTTGCTATTACAATAGGCTGTCTTGTTGCAAATGAGCTCTAAAACAGAGTTGTCTGGAAGAGATGTCGAAGCAGAGCAGCCTGCAGAAGTTCAGAGTAATGAAGGGGTCAACAGCTTCCATTACTGCGGCTGTCTGCACTGAGGGAACCTCTCAGGATGATGCACAGTCATTACTTTCTCTGTTCAGTGTGGAATAAAGACCAGCAAACATTAAAGTCATTAAATGCAACAAGAATTGCACTTTGCAACCATTTTACTACTGTAATTTCACATTAACTACTGTTCAAAAGTTGGGCATCGGTAAGACTTATTGTTATTAAAAGAAGTTTCTTATGCTCACTAAGGCTGCATTTATTTGATTAAAAAATACAGTAATAACTCGTCTGGCTATCACCAGACCAAGCTCAATTTAAGATTGAACATTGGGGAGTCTGCTCTGTATTTTCTACTGCACAAGAGGCGTGATCAATGAGCATAATTCAAATGACTCTGTACGCAATTGGATAGTCCTTCAACCAATCAGACCACAAGAGGCGTGATCAACGGGCAACGACCCATCGCTTCTCTATTTGTCATTGTGTTAAACCCGACAATAGCGCGCCAGGTGAATAAGCCAGTCTGTGATTGGTTCCCGCAAAAGTGTAACAGAAGCAGTAGAAATGAATCTACAGGTTTACAGCCTGAGCTGCAGGGCGAAATCAAATCACCGGCAGATCAGGCTAGGTTTACCCAGTGTAAGTAATAACTGTAATATAGTGAAATATCAGTTATACTGTTTTCTATTTTATTATATTTTAACATGTAATTTTTTCCTGTGATTCCTGAATTTTCAGCATCATTACTCTAGTTTTCAGTGTCACATGATCCTTCAGAAACCATTCTAATATGCAGATTTTTACATTTACATATTTTTTATTTATTTTACATTTACATAGATTTGGGCGTAACATGCAATGAACCAATCAATGTCTCATCTCCCATTCCCTTTAAAAGCCAGTTGCGCTCACACCTTGGTGTATGGCCGAATTTGTGAGTGGAAAGACTGAACGCTACTCCAGAGAGGAATCCATTTATTTTTTTATATTAAAAATGTTTGTGTGCCCTAAGTGTGTATAAGCCCCTTGCACGTGTGTTGTGTAGCCCTCTATTGGCGCATATTGCAAACGCTCCCTTTAAATAAATACAAAAACGAATGACCAGTTTTTTGGTTGGTCAGTGGTGCAGTCATTTTCAGTTGCCTCAAAATAGCAGCGCATCAACAATGGGCCTAAACACATCTCGTTTTCAGACCAGCACGCCCATGGGCGAACAGATGGGCGCGAGTGCATTTGCTATTTAAACAACGTAATGTGAAAATATTAACTGTCGGGCTGAAACTAGCAAAAAACACTTACATCACACCTGCCGTCACATTGGGCCAGGTGTATGATAGGGCCCTATAAAGGTCTTTGCTGTCACTTTTGCTAAATAAAAGCATTTAGGGATAGTTCACCCAAAAATGAAAATGTCATCATTTACTTAAAGGTGTCATGAACTGGCTTTTTTTCTTTTTTTTATACTGTTATCTGAGGTCAACTAATGACTTTTGTGTGGTTTTTTATATTCAAAAACTAATAAGTAATAGGATATTTTCTACACTGGTTTTAAGGCTCTTTCCTGAACGCTGGGTTTTTATGGGCGTGCCGCACTGGAGACTTGGAAGTAAACGTCAAACTTGGAAGTAAAAGTAAGCGGCAACTGCAACTTGTCTTTATCAAACAAACAATGATTTATTTTTCATCCACCCGCGATTGTATTACATGGCCTGCACCCGCATGATCGGTCGATATAAGTGTGAACCGCGAGCGCACACACACACACACACACACACACACACGTGTGCGTGCGTGCCCAGACCAAGAAAGAATTTCTGCCGATGGGCGTGCGTATTGGTAGCCCATCTGGTACAGCCTCGGAAATAGTACTATTATATATATATATTTTTTTATTTACTCAGATAAGTTTGTTGCATCATTCCTGTCAGATCCAATATAGAAGGTACAACATTGTGTCTGCAAATCAAGCACTTGAGACTTGTTTACAAACGATTCCGCAGTAAAATGCAGCAAACATACGGTCTTCCCCACGTGAGCTGGAACTTCATTAAAAATAAATGAAGTGTCACACATTCCTAATATTATGATCCAAAGGAAGCTCATGCAACGACTGCGTTCTTCCACAATATCTTGCTATCTTCTTCCACATGTTTATTGTTGTTGGCTAGCGCGAGCCGATCAGTTCCATGAGTCAGTGGGCGGGGCTACTGAATTACATGTTCTGTAGAGGCGGTGTTTCGTCGCGCAGTGACGTAAGGATGAAGCTCAAGATCATTTTCTGGGCCTGGTGTCTATAAACGCTTAAAAACTCTGAAATTTACAGGATAATCTTATATTGTCATGACCTTTTATATATCAAAAGCTCAAGGGAAAGTTGATTTCTCAATTCATCACCCCTTTGGGGGGGGGGGGGGGGGGGTGAAATGCTGTTTCATGCATACTGAGCTTTTTACACTGTTAAAGACTTGGATTCCCATTAAACATAGACAAAGTTTCAAAAACTAATGTTGGACGTTTGATGGAGTATTTCTGTGTCAAAAATACTCCTTCCGGTTTCTCACAAGTTTCGGAGAGTTTTTTTCTAGTATGGGTCCGCTTGACGTCGATAGAGCGAAAGTTCTTTGTATGGGCTGTACAGGCTCTCCTCCCGGAAGGGTGCGCACGCGTGACCAGAGGCGAGAGAGCAAATGCACGCCCATAAACACTGCTCTCAGGTGCAGATCCACTCGTCTGAGCAACACTTCTGTCGCGCTTCTCCACTTAATTCCTTTGGGTGACATCAAGCGACTTCAACGCTTCAGCACAGCATTCCGGGAAGGCAGCGCTGCATTTGAACCGATTTGAACGCAGAAACGACGAGAAGCTTCACAACATCGCTTTAGTCGTGTCGCAAAAGTGGATCTCCACGGTCACTGCTGTCACAGGACTTCACGAAATCAACAGTTACCAAAGAAGTGTGTTTTTGTCGGAGCGGTCCCAGCGATAAAGGCTCACGGTCGTGCTTTGGAAACAGGCGGTGAGTTAAACTGCTTTAAATGTCTATGTTGTTGGCTATCGTCGCGTAAGTAAACATCAGTAAACGACACGATCGTGTATAGCGTTAGTTAATTTATCAATGGAGCATGCAATCTATGGTGTGTGTTTAAATACATTTGTTTAGCTGACCACTAGGTGTCAGTTTGTTTATTGTAAAACCACCCAAACATAAACCTAGCGTTCTCACAAAGCGTGCTTCTTCATTCAAATGCGCTAACGTTACTCCATTGTTGTTCTATGTGTAACGTTACACTAGTCTGACGTGCAAAACCGTTTTGCTTGCTACTGCTAATGTTTAGTCAAATACAATAGTCCATAAACTAAATCATGTCCTCATAAACTGCGAGTAAACACAAACAAATGTTGACAGGCCACTAAATACAGTACATACCACAGAGACGGACGTCCTGATACTCAAGATTGACATGAGATTGACTGAAACTGAGTGTTTCGACCCCCCCCCCCTTTAAACAATTAAACAATTGGTTAATAAAATGATGTCATTGTGAAATATAATTGGCATTATTGGTTAATAATTTCTCTTACAAGTGCAACCTTCATTACATCAACAGAAGAGTTTCAGACTATGTACATTTTGATAAAGAAAAACAAAAACACTTTCTCTTTAGAATCATTTGCACATGTGTATTAAAACGAAGGACATTTTATAGCCTTTTAAAACAATATGACATCTAGAGTGAAAAGTCTATAAAATATAAAAGATTGAAATGAGATTTCTGTTCGCATCTTCCCTCAAAATCAAATGAAATATCAGTGTGTCGTGTGCTCATGAATCAAACTGCAGTCAGAGAGTTCAGCTCACTGTGAGAGCCCGTTCTCCAGCGGAGTGACCTTTAACGCACGCTCCTCAGTGAGACTTGATAATTTTCCCTTGAAGAGATCCATCAGGATTCTATGTACGAGTTTATGAGGCTGAGATGAGAACCGTTGTGCCTGAGAAGTAGACAATACTGAACACTAAAAAGTGCATTATTTTTCTCTCTGAATTTGTGTAAAATGTTTGAGGTGAAATATAGCTTGTTGCTGCAGAGTGCAGAGATTAGCTTATGTAAACTATATTGGCAAAAGTATTGGGCCTCCATTTCAAATCATTGAATTCAGGTGTTCCAATCATCAAATTTGTGAAAGAACGGGTCGCTCTAAGGAGCTCAGTGAATTCAAGCGTGGTACCATGATATGTTGACTCTAGAGCATAGGAGATGTGTTCTCTTAAATGATGAATCACACTTCTCTGTTTGGCAGTCCGATGGACGAGTCTGGGTTTGGTGGTTGCCAGGAGAACAGTACTTGCCTGACTGCATTATGCCAAGTGTAAAGTTTGGTGGAGGGGGGATTGTGGCATGGGTTGTTTTTCAGGGGTTGGGCTTGGCCCCTTAGTTCCAGTGAAAGGAACTCTTAATGTTTCAGCATAACAAGACATTTTGGACGATTTCATGCTCCCTTATGTTTTATAACATATCACATTCATGTAAAATCCTGGTCAGTTACAAGTCCATTCAAATCTTTGTCAACCCTTTTGTTTCTCTGTGTATGTCTTAGTCTCTGAGGAAGGCTTGGGGTTAATGGCACAAATGGTTCAATGCGTGTGTATGATCCCTATCGCCTCACTGCCTGATAAATATGACCTTGCTGTGACCTTTTTATACAGCTCAACCCCAGCATGCAGAGGACAGACATGATTTTTCAGATTCAGGCACCACAATTATCTTCCATTATCAGTGTTTAATATAATGCAGTCAATAGTGAAACGTTTTGCAATGTCTTAAAGGGATAGATCACCAAAAAGTGATTTCAAATCTGTATGACTTCCTTTTTTCTGTGGAACACAAAAGGTCAATTTTGCAATATAATGAAACTGAATTTAAAAAAAAAACTGGGGTTGTCCAGCAGCAAAAGGACAAGCAAGTCTTTTGAAGTCATTTGATTACTTTAGGTCAGTGATTCTCAACCCTGTTAAGGGTTGACTTAAATGTAAGTTCTTCCCTATTTTCACCATATCTTTCTCTGCATACTCTGCAAGAACAAAGACATTTGTTCGTTTTCTCAAGGTGACAAGAACAAGAACAAAGTTCGTTCTGGCCAGTGCATTACTTCACGAGAAAAGCAGGTGCCGATCATCTGCGTTTCTCCACATTAACCACGCCCACATTAATGTATGACCAATCACACAATAGTTCTCGGACACCCGCAAGAAAAAAGTTCTGCTCAGGCGGTGTGTCAAGAACATGCTGCGAGAACTCCTAAACCAGGGCTGCGAGAACAAAATGACATCATTTTGTTCTCGCAGCCCTGGGAGCGAGAACTTTTTTCTCTGTTCTTGCGGAGTATGTTGCAGCCTTCAGAGTAGTGTGCTAGTATGCAGTTCCAAAATCAGCATGAGTCTGTGAGTTGAACTAGAGAACCAGTTCAGACCGTATCCATGAAGTGTAGGAAAAGAGAAGCACAAATAAATTCACGAATCAGACATCTGTACTGCTGCGATTTAAAGTATTAGCGACAGATGTTTTGTGGCGTAAATCTGATGGATTATCAAAAAATGTAGGGCATGGACTCGGTTCTATCCATCAGTTGTTAATTAGATTTTGAGATGGAGGTGTTGCACTCAAAAATGGAGATAAATCTGAATGCAAGCTGCCATTCCAGTGTCATTTTACAGGAAGACAAGTTATGACACTTTGATTAGAAATTAAGAATAAAAAATGAAACGTGCACAAATGAATCATTCACAATAAGATCAATTTAGCAAAAAGATTGTGTGGATTTTCGTTCAATGCCAACATTAATTCTCCTTTTCATTTGGATAATGAGTCACTTGGACCACTTTTATGGTACTTTTAATGTGCATTTTGGATCTGGAGAACCACCTTTTGTGTTCCCCAGAAGAGGGAAAGTCAAACGGGTTTGGAGAGACATGAGGTAGAGTAAATGATGACAGAATGTTCCTTTTAGGCTCAACTATTCCCATGACACCTCAATCTTACAGAGCTCATATCCAGATCACAAAACCAGCCGCACTATCTCTCTCTCTCTCTTCCTTATGCATCTATTATTCATCCAGGCTTTCTCTCAACGCAGCACCTCATACTGCCAAAACACCCGTGCTAATAAGGCTCATAGCTTTCCTCGATGATCATGTGTGACAGCTTGGTCAGGAATTAGCCTCACTTTCACCCCTCTGAGAGGCACAGAGTGCCTGTGGCGCCCCGCGGTCAGTCTTCTGACACTCCCAAATGGAGTCAGGCCCGAGAACTGCCTGGATCCAGCACAGCCAGCCTCCTGCGCCCTAGGTCTGGCCCGTTCTGTTTGTTCAGCAGACATTTTAACCTTCATCTCAGAACAATAAAACAAGAATAGAGCGAATGCTTGCGTGTGAAAGAGAGAGACGGTGGGGGTATTTGACACATCTCCTTAAGCCACTGTGTGCTTTATTATCTTTGGCAGGCCTTATTGGTCGTGCTAATCAAGTGAACGATTTGCCACCCTCATTCCCGGCAAATGACAAACGCATTACGAACCGAAGGGAACGTGCGACCTTGAACGTGTCACCTGCAAACCAGCTGGCGCTCTCTCCGCCAGCAGGAAACGACCTTTCGGAGGTCAATAAACTAAATAATTCACAAAGGTTATTCACTTTGCGCTGAATGCACAACAAATCTCTAACTCCTTTGCAGCTGGAGTCGGTTTATAACGCGGATCCAGTTTCGATCACGTTCATGACGCAGGGCATATGCTCGATTTCTCTGCCCTCTCCGACTACAAACATGAAGACTTCATGAATTATTCAAACATGGCTTTGATGTGAAACATTTAGTGGCATTTGATAACACAGGGCTTTTATGATGTGTACACTAACTTCACAATTTTGGCCGAGATGATGTGAGACTTGGCACTAATGCCTGTGCCAACAAATTATGATCATTGAAGTTATCAGTATACAGCTGCGAGCCTCTCCAGATCACACACGATTCCCATCTGCATGAGGTAAGAGTGTCAAGTGTCATGCTTTAAAGGGAACATTAAGACTGGAAACATCAACGGCGGCAGCCAATGAAAGGAAAACGTGCCAGCAATTCACACTAGGACAGAAAACACAGTTGCTTCTGTTAACTGCCAATAATTCACTATTATCACTAGCCAATATGTGAGTGGTAAATATCTGCTGTATCCACATATCATAATCTTTTTCAGTAGGGTCACCTAAATGCAACTGAAGAAATACAAATGGCAAAAACAATAACTATAGTGATGAATATATTAGCATCCACACTAATGAATGATAATGTTCTGTTTATAGTAACCACACACTTCCGTTCGTCCATCTGCCGCTTTAAGTGAGGCAGGTGGATTCTGTTTAGCTGTCTAAAAGTGATTCCAGCAATAACATTCCTCTGTGTCATTATCATTATGTATTATCAGTTAATGAAACTACAAACCCGATTCCAAAAAAGTTGGGACACTGTACAAATTGAGAATAAAAAAGGAATGCAATAATTTCCAAAGCAGGACCGAACCTTTATCGCTGGGACCGCTCCGTCAAAAACACACTTCTTTGGTATGATTTGGTTAAGTCCTGTGACAGCAGTGAACGGTGGAGATCCACTTTGTGACGCGACGAAAGCGATGTTGTGAAGCTTCCCGTCATTTCTGCGTTCAAATCGGTTCAAATGCAGCGCTGCCTTCCCGGAATGCTGTGCTGAAGCGTTGAAGTCGCTCGATGTCAATAAAGTGGAGCGCGGCGCGACAGAAGTGTTCACGGATGAGTGTATCTGCAGCTGAGTGAGTGTTTATGGGCGTGCATTTCCTCTCTCGCTCTAGTCACGCACGTGCACGCACACTTCTGGGAGAAGAGCCCGTACGGCCCATACAAGGACCTTCCGCTCTATCGTCAAGCCGACCAATACTCGAAAAAAACTCTCCGAAAACTTGTGAGAAACCGGATTTTTGACACAGAAATACTCCATCAAACGTCCAACAGTAGTTTTTGAAACTTTGTCTATGTTTAGGATGGGAATCCAAGTCTTTAAAGGGGGGGTGAAATGCTGTTTCATGCATACTGATCTTTTTACACTGTTAAAGACTTGGAATCCCATACTAAACATAGACAAAGTTTCAAAAGTTAAGGTGGACGTTTGATGGGAGTATTTCTTTGTCAAAAATACTACTTCCGGTTAGTCATAAGTTTCGGCAAGTTTTTTGAGATCATGCGTCCCCTTTGACGTTAATGGGGGCTGAATTTCCTTGTATGGGCTTTACGGACAATTCTACCGGAAGCGCGTGAGAGAGAGAGAGGGAGAGAGCGAAAGTAACAGGCTACGCCCATCAAAGCGCTGGCTTGTAGGATGCTGGACAGGTGATGTTCACATAATGTCACCAAAAAAGTGCGTTTTTGGTTGCCAGACCAAGACAGTCCTGCACAGATTCCCCCAAAACCCCGCGTTAAGGCAACAGTGGATGTAATTTGCTTTTCCGGATCAGCAACTGAGTTGCGCGAATGTTTATATCTGTTCACTGCATTTCGCAGCCTGTCCTCCTCCGAAACACGACCATATAGGTCGTATGTGCATGCAGCGTATTACGACCTATAGTCACGTTTTAAAATGAAGCGCCCTCTAGCTGTCTGATTAATAATGACAGTCTCGTTTGTCGGGTGTGTCGTCATCAAATGAACTTTGACCGTCGTTGTCAAAAAAAAAATGAGATGAGAGGAAGGAGTCACCCTGAACTTTGTAATCCAGGTGGGTTTTATTTTGTTCTTTTTAAATTATCATTCTGATTGTCTGCAATTCATGTGTAAGTGCAGCATGATGTTTACAAATCAGTTGCAAATGCCACCGAACGAACGCGATTTTACCATAGTAACGTTGTTGCTCAATCCTGTTAGTAAAAGCCAGGTGACCACAAAGCTTACCATGTTTTTACCACAGCAACTGTGGTTTCACTGTGTACTATTTGAAAAGCATAACACAACACTAATTGTTTTACCTCAGTATCCATAGTTTTACTGTAGTATTTGTTGTTAAAACATGGTACCATACCATGATTTTAACACAGTAACTGTTTTTACTGTGTACTATTTGTATTTAAGCACTATGACTACAACACTTACCATGGTTTCACTACAGTAATGTAGTTGTACTGTGGTACGTGTAGCTAAAGCACAGTAACCATGGATCTTACCATGGTTTTACCTCAGTAATCATAGTTTTGCTGTGGTGTTTGTAGTTAAACAGTAACCAAAACATATACCATCGTTTTTACCACAATAACCAGAGTTTTACTGTGGTATTTGTCATTAAAGCACTGTAATCACGACACTTACCATGCTTTTAAAGCAGTAACCATAGTTTTTTTCTGTGGTAGCTGTAGTAAAAAGCATAGTAACACAACATTTTCAATATTTATGTTATTGTATTGTTATTGTTAATATTTTTCTGTCTTCCAGTTTCTTCAGATCACCTGCTCCTCCATCTCCATCTCCCACAACAACCTTAAATACAACAGTTATTTTAAGAAGCCATTTCTTGCAAAAGATCACTAACTGTCTGTCTGTCAGCTTTTTTTAGCAACAGTATTTTGTAAATCATCTACACATATCTTGGCATATTTTTGTTATTTTCATATTTTCTACACATTCTTGGCAAAACTCAAAATCTAATTTTGACCAGTTTTATCAGAAAGCTGCTAGTATTAACAGGGAACTTGAACTCAAAGCTCCCAATGCTGATCTTGAAGAAGCTGCAATGGAGGCTGAACAAGTCCTTTAAAGGTTCAGCCCTTCACAGGTAAAGGTGAACACATTTAGCTTTAACAGATTTGTTTTTAAGGAATGTATCTTTATTATGTTATGTGTTATTAACTTTCCTTAAAGTCCTTCCTCTTATATATATTGGTCACAGATCCTTTTTAACACTGCCTCAACATATATATATTTCTCTTTGATTCAGCTGAAAAGGAAGTGATGTCAAGGGCTTGTTTAACCTGTCTTGTTCGTGGAGTGGGATGAATTTGGCGGTTTATGGAGAAGACGAAAAGAAAAGAAGAAAAAGCTGAAACGGTAAATATTTCCAGTGGTATGTCTGTTTTTGTCGTAACCCTTGATTGAACATCACTGCATTTACATTTCGCACTGCATTGGAGGTTTCTTAGGCCCTGTCCACACGAAGCCAGCGGTTTCCTAATCCGATCTTTTTTTCCCCTCGCTTCAAGAAATATCTGCGTCCACACGAGATTAAGAAAACGGACTAAAAACGATATAGTTTGCATGCCAGGCCAGTGTGTGGCGCTGTAATTCTGCCACAGAAATACACTAAAAACGGAGAAGAAGAGTTGTGGCTAGAAGGGGTATAGCAGTGGTCGGAGGTGAGGCAAAATCTCACAATAAAATAATAATAAGTACATTTGCTACTTAACAGATGTGTTTTATTAATGCCTACACCTACCCCAACCCAAAACATACCCTTACAATAATGCAGATACGTTAATTAAATGACGCAAAATTGATGTGCGCATGCCCAGTGCCCATAGTTGTATCCCTTAACTCTTTCCCCGTGCTGGACGTAGTGTGATGACATCACCGTTTCAGAAAATATACGGATTCGCTGTACACACGAAAACAGAAGATGATCATTTTCAGATTTATCCACTTTGGGACCCGGTTTCAAAAAATATCGGATTCATGCTTCTAAAACGCCGGATCCGTGTGGACGAAACGCTGATACGGTACAAAATTTATACGTATACAGCTAAACGCGTCTCCGTGTGGACCGGGCCTTAAACTTTACATATCACACTGCTCCATCAGTAAGAACCTAATAAAGCACGGTTAGTCAAACTCGGTCCTGGAGGGCCACTGTCCTGTAGAGTTTAGCTCCAACCCTAATCAAACACACCTTCCTGTGATTTTCTAGTGATCCTGAATCTAGCTTGCTCAGGTGTGTTTGATCAGGGCTGGAGCTAAACTCTGCAGGACCGTGGCCTTCCAGGACAGAGTTTGAGGAACACTGTAAAAAGTGTCATGTCAACGTAGTAGTAGTTCACACAGATTGTTTATATATGTAAATACGCACTACACCTTACGTCTTTTGCAATGTCTCGTGCATGACATAACATTATAAAAAGTCGGGGCTCAAGTTAAAATCATTTCAACTTCTCATCTCGAGACCTTGCGGGTTATTTTCCCATTCCACTGCCCGCGACTCGCGTTTTTCAAAGCAAACACGCTTTCTGTGTGAAAAAGGCCATGATTCATTGTCTCGCTATCACCAGAACAAGCTCAATTTAAGATTGAACATTGGTCTGGGGAGTCTGCTCAGTATTTTCTACTGCACAAGAGGCATGATCAATGGGCCTAATTCAAATGACTTCGTTTGCAATTGATAGTCCATCAAACAATCAGACCACAAGAGGCGTGAGCAATAAGCATCGACCTATCGCTTCTCTATCCGTCATGGTGTTAAATCCACCAATAGCCCACCTGGTGGATAAGCCAGTCTGTCATTGGTTTCCGCAAAAGTGTGTAACAGAAGCAGTAGAAATGAATGTGCAGGTTTCCAGACTGAGCTGCAAGGTGAAATCAAATCGCTGGCAGATCGGGCTGGGTTTATCCAGTCTACATACTTCATACAACCGCAATAGGAATATTAGAAAATGTCTGCAATTTTAAGTGATAAAGCTTTATAAAGTCAGGATTTGATTGATTGTCAATGTTTTTATTGTTTCTCATTTATTTTAATAAAATTATCTTCCATCCTGTCTTGCAGGTTTTCTCATGGATTGGTTATTCTCTATCAGCTCTCTGCATTATCAAACCCAATGGCCCCTTTGCTAACAGTAATCACTCACTCACTCACTCACTCACTCACTCACTCACTCACTCGCTCATACACTCGCTCACTCGCTCACTCGCTCACTCACTCACACACATACACACACACACGCTCATACACTCAATCACTCGCTCATACACTCGCTCATACACTCACTCGCTCGCTCACACACACACACACACACACACACACACTCACTCACTCACTCACTCACACACACACACACACACACACACACACGCTCATACACTCACACACTCGCTCCCTCGCTCATACACTCACTCGCTCATACACACACACACACACACACACGCTCATACACTCGCTCATACACTCGCTCATACACTCACTCACTCACTCGCTCACTCACTCGCTCATACACTCGCTCACTAACTCACTCACACACACACACGCTCATACACTCATACACTCACTCGCTCACTCACACACACTCACTCGCTCACTCACACACACACACACACACTCGCTCACTCACACACACACACTCGCTCACTCACACACACACACACACGCTCATACACTCACACACTCACTTACTCACACACTCGCTCATACACTCACTCACTCACACATTCACACTCACACACTCGCTCATACACTCACTCACTCACTCGCTCATAGACTCACTCACTCACTCACTCACTCACTCACTCGCTCACACACACACACACACACTCACACACTCGCTCATACACTCATTCACACACTCGCTCATGCACTCACTCACTCACACACTCGCTCATACACTCGCTCATTCCCTCACTCGCTCATACACTCACTCACACACTCGCTCATAGACTCACTCACTCACTCGCTCACTCACTCATTCCCTCACTCGCTCATACACACGCTCGCTCACTCACTCACTCACTCACTCACTCACTCACTCACTCACTCACTCACTCACTCACACACACACACACACACACACACACACACACACACACACACACACACACACACACACACACACACACACACACACACAAAAACACTTTCTGCAAACTTCTGCTTATAGCATCTCTACTTGTATTAATTTCTCCTCTACAGTGAACAGTCCAAAATTAGAAGCAATTTTTTTTGTTTTTTGTTTTTTTCTTCTTTTCTTTATAGTGGCACAATCTGGAGAAGTACCTGGGTGACAGAGGATGCTGTGCTGGGCACTTATGTTTGTCTTTAAACAGTTTGACATATCAATAAACATTGTGAAATGACAAAATGTGTGCATTCATTGTTTTGTTTTTTGTTTTTTACTTTTAACTTTTTTTTTTATTCTTATAATTAAACTAGTAGAGTTAAGAATGGCAAAAGGTTTTCAGGAAACACAGTGATTAAATGTATACTGTAAATACACTATAAATACACTGTAAATATTACATAAGCACTTTATTTAAATATTAGCTGCACTTATCTTTGGTCTTATCTTTAGATTAGTTGTTTTTTGTAAAACAAAGGACATTTTTTTTTTTTTATGTTTATTTGTCATACAGTATACAACTGCAGAATGTTTGAACTTAAAAGTTGTGCATTAATTAATAGTTGGGTAATGCATACAATGGAAACCATTAGGCCCTTGCTTGGGGTGAAAAAAATCACTATAATCAACAAATCTATTGCTGCATCAGGTAAACCCCCCAAATGCAATCTGTCATTTTAGTTGTATTATATTTAATGGGGACAAATACATGTTTAACTGATAATCTGTTTATTCATCACAAGCCCCTGAAAGAACCTGTCATAAAATACCATATATGGGCAAGGAAGTGTGACGCATCTCCTCAACTGAGTTGTCATTGGCTTTGACATTTTCCGGCACCGACAGGACTGGTTGTGGTTGGACAATCTTTAAACCCGTATTAAAAAAAAGTTAATGTTGCAAAGTACGTTTTGTTGTTATTATTACGTCAGTAATGCATTCAGTTAACAATGCGGTGTTGCTATGTTGTGAGAAATTACCTCTTTACCAAGATCCTAACCCTAACCCTAAGTGCAACTTCACTGAACTACAAACTAAGACAATAGCGTTCCATCGATATAGTGACAGAGGCTTATGGGTAATGCAGTTTAAAACGTGTAAGAAAGAAATTGGAACCATTACTATCTTTATTGAGCAAAGGGATATCTAATCATGTTCATTGTGTAAACCTCTATGAGATATTTGAGAGGCAGGCTGAATTTGGTATTTTACTTGAGCATTTAAAAACAAAAACCTTTATATCACCTTTTGATAGATAGATAGATAGATAGATAGATAGATAGATAGATAGATAGATAGATAGATAGACAGACAGACAGACAGACAGACAGACAGACAGACAGACAGACAGATAGATAGATAGATAGATAGATAGATAGATAGATAGATAGATAGATAGATAGATAGATAGATAGATAGATAGATAGATAGATAGATAGATAGATAGATAGATAGATAGATAGATAGATAGATAGATAGATAGATAGATAGATAGATGGATGGATTTGAAAACGGTGACCAACATTATTTAGTTGTCATACAAATTTTCTTTTTGAATCTATCATCAGACTTTGATGCTCTTCTAGGGGACTATACTTGGCCCCTGGGGATGGCAGGGCAGTAAAACACACACAGATGTATACTTATCATGCACATGTGTGAAGTGTCACATTTATATTGTCTTTTAAACGACTTTCAATCTTTAATTCAGTCATAGTTAACAACAGAACGAGAATATACCCCCAAAGTTATCAAATGCATATATAGAACATGCTTCTCAATGTATTTAACTAGAACAAGAATACAGTGTTAACAATAAACGAAGACATCTATTTAAACAACCAATACACCTTGTGACACTTCATTGTACTATGTGCATGCTCATCTTGCTTGTAGTTCAGGGGTCCATGTTGATCTTTCTCTGGTGCATCACCCTCAGTGTGAAGTGTCTGTAACAGTATAGCCGATACAATCTCTTCAAATGCATCTTTCAACCTTCCCTTCACTGTAATTTGTCATATTTACTGTATTCGACTCAGCATCTAGGCAGCATCTATATGCAGTGGTTACATTCTAGCAAATTATTGTCCTAAATGACATTAATATGACTAAATGTTCATGTCTCAATTAAACCAATCATGGTCATTTTATGTATTTATTTATTTTAAATTGTGTATTTATTTATTTTAAATTGTGTATTTAATAAACACCATGCTTAATACAGAATATCAACCATACTTTATCCAAAACTTTACTGGACAATACAGCTAATGTTACATATAAAGACATGTCATTTAAGAGAAATAAAAATGGGTTATGTTAAAACCATATGATGTTTATTAGTTCACAAATGAAGCTGCCACACAAATTCATGCATTGTGAAATCACATCCAGTTTCCTTTTCATTATCAGAGCTATACTGGTTTTATTCCTCTTGCTTGGCTGTCCATATCTCTAAACAATTTGCAATTGTTATCCATCATTGTACAGAACAAATGTTGAACAAAAGACGTGACCGATTCAAATAAAATCCCTTTACTGTCACAATACCATGAACACAAGTGTACAGTTGATGAAATTATTTTGTGCAAACTCCGCAGCATGACAGTATGGATGACAAGTATAGAACACATATACAGTATTAACAATGTACACATAAGAGACTCGATACAGGTAGAGAGAGAACAATATACGGTACAATATTATACTATACAGAGAGCACTAAATGAAAACAATAATAAACACAATAATTACAGTATACATATACCACTGTACCCTTTTTCAACTAAATATTCAAATAAATTTTCAACTAAATTACTGATCTACCTGCATTGTCACTATATGATAATTAGTTTTCTTCAGAGCGGCTGTATAACCAAATCAAATTCTGTAGCATAATTTTTTTGTGTTAACACTGTGAAGCTGCTTTGAAACAATCAGCATTGTAAAAAGCGATATATAAATAAAGGTGACTTGACCATTGCAATGCAGCATGAATTAGTGCAAATATATTGTTAGGGTGCAGTATAATACTATGTCAGAGTCCAGTCAGTGTAACTGAAGGAGAGCAGTGCATATGAGGTGTGCTGTGTGTGGTGTTACTGGTACGAGTTCAGTAGTCCGATTGCCTGGGAAAAGAACTCGTCTCGCAGTCTGCTGGTGCAGGTTCTGCAAGAACGTCTGCCTGATGGTGATGGTGAGAGCAGGCCATGGCTCGGGTGGCTGGAGTCTGATGATCCTTTGGGCTTTCCTCACACACCACCTGGTGTAGCTGTCCTGGAGGGAGGGAAGCTCACCTCCAACAATGTTCTGTGCAGTTCGTACCACTCTCTGCAGAGCTTTGCAGTTGAGGGTGGTGCAGTTCCTGCCAGGATGCTTTCCACAGTGCATGTGTAACTGATTTTAGGGTTTTGGGGCTCACACTGAACTTCCTCAGCTATCTGAGGAAGAAAAGACACTGATGAGCCTTCTTTAGCACTGCATCAGTGTAGATGGGCCATGTGTGGTCACTGATCACTGGAGATATGAACACAGAGCTCAAATAGTTCCTCAGTTCTACTGATGCAGTGTAGCTTTTTCTCAACCAGGGGATGAAGACCTAACATAAGAAAACATGTATTTAGGAGGTGGTAAATAAATAAACAATATATTGTATTATTTATACGCATTGTATTTATATATATATATATATATATATATAGGAGGTTGTTGGAGGTATGGGCCAAAATAATTCTTTCACAACTGTCTCTAACTGATGATTTAACTGATGACTTGGTGCCTACAGATTCCCCCCGTCAACAAAGACTATATCTGGCCTTAAAGCCGCTTCTCTTTAGTCTGGGCCATACAAACTGACCAACTGTGTAAAGACTGACCTGACCATTGTGTGTGTTCAATGCCAGGTAGCAGCTCCTCTACTTCTTGATGTACTATTTCTGTACAAGTAGAAAATGAGAACATAATACAAGCAGTCATAACAAATCAGTAATCTATTGAAAACTCTTTAGTACATATGTACAAAATTCATATTTCTTTATCAACTGGCTTTATCCTCCTTCAAACAATCAGAGAAAATAATAAGTCAATAATAATTCTAGAAAAAAAAAGAGTTTTGTTGAATAACTTGTGACTGTGAATAACAGGTGTCTCACAATATTAAGTAATTTCCTGCCCAAATTACAAAGATAATGGCACAGCTGATTTGCTCATTCTATAAAAAAGATTTATAAGTGAAAAATGATAACTGCTGACTTGAACAGTCCTTTGAGTGATCAACATCAAATGCTCTCCTACATATAATTGCATTGCTTGAATTCAGACATACCAATGGAAATGTGGACCTTTTCGTCATTCTGTCTTTTCTCTTCGGGCACAAGCTGGCCATGTTCATTCTTCATCCCCAACAGGACTGGTTTGGATTGCTGTAAGCAGTTTAAAGGCATTTTTACACCAAGGAACAAGTCCACACAGCAGCTATATAACATTTAATGACACAGAGGAACAATATTGTTGGAATCATTTAAAAATATTTTTCCAGCTGATAAAAAATAAAAAACTTGACAGCCAATTAGATCACTTAAAATGGCAGACAACATAACCACAGCACATGCTTATAATAAACAGAAATGTATTGTCCGTGGGTGTTGATGTTAAAATAGTTATCATTATAGTTATTGGTCTTGGTGTGAACAAACTTAAATGATCTGATGTGTCATGTGATATGTTAAACTATTATTTCTAGACTCTTGCTTCTTAAACAGATGTGTTCAATAAAAAAAAAACATTGAGAAAAAAGGCAGACGTGTGTATGAGGTGTGTGCAGATATCATGTACTGTTGGAACGGAAGAAACATTTCCCATTTGTAAAGGTTAATATAGAATAAAATGGACTTAATATAAAATGTCTGATATAAACCGTCTGACTACTTACAAGGGACACAATCGGCACGAGACTTGAGACAATAGCCAATGACAGCAGCAGGAATAAAGCCATAGAATTTTGTACAAGTTTGCTTGTCCAATATCTTATGAATTTGCTGACTTGGTAAATTGTATGAAGTATGTAGACTGGATAAACCCAGCCCGATCTGCCAGCGATTTGATTTCACCTTGCAGCTCAGTCTGGAAACCTGCACATTCATTTCTACTGCTTCTGTTACACACTTTTGTGGAAACCAATCACAGACTGGCTTATCCACCAGGTGGGCTATTGGTGGATTTAACACCATGACGGATAGAGAAGCGATAGGTCGATGCTTATTGCTCACGCCTCTTGTGGTCTGATTGTTTGATGGACTATCAATTGCAAACAAAGTCATTTGAATTAGGCCCATTGATCATGCCTCTTGTGCAGTAGAAAATACTGAGCAGACTCCCCAGACCAATGTTCAATCTTAAATTGAGCTTGTTCTGGTGATAGCGAGACAATGAATCATGGCCTTTTTCACACAGAAAGCGTGTTTGCTTTGAAAAACGCGAGTCGCGGGCAGTGGAATGGGAAAATAACCCGCAAGGTCTCGAGATGAGAAGTTGAAATGATTTTAACTTGAGCCCCGACTTTTTATAATGTTATGTCATGCACGAGACATTGCAAAAGACGTAAGGTGTAGTGCGTATTTACATATCTGTGTGAACAATCTGTGTGAACTACTACTACGTCGACATAACATCCCCATCTTACTGATGGAGCAGTGTGATATGTAAAGTTTAAGAAACCTCCAATGCTGTGCGAAATGTAAATGCAGTGATGTTCAATCAAGGGTTACGACAAAAACAGACTTTTTTTAGAAGATTTACCGCTGCAGCTTTTTTTCTTTTCTTCAGTCTTCTCCATAAACTGCCAAATTCATCCCACTCCACGAACAAGACAGGTTAAACAAGCCCTTGACATCACTTCCTTTTCAGCTGAAACAAAGGGAAATATATATATGTTGAGGCAGTGTTAAAAATGATCTGTGACCAATATATATAAGAGGAAGGACTTTAAGGAAAGTTAATAACATATAACATAATAAAGATACATTCCTTAAAAACAAATCTGTTAAAGCTAAATGTGTTCACCTTTACCTGTGAAGGGCTGAACCTTTAAAGGACTTGTTCAGCCTCCATTGCAGCTTCTTCAAGATCAGCATTGGGAGCTTTGAAGTTCAAGTTCCCTGTTAATACTAGCAGCTTTCTGATAAAACTGGTCAAAATTAGATTTTGAGTTTTAAAAATATGCCAAGATATGTGTAGATGAATTACAAAATACAGTTCAGAAAAAAGCTGAGAGACAGAGAAAGACAAACAGACAGAAAGATAGACAGACAGATAGTAAGTTAGCTTTTGCAAGAGATGGCTTCTTAAAATAACTGTTGGATTTAAGGTTGTTGTTGGAGATGGAGGAGCAGGTGATCTGAAGACACTGCAAGACAGAAAAATATTAAATTACAATAACATAAATATTGAATTACAAAAAAATATATATATATATTAAAGGCATGGCAAGTGTTGGGGTTATTGTGGTAGAACCATGGTATGCAGTGCTTTAACTACTAATAGAACACAGTAAAAGTACAGTTACTGAGGTAAAACCATGGTACGTGTCATGGTTACTGTGCTTTAACTACAAATACAAAAGTAAAACTATGCTTACTGTGGTGAAACCATGGAAAGTATTGTGTTTACCATGCTTTAACAACAAAATACCACAGCAAAACTATGGTTACTACTGAGGTAAAACCATGAAAAAATTTTTATTGAGCTTTAACAACAAATACCACAGTACAAATATGGGTACTACTACTGCGGTAACTTTAATAGACTAGCAAGTGTTGTGGTTATCGTGCTTAAACAACAGATACCACAGTAAAACTATGGTTACTGTGGTAAAAGCATTGTAAGTGTTGTGGTTATCGTGCTTAAACAACAGATACCACAGTAAAACTATGGTTACTGTGGTAAAAGCATTGTAAGTGTTGTGGTTACCATGCTTTAACAACAGATACCACAGTAAAACTATGTTACTGTGGTAAAAACATTGTGAGTGTTGTGGTTACCATGCTTTAACAACAGATACCACAGTAAAACTACAGTTACGCTGGGAGAAGCATGGGCTGCTTTTACTACACGACATGCTCGATATACTATGGTAAAAACATGGTAACATCGTGTGCACTTTTAACATGATCCCTTTCCCATCACTGGGGAATTTCAAATGAATATTACAATGAAAACTTACTATGCTGGCGTCCTTATTAATGATTTGAACGTCACCGTGCTTGAAAAATCGGACAAAATGTCCCATATTTAAACACGACACATGATTTCATTCATAAATACGTGACGATCGACTGGGATGTATGGAACCCCTACCTGTACGTGTCGACTCGAAGTCATCTAAAATCCATATTTTTATAGGAATAAACAAACCACTTCGAATAGCTGCAAGAGTTTAACAAAAGAGCAAGTAGATAGAAAAGCCACAATGAATTGAGGCGAGAGTTTCTTAAAGTGACATATCTCCAGCTGCCGGTAGGGGCACTATTATAGGAAACGCTTGTATTGGTCGTATTTAAAGGTATGGATACACGACTTATATGGTCGTATGGGTTGGAGGACTTGTTGGCATTTCGGTGCCGACTGTTTCATAAACAAGGCCCAGCTCGACACAGGATTTTCCCAATCGCCTAATGCTGAATGATGGAGCAGTCCCAACGTTAGAAGGGTGAGTGAGACTGCTTCAAATGTCTGTGTTTTTTTTAGTCCGCTTACTGTCTACACAAACCACGCGTAAACACACACACACACGTGCACAACTGCACTTCCCACATGTACACCTTCAAAGACAAAAATACGACGATATAATTCAAGTATAAATATGTAAATAACACAAGCTGCTAAGCATATTATATAGTTAGTGTATAACTTGTACCACATACAGACGTCCTGCTCTAGTCGTTTTTGCTGCTGCTCCTGTTCAACTGCAGCCTCTGGGTCTGATTCCGGATCATAGATGTATGGCTGTATCTGATTAAAAGCCATATTTTTATTTTGAATAAAGTTTTTTTCCCGCTGTTAGGGATGACACAGCTTTACGACGCACTCGACTCAACATAGCAGCAGCGAGCACACGTCATTATTTAGCTCCGCTCACACGACACGCCCCCACCCGCTCGGCTTTTTTCGGAAAGACTCGGAACAGCGCATCTTTCTTATATAATTATTAAAAAAATAAAGACTTTTCGGAGATATGCAGGATGCAATGCTACTCTATAGGTACTCAAGATTGACATGACACTGACTGAAACTGAGTGTTTCACCCCCCCTTTAACAGTGTAAAAAGCTCAGTATGCATGAAACAGCATTTCATCCCCCCTTTAACTACTTACCAAAGATCCAGTGATCCATTGATATTGACATGCAGCCTGGAATCTTTTTTCTTGACATTTATATTAGCCTGATTTTGACACTGGAGAAATATATAAAGCAATTTTTCCTGTGAATACTTTATATAAATAAAGCTAGGTCTAAATCAAGGAGATCAGTTATATCAATGTTATATTTGTCATCATATTGACAAGCCCTAAAACTAGTAAAGTTTTGGTCGGTGTTTATTTAAAAACATCCAATGATGCAGAATATAAGATGGTAAATATTGTTGAGTTGTCAATACAATATATAACAATACATTATAGAGGTCCTTCTCAAAAAATTAGCATATGTGATAAAAGTTCATTATTTTCCATAATGTAATGATAAAAATTAAACTTTCATATATTTTAGATTCATTGCACACCAACTGAAATGTTTCAGGTCTTTTATTGTTTTAATACTGATGATTTTGGCATACAGCTCATGAAAACCCAAAATTCCCATCTCAAAAAATGAGCATATCATGAAAAGGTTCTCTAAACGAGCTATTAACCTAATCATCTGAATCAACTAATTAACTCTAAACACCTGCAAAAGATTCCTGAGGCTTTTAAAAACTCCCAGCCTGGTTCATTACTCAAAACCGCAATCATGGGTAAGACTGCCGACCTGACTGCTGTCCAGAAGGCCATCATTGACACCCTCAAGCGAGAGGGTAAGACACAGAAAGAAATTTCTGAATGAATAGGCTGTTCCCAGAGTGCTGTATCAAGGCACCTCAGTGGGAAGTCTGTGGGAAGGAAGTGTGGCAAAAAACGCTGCACAACGAGAGGAGGTGACCGGACTCTGAGGAAGATTGTGGAGAAGGACCGATTCCATTTAACAGGATTTTTCGCGATTTTATTTAACAGAAGTTCCCTTTCAAAGCCTATAGCGAACGGCCGGTTTGTACTACAGCAGGAAGTGCAGGGATGTAATGACGTCACTAGAACCGTTTGTTGACTAACCCTCCGCCCACAAGTACATGCAAAATAGGGGGCGTGGTCTTGTTTCTCTCCCACAGGCGCATTCAGCGCTTGCATCTCCCTGTTATGGTAAGAGGCGGAACCTTTCTGGGCAAAGTGCGCTAAGCTGCTGTCCAATCACAACACGGGAAGCGCTGGCCCAATCAGAACTCATTACGTTTTTCTGAAGGAGGGACTTCATAGAACAAAGAAATCATCAGGCCGTTTTTAGGACAGGAAACAGCGCTGTACAGATAAGTAAATTGTGTGAAAAATACTGTTTTTTTTTTACACACGAAACATGAACTCGTGTTATATTGCACACTGTAAACATAATCAAAGCTTCGAAAACATGTGAAGAACGGGACCTTTAAGGCAGTTTGAAACCTTTAAGGCATTTTGTGTCTAATAATTATTTATTTGAGACTAGTATCCGTGTTCGCATCGGGGTCCTGATCACTCTGTCGGGGTTTATTCTGCGATAACAACCAGCTGGGTGTACATTATCCCTTACTTGTTGATGTAACTGTGGTACTGTGTAGAACTATGATTGAATCACCCTGGCTGACCCCAGCAGGTGGGGTTTGTCTGAAGATTAGATAAAACAGGCGCTGGCTTCCATATGGCACTGAGACTCACTAAAGATTAAATATGTTTACTTACCCTTGGACTTGGTAAGTCAAGGCAAATACATCCATATGACTTGGCCAGTGTATGGTCGCCAAAACAATGACTAATTCATGATACAATTCCTCACAGGTGTTTATTAGATGGACTCAAATATCACCATGCAGTTCCCGTCTGCGTCAGGATGGCCTCATCGTTTCCGCTGGCCTTGTGCCACACTGAAATCATACACTGCATAACTGATGTCTCAAAGCTGCTGAAACATCAGTAATTTCCAGCAGATGCAGAGGGTTTGTAGTTGTTACATGCATCAAAGGCAGCACACACCTGGCAGCACGCTGCAGGATATTTCTCCTGGACGCAGGTCTGACTGCAGTGATGGCACTGTGTGTGTGTGTGACTGTGGCTCTGATGTGAGGCTGTGTAAATTCACAAGTGTCATGAAACCTGAAAATTCGTTCACCTAAATGGTGTTATCTCGTATGTAGCGCTGGAATTTTGTCCCAATCATTTAATCAAATCCTTAATATTTTTCTCATTTTAGCTCTGTATAGTCCAATTAATTATAGTGAAACGATTCATCCTAAACTGTTCTCACTCCCATTTGTAGCGCTGCCTGAATTATTACTGTTTTTTTTTTTTTACTAAACCAGTGAAAGGTAGCCGGACTTCGTCATACTCAGATTCTAGTCAGAACATAAGTCTGATAGTGCTCCATTGAGCTGTGATTATGGGGCGTGTTTCAACCGAACCGGGAAAGAAAATCAATTGGACAGACCTACAACCAATCAGAGCAAGAAGTAAGTGACATGTGTTAAGTGACGATTAGTTGTCAACAGAACTCAACTGCCGGCACACTGGAGAAGTAGAAGAGGAAGATGTTGTAAAAAGAATTTAAAGATACACAGAGTACTTACTTACCAAAATGTTTTACATTTTTGAGAGAAATAGTAAAGGTGAATACATACAAACAAGTTCTCCATTTAGGATTAGAACAAATTCCACCCCAAGCGCTCTTTGGTGACGCGGATGATTACTTTATGTTATCTGTCCATCTTATAAAACCTGGCCTGACAATTTGATTGGTCCGAACAGCTCAAGTTCGAGCATAGTACACTGTAAAATAGTTTGGGTTTTTGTTGGTTTAAATTAAAAAAGTAAGTAACCTGGTTGCCTTAAAATTTTGAGTTAATTGAAATAAAAAAATTGAGTTGATACAATGAAGGAAATTTGTTTAATAAATAGAAACTCAAAATATTATTGTATCTGAACCACTTAAAAAAAACTGATAAATCATGAAAATAGCACTATTTGGCATGTTTCACTGCGTCATCAGAAATAAAACACGCAATTACCCAATATGCTTACAAAATCTTTTAATAATATTTTAATGAAGGTTGTCGAATCTCAAAAAATGATCATTGAATTAACTCAAAATTTTAATTTCAATGAACTCAAAATTGTAAGGCAACCAGGTAACTTTTTTTCGAAATAATTTTTTACAGTGTAGCTCCACAATGGATCAAGTCCAGACCGAACTTCCAGACCTCAAATGTTGTGTGCGGGGCTAAGTTCGGCTGGCATCCAGGCTTGGTTAAAGGATTAGTTCACTTTAAAATGAAAATTACCCCATGATTTATTCAACCCCGAGTCATATGACTTTCTTCGATCACAATCAGAGTTATACGAATAAATATCCTGATGCTTTCAAACTTTATAATGGCAGTGATGGGGTCCATTGAGTTTGAAGCTCAAAAAAGTGAATTCATCTTGAGGCTGAGTAAATTATGAGGTAATTTTTAAGTGAACTACTCATTTAAATACAAACCCCATAGCAAATTCTAAAGATTTCCTTGGCTATTTTAATCACAGAACTAACTGCCTACATAAAGACCCGTTTACACCAAAGACGATAACTATAACTGTCATGCCGTCTAGTTGCAGCACAATCCAAACACGCAACGCAGGTAATAAACACTAGGAATTGTAAATGAACTAGGAGAATACCAAGGAGAAACACTAAACACAATCTACACATTAAATAATGATGATAACCGACAGCCGTGACGCAAGCATTGGGGATCATTTATATGTACGCCCCCAATATTTGCATCTGTCCAAACATGTTCATTGCCAGGCGGAACTGACAGAGCCGAATCATCGGGACTGCAGGTAATCAAACTTCTCTCATGAACACAAATGTCACGTTCCAGGCTGTGCCGGAGACGTGAGGACTTTTCTACCTTTCCCACAGATAAAAAATGTCAACAGTCATGGTTGATGTTCATTATAATTGTATACCACAACAATTTAATTTAATTAAGATCGTTCCTTTGTTCGGCTCATTTCAAGCAAGCTTCGCTCAGCGTCTTAAACTGGAGAAAGTGGCAATTACAACTGTATTCCTGCAAGCAGTAAGTAGCAATTGTATTCACTTATTGACTGTTTAAACAATTTCTGATTAAATTGAAAGTTTCTTAGAGAGACAGCATTGTCTAGATAACGCAAGATGCTAGTACAGTAACAATAGGAAACACCAAGTACCATATCAAACTAAATAGGTTGTCTAATGACAAAGGTTAATACTATTTTGTATTACAAAATACAACCGTAGATACTTTGCTTACAGATCGTTCACTCGATCCTTCTAGCAAACGTCACCTTTTCCACCATATAAGTTAAAACGACAGTCATTTGACAAGGATATTCATTTTGTAAAAATATATATATTTATATTTTTGAGAACTGAAGTATGATGTTTTTCGATGCTTGTATTTTTTAGAGTACATCACAGTCACTGCGTAGCCTACATTGCCACTAACATGCAATATCGTTGACGAAAAAAAGACGAGTCATCACTGGTTTTGGTTTGGGAAAGAAGATCGTTCGTGCGGTTGCCAGATTTCAGTCATTTAAATCCCCCAAACAGAGGTTTTCTGTGAAAAGAACATGTATACCAGGGCTGTCCAAACTCGGTCCTGGAGGGCCGCTGTCCTCCAGAGTTTAGCTCTTGCTTGCTTCAACACACCTGCTGGAGGTCTCCAGTATGCCTAGTAAGACCTTGATTAGCTGGTTCAGGTGTGTTTAATTAAGATTAAAACTAAACCCTGCAGGACAGTGGCCATCCAGGAGCAGGATTGGACACCCCTGATGTATACTATCCAGTATTTTACCTAAACATGTCCAATCTGCCATATACACGCGAGCTCTCTCTCTCTCGCGTGCGGATGATCTGAAAAGACCAATAAACAAGTAAGCTGCATTTTATTTTTCTCCATTTGAGATGCTCTGCTTAAAGTGTCATTCAGTCGGTCTGTGTTCTGTCAGGACTCACGAGCCGCTTTACTGAACTGCTGTGAGCTGCTGAAATAAGCCAATCAGAGCAGAGCTCAACATTAATATTCATGACTCTTCCAAATAAGGCAAAAACAGAGCATTACATCCTAGGGACAATTTCTAGGGTTGTAAATGGACCTGTAAAACTGTATCTGGACAAATTTTGCCCTTAAATAAGCCACATACCCTTTATGTAGATATCAGAGAACAATTTAACATATTGTTTCAACTAATTCTAGGGCACCTTTAATCATCGTGTAATGAATGTTATTCCAGTTATACTTTTTGAGTATGAATTATCATATGCATTGAAAGACAACAATATACATGCATTGTAAAGGTTTTTCCACAAACTCAACTGACTGGCTTCTCTCCTATTTGTGTCTCTTCAGACCTTATTGTACATTAATTATGAGCATTCTAGAACTTCTTATTGTGGCTGTGTGGGACCTCCTAATAACACCTTTTCACAATATGAACATAGAAATAAAAACTAAGAAATATTTTTTCTCTTACAGTGCATCTCAATTCATATACTATCTGTCCTAAATGGTATTTGACAATATAATTTGTATGTCCCAAATCGTATTATGATGAAAAGAGTGTTCCAAAGATACCCGGATGGTCTACTATTTCCAGTTAGAGTTCAAAGTTCAGATCTACGCACATTCTAACGCCTGATATTTCCCAAACCTCATTGCGAGTTGGACGAGGATTCGATTAAAACTACAAACGCGGATAAAACGTGATTAAAAAAAAGGGGCTTAAGTAATTATCAGTATTTACCCTTACAAAAAGTTACTTATTCAATGTTATCCACATTATTTTCCACCTGCAACAGCATTGAGAACTTTTGTAATAATACGTTTGGTCATTAACTTTTCACTTTATTTAAATCCTCGGTTTAACGTCTCATCCTCTGTCCTTCCAGACTCTTGTACATTTCATTTGTACAAAGAGTCTGGCCACCATTGACTAACATTAACTTCCTTGAAGGCGGGTACTCTGTTGAAGTTTAAAACTATTGGATCTGCCCACAGCTACTCTGGATCTGCCATACCCAATCGCTAACGTTTGGTCGGGAAGTATGTCATCTCAAACTAGCGTACGACATCAACGCCATCGTTCCCAGCCATTCCCGCTGTTCGCTGACTGGACCGGTTAACATTTGACCGGAGAAAACCAGAGAATATTCCGCAGTCCCAGACTGAATACTGAAGGAAAATGAAAATTGAGTGGAAGTACGTAGGAGGGCAGAGCCAGGCTAAGATCAACGTGCTACTAACTACATTTCTCTTCGATATGGTATGAAATGAAATTGAATGTGGAGGATTTTAACTGTGATGATGATTGACATGACAGTTTAAATGGTGACGGGATGCACGTAACTAAGCGACATTAAAGGGACACTTCACCGCTTTTTTATATTCATATTAAACTGTTATTCCCTTAACAGTTAAGACGGTTAGTTAGTCCTTAAAACGAGTTGATACATCCCTCTCTCGTCTGAGTGCGTGCATCTAATCTCTCTGACGCGCAGTGACGATCTGATAGCATTTAGCTTAGCTAAGCCCAGTTCATTCACTATGGTACCAAACAGAGATCAAGTTAGAAGCGACCAAACACCTCCACATTTTCCTCTATTTAAATACAGTTACACAAATAGTTTAACGATCAAGTATGATGACATAAAATAAAACGTGGCACATTTCTAAGCGGATTAGCACTTAGTACTTCGACTCAGCGCAGTAAAAAGTCACGGCTGAAAAATCCTCCCTCACATCTCCCCCTATTGACAGAAATGAGAGACGGAGGGGGAGATGTGAGGGAGGATTTTTCAGCTGGGATTTTTTACTGCGCCGAGTCGAAGTAATCTCAGAAGTGCTATTCCGCCATACATTATAGTTCTTTTTAATCCGCTTAGAAAAGCACCACGTTTTATTTTGTCATCATACTTGATCGTTCAACTATTCGTTGTCCCTTTAAAGATGAAAAAGTAGTATACTCTTCTGCTACACAGTCAAAAGTATGTTGTTTTTCTTCACAAAAAGAGTACATACTTTTAAGACGTAGGGCCCTATTTTAACGATCGGAAACGCAAGTGTCAAAGCACGAAGCGCAAGAAACTTTGTGGGCGGGTCTCGGCGCTGTTGCTGTTTTCCCGGCGGGATAAATGGCTCTTGTGCCCGGCGCAAATCTAAAATGGGTTGGTCTGAAGTAGCTTCATTATTCATAGGTGTGGTTTGGGCGTAACGTGAATAAACCAATCAGAGCGGCATCCAACATTCCTTTTAAAAGCAGGTGCGCAAGTTCCATTATGGATCGCTATTATTATGGCGTATTTACCAGGCGCACGTTCTTGTAAGAGCAGCCCTTACGAAACAAAAATATATTGCTGTATATTGGAAAATGTCATGCAATACATTAGGCAATATATTCACATACATGGGAATTAATATTTATATCTTTCAGTATATTGCAATATATTGAAAGCGGCAATCATTTGTATATTTTGCAATATATTACATGAATATATATTTTATAATACCATCAATATATTGTTCCATATATTTACAATATATTAAAATATATTTAAAGTAATATACTGGTAAATATATTTTCCTTTCGTAAGGGAGTGAAAGACAGAGAAGTTGTGTTGTATGGGGATGGGAGAAACCCACCCAAAATAGCGTCGGTTAAACAGTTTTTTAGTCGATTTTTTTTTCCTGGTTCTTGACGGACAAACAAATTTGTCAGATGTCCTTATATACATATATGTCTTGCCACTATTGGGCAAACAGGTCTGATCCTTAATTACTACAATAAGCCTGAATAATTTGTAAGCTAGATGTATGCCTATTTTTTCACATCTTCGTGGCACACCACAATGTGTTAATATTTTTTTTTAGTGTAACAATTTATGATTTGCAAAAATAACTGTTGCATCTGTGTAGATTTCATGAGCAAAGTGTATGCGCGTTGTGCACGCTATACATTATGGTCAAGCATGCGCCCTTAAAATAGCATAATGAACAACGCGCAACGCGCCACTGACTTTAGACTAGGTTTTTTCTGGTCAGTGGCGCAACTGTTTAATGGAACAGCAAAATAGCACCAGGGATTGTTTGCGCCGGAACATGCCTCCTTTTTGCGCTGAACCACCCAGGGAGCGCAAGTTCATTCACTAGTTTAGCGACGTGCTTCTGTGGAGGGAAAAGCGAGCTTTGCATGGGTGCAAAATAGGAATGACACATGCGTTGGTGTACAAAGTAAATTGCGCTGGGTGCAAGATAGGGCCCGTAGTGTAAGTAGGTGAACTGGGGCGCATCATTGGTCTTATTAAGTGTAAACAATAAGAGTAACCATAATCAAAGTACTCTCTCAATATTTAAAGTTCAAACAGTCATAAAAACTAAGAGGCGGTTACAACTACACATCCCAGCCTAACCGTGCGTTCACACCGTCCGCCGGCGAGAGCGTCAAAATTCGCTCCTGCTGCCCTGCCAACGACGCTGTAGAAAGCTTTGTGGACGCGCTGCCGCACTGCCGCTCTGACGTAGATGGAATGATTTTTCTTTTTTTAAACTGTATTTAAAGAGGCCGCAAATCAAACAAGCATGTTGATTGATAGACTGACCACAAGTAGGGTACAAATTAACCTCATGAATTCGTTTAAATGTGAAAGTAAGAATTAATTGCATACCCGCTGAACAATGAGCGCTGAACTAGCGCCTATAAAATAGTGTTGCGCGACATCTTAACAAATTACACATCACTGTGAATGATCTCGTCATGAATGATAGGGAAACCCGCACAGCAATGATCAACTTCTCTTATATTTTGCTTGGGAACTAATGTGGTCAGAACCAACGTTTACAGGCCCGCGTTCTCTGGATTTCTCTCAAGCGGAGCACTTCTACATTCTGACTGGTTACCGCCGGTTGCCGCAGAACTGCGTCATAGCTCATTACCATAAAGTTGAGCTGATTTCAACTCTCCTCGACGCCCAAATCGTCCAAGACGCGCCGTTCTCGCCGGAGCTCGCCGCCCGGCTCCCATTGAAAATGAATGGCTTCCGGCCACCTTGCCGCTCTCGCCGGCGGCGGTGTGAACGCACAGTAAGATTTTTTCTATTGGGAGACAGGCTACTGTGTAGCCTGATTTGCCAACCTGATCTCAAAGATTTCCGTGAAATGAACACGGACCCTTAACTCAAAAATCTGTGGTAGTTTCACGGAAACGGCGAAAAGTCCGTGATGGGTTCCGTGATAAGTCAATGACAGGCAGCATCCGTGGTCCACACACAGATTCCCTGTTCCAACACCTTATATTCGTCAGTTTGATTCAGTCAGCATTGTTTATTTACATTTATATTTCTTTTTATTCAGACATGTTTTGAACACGTCTGAACGCGTCACGTTTTGAAATCCCTTCCCTAAACCTACCCATTTGTGTATTATAAAAAACAGGATAACGGGCAGATACACAGATACTGCAGGCACAGTTTATTCACAAACTACAAATATTCCAAGTGTTCCAAGGCCAAATGACTGATTTGTGTGAAGAAAATCCCCAAAAACGATCAGTAACGTCGAGTCCATCCGGCAAATATTAATACATTTCAAACATTGCCGCCAGAAGAAACGTCAGGTCAGCTTTGACAGCATTGGCTGTTGTGTGTCTCGTGACCAATTGCGTCATTACGTAAGCTTTGATTGTAAAATGCCATTGGCTCTCGTGTGTCTCGTGACCAATCGTGTCATGCTGAAGAGCTGTTTGTATCATTTAAATGAGAAATATGAAAGAGCGCGTGTGTGGAGCGCGATCATCATTTCTACGATTAAAGCATTAAGATCAACTCGGTTCTTCACATAAAGATATCATATGACTTCAGAAGACTTGGAATGCAACATGAGTTACTTCTATACTGTTTCTGGTCCGTTTTTGTCAATAAATAACTGTGACTACATTTATTTGCCTGTTATGTGTTTTATATTGTTGACAGTGGGTAGGTTTAGGGTAGGAGTGGAGTTAGTTGCTCCGAAATATAAAAGTAGGCTATAAATATTCATAAAATCATGTCTACTTTTACAAATGCAAATAATTAAATGTGTGTTGGTAATCCGTGTGTGGACCACGGATGCTGCCTGACATACATAGGCATCACTTCCGCGAACCCATCACGGAATTTTCGGCAATTCCGTGAAACTACCACGGATTTTTGAGTTAAGGGTCCGTGTTCATATCACGCAATTCTGTGAGACCAGGTTGGATTTGCGCACATCAGGGAGACCACTTTTTACTTTCGAATTCGTTGCATGAACATTCTTCAAAATGTCTTTTTGTGCTTCATGGAAGAAAGAAAATCATGCAGGTTTGCAGCGACCTGAGGGTGAGTAAATGATGACAGAATTTTCATTACTGGATGAACTACTCCTTTTAAAGGCAGAGGAGGAAGATAAATACAGTGAGACAGAGCGAGACAGTAAGAGAGGAGTGCGTGTGTGAGGGGCGGGTGAGATTTTCACAGTGTGAAGGACAAAGTTAGTGACCCGTAGATTATTCAGAGGAGATTGTGTTTCAGGGCCATCTGAAGGTCAGACTGAATATTTTATCTCTCTGCTCTCCATAATTTGCTTTCAGCAGTTGGAAACTGTTTAATCACAGACGGCCGCGTAGAGGTCATCCTTACATCAACATTTGATCTGTTACCAGCATAAATTATAGGGGAGCTGCAAACTTCTCTTTTTAATAGCAAAATATTTGTAGAGGGCCAGATGTTTCTGACATTTCGCAACTGTTTTATAACCTGACATTTAAAAAAAAAAACTCTGGACATGGACTTCACAGTAGAGGCTATATTTGTTTGCCAGACACAGATAACAGTGGGGCAATGAGGGGCCAAAAAGGCCATCGCTTTCACACTATGAAGGGTCACGGCTGCTATTGACCGGAGCACAAGGTTGATGTGACTCATTTAAACTCCATTTGTATTTGTCCAGTAAATGCATTCCACCTCAACTCATTTATTTATTAATCTTTGATATTTACCTAGAATATTCATATTTTCTCTACACTCATTTATAATGTTTGATCTTTGCACATATGATGACATTCAAAGACAGAAAGCAATACGTCATTGATATCACTGTGTCATGGAAATGTATTTGTGTAGTGTAGTCAGCAGCCATTGATCTGCAGTGCCGTATGCTGAGATTTCCCTGGAGTGGATCCACCCGACTGCCTGTGAGCGTCTCAGAGGGACGAGAAATACATCTGGGACTGCAATGCTGTCCAAGTGCACTAGTATCACCGTATCTACACTGCAAATAAGTGATGTGACACATCAAAACTAGAATGCGCCCATTTAATCACATAGTCGCCTCTCCCAGATCTCTCCCAGGTAGTTACTGATTACATGTAATCTGAATTATGTAATCCGATTCCAAAAGTTAAGTACTTGCACACAGAAAAAAGGGTGTCAAAATTGTACCTTTAGGGGTACAACAGCTTGTCGCTGGGGCAGTACCCTTAAAATGACATCTTTGTATCTTTTTTACTCCTAAAAGGTGCATATAAGTACCTTTGAGTACAAATGTGTACCTTAGGGTACTACTATGACACTTTTTGTGGTAAAAATGGTACAAAGTTGTCCTTTTAAGGGAACTGCCCCAGCGACAAGCTGTTGTACCCCTAAAGGTACAATTTTGACACCCTTTTTTGTGTGTGTGTAATAAGATTATATACAGACTACTTATTAATTTTTATTCAGTACATAATTGCATATTATTCACACACTGGCAGTAAATCATTCATTATTTATTGATTCTCCCCGATTCTTCTTTTTCATGTTTTATTTTTTTCTTTCTAAAAAAGCATATCACTTATTTACATTCAAAAAGTCTTCTAGTTTTGTGAAATTGCCAACATTGCAACATTACATATCGAATCAACTCCTGATGAACAAATTCTGAAAGGATTTTAAAACAATTGGCATCATACCCTGGCCGACTTTGTAAATGGAAAAATTAGGCATCATACACTAAACCAGGGGTCCCCAATCTCGGTCCTCGAGAGCCACTGTCCTGCACAGTTTAGCTCCAACCCCAATCAAACACACCTGAAACAGCTAACCAAAGCCTTACTAGGTCCTAAAAAGGCATTGATTAGCTGTTTCAGGTGTGTTTGATTGGGGTTGGAGCTAAACTGTGCAGGATAGTGGCCCTCGAGGACCGAGATTGGGGACCCCTGCACTAAACAACTGAGGATCATACACTACCAGGCTTTCAAATCGTTCCGAACAAAACAAACTTACACAGAAACACGTTGCTAGGAAAAGCAGGACAGATTAAACAAATGTGGATGTGCAGGAGATGGCCGCAGTAGTGTGTGTGGAGTCACAAAAGAAGAAAAAACTAAGCTAAGCACACTTGGATGCAATCTTGGGTGAGTAGATGTTGTCAGTATGGACTTGACAGATTCCAATGTGAGATAGAGGTGTGTGGCGCAGTCAGTTGTTTTATCTGTGCTGATGAAATATTGATGCTAATTTTAACTTTTGTATTGTCATTGTGTTTGTATCGTATTTTATTGCAACACTAGTAGATAGAGGACATCTTTGGTTTCAGTAGCGACGTGTCATACACTACAAACGTATTGTAATATCTACAATTACAATGTGAGTGTGTGAAAAGCAGAGAGAGTGAGACAGGGTTGTTGTGGACTACAGACTCCCCCCTTGAACAGGGAGTTTTATCTCTACTACGTACAGCCTGTTAAAACAGCCTCAGACTGTTCCATGCTGCTCTGATAATGAGCAAACAGGGGCAATTGAATGTCAATGCCCCCGTGGGAACAGAGGAAATGTGCCCGGGGGGGCCATGGCCGCTCTCCCCCTCCTCCCCCTGAGCGACCGGTCTAGAGCGCGAGAGAGAGAGGCACTGCAACCTTGCGGAGTTGTCTTTTTGTCCTCTGATCGGCTCACTGGGTGAGGGGGGTCTCGCTGACAGCTGAGTTTCCCCCACAGGTGGACCTCATGCAAACAATGCAGATTGGGCTGTTTTAAAGTCAAAGGCTGATTTTGACCTTCCAGAACTTCATTAGGACGTGACCTTTGGGTGTAATTAACATTATAGAGATTATAGAAATCTCTCTTAGTTTGATTGGCCCCACTTTATATTAGGTGGCTTTAAGTACTATGTACTTACATCAAAATATAAGTACAATGTACTTACTGTGTTCAAATTGTATAGCAAAGCACTGATATTGAGGTGGGATACGGGTAGAGTTAGGGACAGGTGTGGTAGTGTGGGACAGTTTAAAGTTAGGGTTAGGTGTAAGGGAAGTGCCAACTATGTCATTACAAATGTAATTAATTACAGACGTAATTACATGCAGGCATTTTTTTAAAGGGGGGTCGAAACACTCAGTTTCAGTCAATCTCATGTCAATCTTGAGTACCTATAGAGTAGTATTGCATCCTTCATATCTCCGAAAATTATATTTATAAAAGAAATATAGTCTGTACCGAGTCTTTCCGGAAAAAATCGAGCGCCTGGAGGCGTATCGTGTGGGCGGAGCTAAAGAATGACGAGTGCGCACAAAGCGGTGACGTCCTCAAGCGTGGAGAAGAAAACGCTACCCTAAATAAACCATGGCTATCAATCAGATTCAACTAATACAGATATGATCCAGAATCAGATCTGGAGGCTGAAATAAATTGAAAAGGAGAAACAGCAACAGCAGGACGTCCGTCTCTGTGGTATGTACTGTATTTAGTGGCCTGTCAACATTTGTGTGTGTTTACTCGCAGTTTATGAGGACATGATTCGGTTTATGGACTATTGTATGCGACTAAACCTTAGCAGTAGCAAGCAAAATGGTTTTGCACGTCAGACTAGTGTAACGTTATACATAGAACAACAATGGAGTAACGTTAGCACATTTGAATGACGAAGCACGCTTTGTGAGAACGCTAGGTTTATGTTTGGGTGGTTTTACAATAAACAAACCGACACCTATAGTGGTCAGCTAAACAAATGTATTTAAACACACACCATAGAGCGCATGCTCCATTGATAAATTAACTAACGCTATACACGATCGTGTCGTTTACTGATGTTTACTTACGCGACAATAGCCAACAACATAGACATTTGAAGCAGTTTTACTCGCTGCCTGTTTCCAAAGCACGACCGTGAACTTTTATCGCTGGGACCGCTCCGACAAAAACACACTTCTTTGGTAACTGTTGATTTCGTGAAGTCCTGTGACAGCAGTGACCGTGGAGATCCACTTTTGCGACACGACTGAAGCGATGTTGTGAAGCTTCTTGTCATTTCTGCGTTTAAATCGGTTCAAATGCAGCGCTGCCTTCCAGAAAATGCTGTGCTGAAGCGTTGAAGTCGTTTGATGTCACCCATAGGAATAAAGTGGAGCGCGGCGTGGACTATAACGACATAAGAGTTCACGGACGAGTGGATCTGCAGCTGAGTGAGTGTTTATGAACGTGCATTTCCTCTCTCGCTCTAGTCACGCACGCGCGCACCCTTCCGGGAGAAGAGCCCGTACGCTCCATAAAAAAACCTTCCGCTTTATCGACGTCAAGCCGAACCATACTCGAAAAAACTCTCCGAAACTTGTGAGAAACCAGAATGAGTATTTTTGACACAGAAATACTCCATCAAACGTCCAACAGTAGTTTTTGAAACTTTGTCTATGTTTAGGATGGGAATCCAAGTCTTTAACAGTGTAAAAAGCTCAGTATGCATGAAACAGCATTTCATCCCCCCCCCCCCCCTTAAATGTAATTACAATGTAAAAACATGTATGTACACAATAACTGCATTGTATCAAATTATTAATTATAATGTTAGTACATAGTAGTTAAGGCCACTTAATATAAAGGGGGTCCATTTGATTGATAACATGTTAAAGGATTCAACTATAAATGTAAATTGTCAAATTTTATTCACCCTCATGTCATTCCAAAACCCGAATGCTGTTTGTGTAGTTTACAGTGTAGAACAAAATGTCAAAGTATGGTCAAGTTATGTTTACCAAAGACCTTATTTTACTAAACTGGAAAAACCTACTTCCAGATTTTGATGTCATCCCTGCACCACTACGTTTCCTCTGTTTTTACTTTTAGATTACCTTTGCCATAATCTAACACTCACTTCACTAATACTTAGTAAAACACTAATAATTTAATACTGTTAACTGTATTAAATTAACTATAATTGTGCAGGTTTTCATGTTAATGTTTAATTTTTTATATATTTAGACAAAATATATTTTATATAATATTTCATATGTTATATATATATATATATATATATATATATATATATATATATATATATATATATATATATATATATATATAGAATAGATAGAAGAGCAACTTTGACTGAAATAACTACTCGTTACCACCGAGGTATGCAGCAAAGCATTTGTGAAGCCACAACACGCACAACCTTGAGGCAGATGGGCTACAACAGCAGAAGACCCCACCGGGTACCACTCATCTCCACTACAAATAGGAAAAAGAGGCTACAATTAGCACAAGCTCACCAAAATTGGACATCTGAAGACTGAAAAAATGTTTCCTGGTTGGATGAGTCTTGATTTCTGTTAAGACATTTAGATTGTTGAGTCAGAATTTGCGCAGAACAAAATCAAAACAGAATGAGAACATGGATCCATCATGCCTTGTTACTGTGCAGGCTGGAGGTGGTGGTGTGATGGTGTGGGGGATGTTTTCTTGGCACACTTTAGGCTCCTTAGTGCCAATTGGACATTGTTTAAATGCCACAGCTTACCTAAGCAATGTTTCTGACCATGTCAATCCCTTTATGACCACCATGTACCCATCCTCTGATGGCTACTTCCAGCAGGATAATGCACCATGTCACAAAGCTTGAATCATTTCAAAATGGTTTCTTGAACATGACAATGAGTTCACTGTACTAAAATAACCCCCACATTCACCAGATCTCAACCCAATAGAGCATCTTTGGGATGTGGGGGAACGGGAGCTTCACGCCCTGGATGTGCATCCCACAATTCTCCATCAACTGGAAGATGCTATCCTATCAATATGGGCCAACATTTCTAAATAATGCTTTCAGCACCTTGTTGAAACAATGCCATGTAGAATTAAGGCAGTTCTGAAGGTGAAAGGGGGTCAAACACAGTATTAGTATGGTGTTCCTAATAATCCTTTCGCCTTTCAGTGAGTGTATATATATACTATATATATGTATATATATATATATATATATATATATATATACACACACTGTATATATACACTGTATATATGCATGTATAACATCCAGTGAGGTGAGGTGAAAAACACTAATTATCTTTTTATCACGGCACCTGTTAGTGGGTGGGATATATTAGGCATCAAGTGAACATTTGTCCTCAAAGTTCATGTGTCCAGTCTGCTGGGGTCAGTATCTATCAAACGTGGTTCAAGGAAGGGGTTCACATGGTTCACATGGTGATGAGGAAAAATGTGAAATGGTAGGAAAAACTGTCAATGCTTTTGTATTTCCTCGCGTTCCCCTAAGAAACTTTGCTTTCGTTTACAAAACGTTTGTTCTTTGTGAGCAAATGCAAAGTTTATCGGGGGCACAAACATTTTGTGAGTGAACACAAGGGAACTCAAAACATTTAAAGGTGCAGTGTTTAGTATTTATAAGGATCTATTGACAGAAATACAATATAATATATATATCTATGTTTTCTAAGGAGTATAAAAACATTACGTAATGAACCGTTATGTTTTTATTACCTTATGCTGCGTTCATACTGAATGCGAATTGAGCGCCAAACCCCCAAACTCCTATCACGTCTAGTTGGACGCTTGAACATTTTGAATCCACTCGCGCGTCCAAAGCTGGACACATGTATAAAGCAAGCATGTGTTGTTGAATGAGTCACTTGCATGAAAGAACAGTAACAATAATTTTCATCATCATACGATAATAATGCAATAATACGCCAAGGTCCTTCAGTCTTTCAGTCCATATTAAGTGGCAATTCCTTAAACACAGCCACTGTTTAGAATGAGCGACTCCGGGCAGGCCTGCCCCTATTTATCACATCATTTCACAACATGACAGCAGCAAGCAGGTTCCTGATTGGTTAATACGGCACGAACAGACGCCAAAGTTTCGATTATTTAACGTGAGCGTCAGACGCGAATTCTCTTTAAATACACGAATGCACAGAAAGCACCAAATAAAATCACTCTCACGTAATGCGCCTATCGTGCAAGACACTCAATTGGCCTCTTTCGCGTGAATGAGGTGAAATTGCAGCACGCTAAATGCGTCTATTGCGCCGCAGGACTTCTAAGCGCACGTCAACGCATATTTACATTGACTTAACATGGAAGTCACTCGCTTCAGACGCTCTATTCGCGTTTGGTGTAAATGCAGCTTTAGTGCGAATGCAGTGAATGAGCCATTTCTATTTACATACACCGTGGGTCCCCTTACAGTGAAATCGCCATTTTGCGGCGTCATGTTTCTACAATAGCCCTAAACGGACAAACTTCTCAACAGAGCGCTAGTCACTCTCTGCTCTCTCTGTTGACGACATTTTTGTCCTGTGTCTGCCCCCATAGCTTCTCTTTGTGCTTCAAAAGGGAGGGGTGTCCATCGGAGGATTGCAATTCATAACCTCACCACTAGATGCCGCTAAACCTCGCACACTGCACTTTTAAGAGAAAAAGAATTGATGGGTTCCGTAGTATCGCCATTACAATGAAACATTTTATATAAGTGCATCTTCAATATTTGATGTATTCCAAGTGTTCTAAAGACATACGATAACTTCAAAAAATAATTTTAAACAATGTTTGGTCAAGAGAGACATGAGAATTTGGTTCATGTAATTTACATTTTATGTGATGCAATGATGGAGCCACTGTACTATCATAGCTCTATTATATGGCTTTTGGACTTGGAAAACAGCTCACGAGTTGTGTGGAATCTCTTGAGAGTGAGTAAATATTTAATTTTGGGGTAAAAAAGTAGAAACCTCCATACAGAGCTCCTTCCGTTTCATCCACAGTGGAAGCTGAGGTCTGTAACACATGTCCTAAAAACAAACACGATCCCCTATCAACTACAACATCAGCAATCTGACACGGTCGACGATGACAAGAGGTTCAATAACTCGATCCTTTTAACGCTAGGTAATAAAATCTCACCCAACTGTATCACCTCGAAAGCCGATCCGCTGGCTTTTATAATGTGTTTATCTCAATCTGGGAAGGTTCTAATGCATAACAACGCCCACAAGGAAAAGCGTCCTTCTCATAGAAAAGCAAACAATATCGGTGGCATCTCCAGAGAATGGCACGTTAAGTTAGAAACAAGGCCAGACGCGACATGACAGGAAAGATGTCAGAGCTTGTTTGTCACCTGATGAGAACCATGTCTCGGTGTCAGTAACAACTCAGACGCATGCGACGCCTCCTCCGAGAAATAGATCTTTGGGAACGCAGTAGGGAAAAGATCAGAGAGCGAAAGAATAACAGCGGCAGAGAGTGCTGTGATGGCACATTCAAATCTCATGGCTGCCTGGAAATGTTTTTACAAGGGGCTCTGTCCTTTCCATCTGATAGTCAAATGAGGCAGAAGAAAAGCAAAGCAGCCCCTCCCAGACCACTCTCTCTCGTATCCAGGGATTAACCAAAGACCACAAAGTAGGTCAAGAAGACACGGTCGGAAAGCGCGAGCAAGGATAGACCGCAAACCACCTCTCTGTGACAGGCCGGGACTTGTCCTTCTGCTAGATTTCGCCGCATTTACGCACACTAGCGGCAACCTAGATTTCAAATCTGAGCAAAGACACAGAAGTGACAGCCAAAGTGTTTGAGAGCCTGCGAATGTAGGTTAAATGCTGAAGATGTAAAGAGGGACATCTAGAGTAAATACTCTCTTCTCCGTCAGTCACCGGGGAGCTTTTAAACTTATTTATTCATGAAACGACAAGCTCAAATCACTCATCAATTTTGATTAACGCAGGGAACGTCGTTTCGGAAACCATTTTTCATGGCATGAATGCACCAGAGACCCTGTTCAGAGACGTTCTTGTCTCTCGCCTCAGAGACTTTTTGGGTCTTTGAGCCTCAGGGAGCGAAAAAGACTAGGAAAAAAAGGATGAAACCGCCTCCCGCCTCTTTCTGACACATATCATGGAGATATCAAGAGGCTAACGGGTGCTCAGACGGACTTTGAACCCCTGCGAGCGGAGCGCTCTCTTTAATACCTGCGATGATCAGTCGCTGAGCGCTCTGAAAGCTTCCTGTTCAAGATATAATCCTGTGAGGGCTATTTATAGACGTATATTTGGAGCCGTGCGAAAACAGAATATTAAATCTTACGCCTTCATGCCTGTCTGATTATTTATGAATACGTCTTTATCTAGGTCATGACTTTGGATGCTGTGGTGATCACCTGTGCCATTTACTCTGTTTAAATTAATAGTTTTCGTAAAGCCTGATTCTATCTGATTTATTTTTTATTTATTTATTTTTTTACTGTTCTAGATTTCTTATACTTTTTCATTGATTAATTAAATCATTAATTTGTTTATTTTAATATTTGCATATCTGGTTCATGTTATGTTTTTTATTTTTTATTTTTTTATTAATTATGTTTGTTTTGTTCATTGTTCTTTTTTTCGTTTCTTTTTTTTAAGTGTGTCTGTGCTGCCAATAATTTACAGTTTAGGGGCAGGGGCAGTGTAAGGGGATATAAAATACAGTTTGTACGGTACAAAAACCATTGCGCCTATGAAATGTCCCCACATTTCACCCCCCCCAAAAAAAAACACCTTTAGAATTTTGTGTTGGTCCCCCTTTTTCTTTTTCTGCCAGCTTGCCTTCTTCCCATGGACTCAACACACACGACACACATGCACCTGGCCATACACGATATAAAAGAAAATGGAATTCATTAGAACAGGCCACCTTCTCACATTTCTCCGTGGTCCAGTTCTGATGCTCACGTGCCCACTGTTTGCTCTTTCAGTGGAGGACAAGAGTCAGCATGGGCACCCTGACTGGTTTGCGGCTCTGCAGCTCCCCATATGTAACAAACTGTAATGCCCTGTGCACGCTGACACCTTTCTGTTAGAACCAGTATTAACTTCTTCAGCAATTTGAGATACAGTAACTCTATTGCCTATTTGATCTGACCCCATGGGCTAGCCATCGCTCCCCACGTGCATCAATGAGCCTTGGCCGTCCATGACACTGTCGCTGGTTCACCACTGTTCCTTCCTTGGACCACTTTTAAAAGATACCAAGCCGACAGCACTTGTGTTAAAAACTGAAGCCCAAACTTCTCGATCGCACCCAGGTGGTTTGTCCCAGTATAGATCATAACCCCTGCCCCTCCGTGTATTCTAATGCAGGGGTTTTCAAACATTATGATGCAAAGGACCAGCAAATATAATGGATTTTTTTTTGAGTGACCCCTTTACTAAAATCCATCTGTATGAAAAACATTTAAACTGTTAGATAAATTGTAAGTTTCCAAACTTAAATTGGCTATGCTTAATGTTGGATGTATTATATGTTTGAATTATATGTTTGTAAGCAACTTTCATACTGTTACGAATACCGCCTTACAACCCCAGTGAGCAAGATAAAGGGGACTATAGAGAGAAACACTCACTAGAAAGATAATGTCACAGGGTGTTTGGGTTATGTTTCAGGTTTTTAGGTTTTCATGTTCACTGTCATGTTCTGTCATGCACTTCCTGGTTTTGTCTTATGTTCTATTGTCATGTGACTCCATACCCTTATGTGTTCCTGTGTCATGTTGGCTGCGTCCGAAACCTGGTAAATACTGCCTTCGGAGGACACATTTGAAGGCAGGAAGGCATCAAGCAATGTCCAAATCTAATGTTTGCTTCACTTCCTGTCTCCTGAGAGACCTTCATCTGATCGATGTTTGAAGGCAGCATACATGTATCCTTCACTGCCTTTGATATCCCACAATCCTGTGCTTTCCATTCAGTGACAGTTGAGCTGGGAGAAAAATATGCCAGTTTGTGTCTTAATGTATGTTTTTTACCAATATTTTCCACTAATTTCTAGCGAGAAATGTGGTAATTAAATATCTGTTTAGGTCTCACCAAAGCTCGCTCTATTTTAAAGGGTACCGAGTACCCAGGGCCAAAGGCAGGGAGGACCCCTTAGAAGTCAGTTTTCTATACATACATATACATTAATCAGAGTGTGGCTTATTTTGTTTACATTTTGTACTTCAGCGCTGGGAAGATGAATATGTATTTAAACTGGGTCATTAATGTAGTAGAAATGTGAATTTTTATTTTATTTGGTGCTTTCTAGACTGAGATAAGATTTTGTCTCATGGGGATGAAAGACAACAATTCCCAGAATGCTTCGCTGCCCTACACGGTCACTCCCAAAGCCACCGCTACTAGATTACTGAATCACTGATCACTTTCCCACCACGACCGCGTTCATTTTCATAAAATCAGTTCAGCTAGAGAACAGACACTACAATTAAAAACTGAACGTGTCTGTTCAATATAATGTGATTTAACCGCTGAGGGAGTCTCACAGCCAAAAAAGCCGCAGGAGTCACATTGACAGTCATGGATGAGCTCGTGACGAGAGCTGAGGTAAACGCGATGGCACTCGCAGCATAGATTCACAGCTCATGTTCAGTCTGCCGCGTTTTCAGTTCATGCCTTTGCAAGCTTAACTTTCATAGGAATTAGTTTGAGAAGTTGAAAGACTTACTTTGCTCTGCTGGCCGCACCGTTTCCATGAAAGCCTGAGGCTGCAGCTGCGAGCTGAGTGCTGTGAGTGTGATCTCCATCCCCCACGCACGAGTTGAAAACATTCAGAAATAGCTCCCTCTGCTGGCTGTAGTCTTTAGCCACTGGCCAGCAATTCCTCCGACTGCGCAAATTGACGATATTTGCGTCATCTGAGGAATTTTTCCAGAAATAAAAGGCATAAATCTCCTGTCTACGGGGGGATATGAGGGGGGGAAGCACAATCATTCGAATATAAAACGTGGCGATTTTCTAAGCGGATTAAAAAGGAGAACTATAATGTATGGCGGAATAGCATTTCTGAGAATACTTCGACTCGGCGCAGTAAAAAGTACTCTCAGAAGTGCTATTCCGCCATACATTATAGTTCTCCTTTTTAATTCAATGTGAGTAAACCTCACTTGGAGTGGGCGGTTCGAACAGGAGGGTTACACCTGGCAGACTCATTGTAAACAATATAAAGAAATGCTCTGTCAGGTGTTATTCAAACAGTTGACAACACATTTATTGCACGTGAACATCAAATTGCTGTTTTAATAGTTAAATTCCACAGTTTTTTAGTCAGAAACTTATTAGAATAGGCGAATAATGACCGCTCCCGTGAGAGAAACTTAACACTTGTTTATTTTACCTCTCAGCTTCTTGATTTTTTGCTGCCATTCTTCCACCCAATTTGTTTAGCATAAACTGTTTTGTACAACTCTGAGAGTACATTTGTATCTGCTGACATTCGACCTGCTGTTGCAAATACCTTCCAAATACACTCCCGTTTTTACAGTGCCTGCCTTATGTTTATAAATACAATTGTAATTTGAGGTTCAAGACGTTAGTGATGCTTGTAAAGGCTTCTGAAGAAGAGTTGCAAAACTTGTCTTACAAAATGTATTCATATGCTTTGAGTGAACAGTGAAGTCTTGCTGCCAGCATGCTTATTTGCCCTTATTGTCTCATCTCGTGTCATGTCTTTTGCTCTCGCTAGTCTCTCTTCCTCTCCGGCCACCAGATACACAGAGGTTAATGCATGGATGGGGCCAGAGGTCAAAGGTTAATGTCCTCTGACACAGCGGCCTCTTCCCCTTGAGACAGTCAGGCGTCTGAGTTCAAATGCCCTGGGCACCCTGCTGGACCTGTGGAACCAGAAAATTAACCTGCCCAGCATTTCAGTGACAGCAAAGAAGAAAGAAATTGCATATAAAGTCATATTGTACAGTAAGACTGGATTATATTGTACTTCATTCAGTCTGAGACTGAGTTCTAGAAACCTTATCAGTTTTCATTTATCTGATAAAGTTAAACATCCAAAATATCTTGTCATAGAATCAAACAGTAATATTCGATACCGGAATGATGCAACACACTTTTGTGAGTAAAACATGTTTTTTTTTAAATATATATGTGATAGTATTGCATTGTGACAGCTTGTTTTGATTATGTGTACGTGAAAATACATTAGCACACTGTCACAGGCTGGAGAAACCTTTATTTGTTGGTTCATTGCGATCCGGGATCAGACTGATATTTATGGGCCAGTACTCACAAAGCCCAACGTGTTTTCCATACGGCCTACCAAAATGTAAGCATGTCAGTAGGCTGGTGAATCTTAAATAGTGAAAAAACATTCCTTTCTTGAGCTGCGTTGTGCACTCTCTTGACTTGATATTTGAAGAGTATGCGCCCACATGTGTGTGGTTATATCCATCAATTGGGTTGGCCAAGTAATACAAAAATTTATCAATCGTGGGTGGATGAGAGATAAATCAATGTGTTTGTTTAATAATACGTTTTGAGAGCCCTGTCAGAGGTATTTCGTTTGCCGCTTTAAAAACAATCCCTCCCGTGAACCGTGAACTCCCGTCAACGAATGACGTTCATATGGTTTTTACATTCAAAAACATCATAACTAATAAGTAATAGGCTATTTTCTACGCTGGTTTTGAGGCTCACTCCTGAATGCTGGGTTTAATGGGCGTGCAAGTTCACAACCATCTAGACGCAAATCTAGACGCACCTTAGTGGCAGCAAATCTAATCTGCCGCAAGTGTCGTTTAGCAACTCTCAATACACTTCTGAGCTGTAAACGCCAAACTCTGGTCAGGCCAATCACATCGTGTATAGAGTCGGTGGGCGGGGCTTAACATAATGACAGCCGAGATGCGCTTGCGTGCTACGAGTAAACACAGAAACTGGCGAATGGCGGCGGTCTTTCGAATGAGCTTTGACCGCGACTCTGGAAGACTTGGAGTTAAGCTTTTCTCTGAGAAAAGAACAAAGAACAGCACTGAAGTCATTCTTAAGAAGGGAAGATGTGTTCGGAGTTTTGCCGACCGGATACAACGAAAGTTTAATCTTTCAACTAGCTCTGCTTCACCTTCATTGCTCTGGTTGGTTGTAGCGCTATCCTATCGCGTGCAGAAGGAGTTTGAAAGACAACCGTTTGTCCCGCCCCTCGGATTGAGCCCTGTCTATGGTGAGTTTCCAGACCAAACATCTTGATGTGGGTCTGGCTATCTGAACATCATTAGTATATATAGTATACATTCCTAAATGTCGTTCCAGACTTTCAGATCTGATCTTCGGAACACAAATAAAGATATGTTTTTTGAAATCCAATGGCTCAGAAAGGCCTCCATTGGCAGCAATGACATTTCCTCTCTCAAGACCCAAAAAAGGCACTTAAGATGTCTTACAAAGCCCATCTCACTACATGGGTTCTACAATCATTTTATTAAGTGATGAGAATAGTTTTTGCATGCAAAAAACGAAATAACGACTTATATAGTGATGGCCGATTTCAAAACACTGCTTTCTGAAGCTTTAGAGTTAAAAATCTTCATTTGTGTTCTACTGAAGAAACAAACACTTGGATGCCCTGGGGGTAAGCAGATAAACATCACATTTTATTTTTTGGGTGAACTTTTCCTTTAACCCAAAAAAGTTATGAATTGCAGCTTTGATAAATGTATTCACTTTCATTTGTGAATCTTACTTTCCACAAACTTGTAAATGTTAGAGAATCATGGTTTCCAACAAAATATTAAGCAGCAGTTTTCAGCATTGATAATAATAAGAAATGTTTCTTGCAAAATCGAGCAAATCTGCATGTTAGAATGATTTCTGAAGGATCATGTGACACTGAAGACTGATGGAGTAATGATTGTGAAAATTCAGCTTTGCATCACAGGAATAAATGACATTTTAAAATATATGTTGTTTTAAATTGGAAACAGTTTAACTGTTTTACTGTCTTTTTGATCAAATAAATGCAGCCTTGGTGAGCATAAGAGACTTTTCAAAAGCATTATTTTTTGTATTTATGTAAATAACAGATGAAAACATTTGGAAGACTTAATAGATATATTTATACTACATATATAGGTTACCAAAATCTGTCAAATATATTTAAAGATGGTTATCAGGTTGAATTGCAGATGGCATATTGTCCATAATGAAAAGGTCTGTCACATATGAAGGCCAATGTACAGAATGACTGGAGAAAAAAAAATACTTAAACACACGTGTGTCACTGTTCTGAGGTCAAAGGTTGAAGTTCCATGAACCATGGTTCTGTGAAAAGCTTTGGAGCACAGGTCACTGGCTCGAGATGGTGAAGGAATGAAGGGCGGATATTGTATCTCCATTCATGTGGCATCTGGGGTCAAAGTTCAAAGATGAAAGGTCCCCTAAGTTCAAAGGTCAACTTGGTGAGATAGCATTAAAATTGCTGATCCGGTGTGCTTGCAAGATCCAGAAACTTGTAATTGTATCATATTTTAAAAAATGCTAATTGTTTTCTTACAATTTTCATTGACAGAAAATAAATATTCAACCTATTTTAAAATTTAAACAATATATCTGAATATCAAAATGGTTGAGATTGCCTAGAATCACACTTTTGTACGGATTTCATGTATTGTTTTATTCTGTCAAATAAGTCACAATATAAATGTCTATCAATTTTGCTTACAGAATACAGTATATCAGAAGCCATAAACACTCTCCTTTCCTCAGATTACTCCCGATTGTTTAAGGTGAGAAGTGCGTTGACGCACGAGCTCCCTGTGCGCGCGCACGTATACACAAAGCGCCTCCTGTAGCTTTAAGCTGCGCTCGCTCAGTCAGGGAGGGCAAGAGCAGGAGGAGGAGGAGTGTGAACATTGCGGAGTTCTCGGGGATTCCGAGAATATACAGTTCAGACTCAGACCTGACAGTCGGTGCCGGAGCCCGATGAGTTTTTGGACTCTACTTCCATTTGGCGCGGTTCACGGCGCACGTCTGCGCGCAGGAAACGCTCATGCTCGGATAGCGGAATCAGGTACGTTTAAAGACGACTCGATGCCCGCCCAGCAGCTGCAAAGACTCCGCTGCATATCACTGTGATGTTTGCTACATGTTTATTGTGATCCTTGGAGGTGCTGAAAGAAAAAACCGATGCGTGCGGAATGCGAGACGCCGTTCACAAGGGACGCGTTCTTACGTTTATAAACAGGACATGTGGTCTCGAGACACCGTTTTTAAAAGTTGAACAGTTTTTAACTTGCCTCGGCGTCTTAAAAACGTAACAACGAGACCAAAGACGCGAGAACGTGTGCTGTGTGAATCGCAATGCTCGCTTCTGTCATTTAGTTTCCATTTTGTTTCTCGGTTACAGTCAGTGCGATGTTACCACTTCATTTATATGCTGTTTTTTATGCAAAGACATACTGGGTTAAGAATATATTATTTTAAATTTTTTCCAAGCCAAAACTGTTACGTAGCCTATTCCATAATGTAAAATGATGTAGTGCACTGTAAGAAATCTTAAATTTTGTTTACTGTGGTGATACAGACTTTTACTGATGTTCCATTAGACACAAACCTGAACAAAACTAATACACACACATACACACGCTATATATATATATATATATATATATATATATATATATATATATATATATATATATATATATTTATATATTTATATTTATATTTATAAAAAAATAATATAGCCCTACATATACACACTTGGGTTTATGTCTTCAGGACAAGATCTCACCTTCTAAGTGAGATTGTTGGACATTGTTTATAGTTTTCATAAAGTTTCCCGTGGATTCAGTCAATAAAGATGAGACTAAAGAGGTCAAAGGTGGAAGTTTAAAGGTCGTCAGAGATCATGGTTTGGGTTCAGTGTTGGTTCAGGTGGCTTTCTTTGCAGAAGCAGACCAACGTTACAGAAAAGCTCACATTTTTGTCAGTTTCTGCAAACAGCATAGATGTGCTTTGAAATGATAAGAACAGTGGCTCCAGAAACAACACAGGATTAGTTTATTAAAACCTTTCACTCTCATCTTTATCGTCTTTATGCTGACACATGATATGCACAGAATTCTCTTCATCGGACATTTGGACACATCAGAAGAGATGGGAGGGAATCATTCTGACAGCATTATGTGGCTTCCTTAAGATGATACTGACTTGTAATGATGTTATCGTTGCCAGAGAAATGAAAATGAACACACAGTGACCTAATTTCTCCAGGGGATGTCAATAAAATGAACCGAGAGCGTTTAAAACAGTGCTGGGTCACCGTCACCTTATACTATCCTCCTACAGTATGGCTTAGATCTTTCATATCATCATATGTTTTGCATTTAACAAAAGAGGGATTATCAGAATGTGGCATTTTTCAGAGCACAAACACGCTTAGCAATATTTTGCTCATGCAAAACATAAACTTGCTGGCGTAACATGTCGTAAATCCATAGAAGCCACGGGCGCTTTACACTCATTAACAGGTCAGTTGACAGCTCAGGGACACAGTGGTTGCATGTTTGTTCCTTGCGTAATGAATCTTGTTGTGTATGGGTATATCAGTGATAATAGGTGGCCTGGAGATCAACAAGCCTTGGTGCTGTTTATATAAGAGAGGTTTTGTGCACCAGAAGAAAGGATGAAGACGGTTGTCAGGGTCTGTAGATGTAAGACCGGGAGCTGAAGCGACGCGATCGTATGAAATACAGTGCACGATACACTCCCCACAGCCTTGAAACTGAGGCAGGGCTTTCATTTATAGCAATGGATTGATTTTTGCTGATTGATTTACTGTAAACGATTTATAGTTTGCTGAATTTGCGGCGGAGGTTTGCTGGGAGATGTAACTCCGATAAATTGAGCATCACCACACATTAGAACAATAGCAGTGACCTCAACACACCTACCAATCGATCAATCAATGAGATTCTGAATACTATTCAAATTATATACACTTCACTGCCCCTGCACTCTTAAAACTCTACACTCTTTTTTTTTTATTCTTAGGTCCACCAAAATAATGCAGATAGTATTTAGCTGTGAGTGTTCTGTGAGCCAGTTGTAAAAGTGATTTGGCCTCCAAAACAGACAAATGCTGATCATGAGAAACATGATCTCAACAACTTGTATAACACACAAGTTAAATTAATAAATACCCGGCTGACCTTTAGCTGCCAGCTGTATTACTGTATTGCCCACTATGTCCTGAGGCAAGATGGACCTGGAGGTCAAGGAATCCTGGCAATTGGGTTCAGGAAGATTTTACTGTTCCTGGGGGACATTACTGATCGTGTCTTATTTTAAGCAGGTTATATGCTGTGCTAAGTGAAACGGCAGTCCTTTCCAGTGGAGTTTTAACGTTTGGTCTCTTTGAGCTGAGAGATGAATACGCAGATTTTGCAGTTCAAGGCCACACCGTGCCAAGCTGTCCTTCACACCATATTAGTGGTCTGTTCTTTCAGAAACCTTCAAAGCTCTGAGAAGGACACAAACCCTGCAGTAATGCTAAAGAGATGAACGCTCGCAGAATGATCTGTAATCAGCGCATCAGTCAGGCATTCACAGAGCAGGCGACAGGAATGATCCCAGCTTCATTATTTCTCTCATCTAAAAGCTTTCAGATCGCACTGGTCCAAGCAATTAACTAAAAGGAGTTTTCAGAATTTATGAATGAAAGATGGATGTGGGGGTTATGAAGACTGCTGCTTGAGGTTGAACAGTTTTGATAGGATTTATTTAGTAAGTGTGGGTTTCAGCTGAGGGCCTGAACCAGAATTTAGTTTTGTGATATGAAATGTGATATTCAGAAACTTGTTGCTGCAGTGTGTGACCATCGATCTTGACCAAAAAGTTTGGATTTAACATCACGTTATACAGCATATATTTTTGGTCAAGTTCTTATATTGACAATGCAAGAGTCCAGCACTCTGTAAAGCCATACTTCAGCACATCCCAAAGACTTTCAATGAAAATGTCTGGACTCAGAGTGAAAATGATTCTTCATGATCCTCCCAAACATTCTTTCTCAACTTGAGCCTGATAAATGGAATGCCTGGAATGTCCATGATGTGTCTTCCTACATGGAACTGTTCCCAAACATATAACATGCTAGAAACATAATAATCACTAGCCTGAGATGCCTGACCCACATCAAGATGTTTGGTCTGGAAACTCACCATTGACAGGGCTCAATGCGAGGGGCGGGATAAACGGTTGTCTTTCAAACTCCCTCTGCACGCGATAGGATAGCGCTACAACCAACCAGAGCAACGTGAAGCGGAGCTTGTTGATAGATTAAACATTCGCCGGATCCGGTCGGCAAAACTCAGAACACATCTTCCCTTCATAGGAATGACTTCAGTGCCGTTCTTTATTCTTTTCTCAGAGAAAAGCTTAACTCCAAGTCTTCCAAAGTCGCGGCCAAAGCCGATTCGCCAGCTTCTTTGTTTACAAGTAGCACGCAATTCTGCTGTCATTGTGTCAAGCCCGCCCACCGACTCTATACACGATGTGATTGGCCTGACCAGAGTTTGTTTTTTCCAGCTCAGAAGTCTATTGAGAGTTGCTAGACTACATCGCAGCAAGTTAGATTTGCTGCCGCTAGGGTGCGTCTAGGTTTCTAGGCTCAATAATCACTGCAATAATGATCCAATCATAGGCTCTTAATCATTTGATATTTAAATACGACTTTATTTTGGCTGAGTTGTGTATAGGAAATGTATTTTTATCAACATTATCATTAATCCAGAAATGAGAGAATTTTATGTATTCATACAGATATTATAATGTATTTTCAAATGTATGCATTTTTCTTTCAGCTGTGGAGAAAACAAAATAAAAATTGTCAACATAATTAAAGTTAATCGTTGCTTTGTGCCCCATTGACTTTGATTATATGACAAATTGTAATATTAAGATATCATTTTTGTGGTCTTTAGAGTGCATAATAACTTATTTGTGAATGACGCACGATCTTGACAAGAATCATAACTGTCGAAAATTGAATCGAAATTGTATTTGGGTTTTATTTATTTTTTAATTATTAATTAATGTTTTATTTTTATTTATTACTATCATCAATTTAAATTGAATGATGTTTTAAAAAGTTATACCATTGTTTGAAGCAACTGCTATATTTTTGATATAAAAACAAGCTTAAAACCTTTTATTGTTTTTCTATAGCATTAAGCCTCAAATGTAAACCGTATTGGTTTGATTTCTTTACATAAAAAAAAGTTTAAAAAATGCATGTTATTCTAAAATTAAAACAATGGGAAGGGGGAAAAAAACAGACCCACCTTAAGCACACAGCATTATGTAAGTGGACATTCTATTATTGCGCCATTTGATCAATTATGTAATTATAATCACAATTGGAAATTCGATTAATTGTGCAGCCCTAGTGTGAACTATCTTTAAAATCACGTGCTGGCTCCCCTCGACAAAATTTGATCGCAAGTAGTCCCGGGTATAAACGGCAAGCTCTTATGATGGGATCACGTGAGACAGATGTTAACACCAGTTGTAAACACGGTCTTTATCGCAGCTTTGAGCTAATAGCTTCCTGTTTCTGTGGATGTCATGGGGCCTTTGTCATAGGGCTGTTCCAGCTAAGACTCATTTCATGGAGAGGTCAGGGGTCAAGCTCAGTGGGGCAGATTTCCGCCGCCGTGTGTTTTTGAGCAAGGCGCTGCACGGCGAAACCCAGGAAAATAATAAAGTCCTGTCACTTTTGTAGCGGCCCACCCGTCACTGGCCTCAGACTGCTGAATCACTTAATACTTACTTAAGGGGTTAAAACGAGCTGAGCTGTTGCCAGGCAACAGGGACACCTCAGCAGCCGCTAGATGTGGGGTGTAGCTATCCGTCCCTCACGCACAGCCAGCGGTGAAAACGTTGAAAGATTCACACCGCACGCCCCTGCTCTCAAAGCACTCTAATGCTTCATGCAGCGAGGCATGCTGGGATATATTATTATGGACTGCTGTTTGTATGCACTCCTGCCACAGGAAGTAGACCCGAGTGGAAAGTGTTGGATTTTGTGTTGAACTAAGACCTTCTCCATGTGAGAGGCAATTCCTGCGTGTTCACATCACGCTCTCCGCATCCCAATCAGCCGCGAGCCGTTGATTCGTGGAGTTTGTTTTGGCGCATCTCTTTCAGTAGTTTGAGAGATGCCCTTGGACAGACGTCCTTTTGTCCTAGCGGAACGCTCGGGGCTTATTGAGGCAGCGCCTGCTTTTCTGGCATTAAGGCAGCGCTCCGACCTTGACCTGACTGATATGACCTGAAAGCTTTTAAGTAACTCTCTAAAACAGGATTGGGTCATGTGACACCATGTGAAGGGCTTATTTGTCACACTACAGGTGTGGGTGAGTTTTTCATTCATATTGTGAATTAACAGCTTCACCGCTGTCCATGATGAATATTGATTTGTGGTTTATTTTGCGTAACGCAGAAATGAATAATTGTGGCGGAAGAAGTCTTTGTCTAGTTTCATCCTGATCTAGTGGAAAGAAATATTAGACCTAATTCAGTTGATTTTGCCACATGCTTCATAATCTTAAGGCTGGGCAATAGAAATGTTAAATGTGTTGCTGCAGATGTTTATGTATTTGCTCTGAAATGACTAAGAACTGTTTTTTTAATCTAAATTAATTAACCAGAGGAATTTTTATTTACAGTTTAATAGTGTATAAAAGTGATATCAGTGATGTGGATATTTTTGTGTCCAAGTGCATTATTTCCTTTTAAAATTTTGATAAATTCATGATATATCACTTTATTGATACCTAAATGAAACCTCTTTGTTTTGATTTTTTTTCTTCAATAATTTAAATAATACATATTATTTTATGTTTTATCTTAAACCCCCAACATTTCAAGTGGTACAACTGTTCAGACAAATAAACCAGCTAGGAAAACTATTTAAAATCGTGTCTTATTAATAATAATAATAAAAACTAAATGGTAGCATTTTAGGTTTGAAACCTTTCATATCATGAAATGTCATACGTATCAGTAGTTTTAAAGCTGTTGAGATAATTGCTGGACAAAAGTTATCTTATTTGTTGCTCTTTTATTATGAATTGATAATAACAGTGCATGATAATGCATCATCCAGATGACTCCAACTGATCCTTGTGGCAGAGTGAAAAGGTTTGTAGTTCTACCAAAAAGACTCGGGAGAAATATTTTGACAATAGTGCATTTATTAATAGCTCCGCAAGCTGATAATGTACAAAGTCATTTGGCATAGACCCCCGTCCGTAGTGCATAATCCAAAGGGTCTCGGATCTGCAATTCCTGCCTGAAGACAAGGGCAGGGGTGCAGGGCAGGGGCGCAACCAAATAGTTGTGTATGTATTGTATATTACACACCGTTGTGTGTGTAATATACAATATACACACACAACTATTTGGTTGTACCGCCCAACATAAAACCAGTCGAAAAGTTTCTTTAAACAACTTGAAATGTTATTTAAAAACTGAAACCCAAGCGGCAACTAGGGTAGGGTGGTCTCTCTTGAAACCATAATTTACCTAAACTGCAATTCATCGTCTGGCAGCTAGAGATTGGCTCCAAATCTGTATCTCCCCCATGTTAAAATACCTTTACTTTACAGCAGAAAAAAATATATTTACAGCCTGGTACAAGAAGTGGTTTGGGTCTATACGGCTAATTTTGCCTTTCCTGACAACTGTGAGGGGGTGATTTTTTTTATTATTATTATTTTTTATAACTCCTCCATTTAAATAACATTTAGCCTCAAAGGCCCACTGAAGTTTTTTTAGCTTTTAGTATGACTATGTTAGCCTTAAAATTATGAATAAGCTGGTGTGTTCCAAAACAATGACAAAATTTGCATTTAGGAGATATAAGCGTTCAAAACTTACAGTCTCTCACTTCCGTTAAAATGAATCACAGATTTGTGATGACATCATCGCAGACTTCACCTTCTCATCAAATCTTCTGTCCAATCAAATGCTCCCTATAATCTAAAGCCCGCCCCCTACATTGCTGAAGCTGCGGCTGAAATCAGTCAGTTGTTCACACATTTACTAATTTCTACATGGTGAAAGGCACATAGCGCAATATATATGCGATAGGAAATGATTCAGTGTAAATATGCTTTGAGTTGAGGTGAATGAAGTCCGTTTTCACGTTAGTTTCACGCACCGCAGCAGCACACACACACACCAACAGCTCTGGTCAAAATTTAGACTACAGACACGAGAGCGCAGCGCAGATCAGATGCGCGAGTCGGCACAGACAACAAAACATATCAGACCCATTTGAATTCTGCACAGAATGCTGCATTTCAAAGCAATATGAAGGAGATTATGATGATGAATGGTTAGAGGAAACTGGCTTTACCAAACAGAAAGGCTTGTCAAACTGGGTATTAACGAAACGCTATTGGCTGTATCAAAAAAGGCGAGGAGCTGCTAACAGCTGGAACCGTTTCAGGGGAATTCACGTCAACACATTGAATAATGTGACTCGTTTCAAGGCTCTTCAGTGGGCCTAAAGTTTGGCATAATTAAGGGTGTGGCCACTTGACCACCGCTTGTCTGCTGTCTGTTAGCCATTGCGTCACCTCAGCTCTACCCACGTGCCTCTTTGCCCATTTTCAGTTATCTGAGACTGACGTGCGGGTTCGCACTGCCGAGATGGCTCCGTCCAATTTAGGCTTCAAAAATGCTCTTCACAAACCTACAGGTGAGGTCCAAGCTTACAGTCTGTGGTTTAAACATGTTCATGACTCAAAAATATGAATTACATCAGTTTTGAAAATATTTTGTACCTTTTTTTTTGTACCTGACCCATGTTGTATAATATACAGAATATATACGCAATATTACAAGAAAAACAGTATTTAATTGCGTATATTTTTAGCTAAAAATGTTATAATAAATTAGTATTAAAGTATATTATAAAATAACAAAATTCCTTTTCTTTCTATATACATTTATTGCAATGGCTTGAAAGTTCTCAGAAATAAATTTGAAATATATCAGCGTTTTTACGTCTACTGCAGCAGGTATAAGGTTCGGTACTCCCAGCGCTCTGTGAGCTGCAAAAGTTTGCCTTTTTCACAAAGCAACTGTGGTGCGAGTTGGTATTTTTCACCCGGTTATAACAAAATCAGTTCTGCTCCAGTGACCTTGAGCTGAAGCCAGATTGGAGTATTTCAAGTGAGCTAATGCTGTACGTTTGTGGCCATGTAGAAACTGGTTCACCTGTGGCCGCTGACCTGTGGAAGATGTTTACATGTGCTGTCGCTCTGCTTGTGTAAGTACGTTTACGTGTCTGATTCGGTCGCAGAGGCCAGACGGCTCAAATAGAGCAGATCTTTTCTTTAAGCCACCTGTCTCTCCATCCAGGGCTGCCCTCGCCGGTTATATTAAGGCAGGGCTTGCCCTAAATACACTTAAACTGGTTAAAAAAGGTCAATGATCAGTTTTATTCAGCACCTTGTTGTCGCCCTTAAGATTTGTTTGTGGATGTGTTGTTGATTTTTTTTTTTAGGTTCATGTGTTTTTTAATGATGGGTCTAAGCTTTCCAGAATGATTTATATGGATAAAATAGTGATGGACTGAGATATATGATGGAAGTGTGTGATCAACATTTTGATTTGAACAATATTGCGCACATTTTAGGGAACGATTATGTTTTTACAGAGATGTGGGCCGGGTGTTTGCATTTGGAGCTGACAAAATAATTTGTTTATATCAGAGTCAGACATGAGAGCTTGAGATGTTGTCATTGAGTGCATGATCAATATCTATTCATATGCATCTGTCTGTGTTGTTTGAAAATGTTCTTCTCACCTTACAGTAATCATACACAAGACTTTTACATCACTGTCAGCACAACACAGTCACATCTTACTTAAAGGGATAGTTCACCTATGAATGTAAATTCACTGGAACGGCAGTCTCTTGAGAACGCGTTTACGACAGTTAGCGGAAGTAAGAGATTACAGTTTGTAAAGTTTAAAATGTGGATATTTTTCTTGCACAAACGCATCGCTTGGCTTCAGAAGGCTTTTATTAACCCCCCAGAGCCGTGTGGATTAAGTTTATGATGGATAGGTGCACTTTAATGCACTTAAATCATTGGCATTTTAATGCTTGGAAGAGCCAAAACAATTTTATATATATATATATATATATATATATATATATATATATATATATATATATATATATATATATATATATAAATATATAATCTGAGTGATTGTATTAATCTGAAAGAAGAATGTCGTATACTTGTGTGTGTGTGTGTGTGTGTGTGTGTGTGTGTGTGTGCCTTTGTTTATATTACATTGTGGGGACCAAATGTGCCCGTAAGGATAGTAAAAACCTGAGATTACCTACATTGTGGGAACCAGCCAGCGGTCCCCACTTTTCAAAAGGCAGAAAGTAAAAATGCAGAATGTTTCCTGTGATGGGTAGGTGTACACTGTAAAAAGTGAAACATTGGATTAACTTAATAAAATTGAAGTAACCATTCACAATAAAGATTTGACATTGACCTAATGTTCAGAAACCATTCAGTTCAAACTAATTTTCTGCATTTCATGCAAACTCTTTTCTGAATTTGGTGTAAATCAATATTTTAAAGACCTTGCTACTGGACTTGGGCTCAACATGTAACTTTTGAGATGTGGCTTTCTTGTTTTCACTGATGAGAATTTTTTTTTTAAGGCTCTGAATGAGGAATTGTGTACATTCTGTTAGCTTGTGTGGTGTGTGTGTGTGAGTTTTTGCAGTCTGATAAGACCCTTGTATGTCACTGATGAAAGGAGCGTGTGCACTCTGAATACTGAGGTTAATGACAGTACTGTAGTCTCTCTCTCTCTCTCTCTCTCTCTCTCTCTCTCTCTCTCTCTCTCTCTCTCTCTCTCTCTCTCTCTCTCTCTCTCTCGTGCGCTCATGTTTGTGTTTTTTCTCCTTTTGCTGAGCTGCCTGATCAAATTCTGCAGCAGTCTTTATACCCTCTCTTTTAGTGGAAAAAAAAGAAAGAGAAAAGTGGGCCATGGTGACCTATTTTTCTCACAGTTCAGGGAGGCCGAGGGTTGCGGTGCTGCAGTCAGTCAGATGGGGTGCTGGGGCTGTTGCCAGACGCAGCCACACAGAAGTGGGTCAACGGCAGGGACTGTGTCTTGTAAACGGCTTGTCGAACAGTAGAGAAAGCTGCAAATGAAGCACATATTATATGCCCAAAGCTGTACATAGAGGTCTGCGGTCTCTCAGGACCTTTCACACCCATTGCCTCCACTGGGACAAAAGCTGAGAAAATACAATATTGTCTCGGTTACAGTTCAGAAACAATGGCTATGCGCACACAACAGCTAAATACAGTTGTCATTCTTGTGCTGAGGGCTTATATTTATATATCTGATCCTCTCATTGATATTCTCAAGCATTTCTCTAAAATCTTAAATGTTTAAACATGGCAATTGTAACATCGATATCAATATCAGTCCTAAACTGACACATTACCACAGAAAATAATACAAATATTTAAGTTTGTAAACTTTGCATCACTTTTATAACTTTACCGACTCCCTCTGGAGCCATGTGGATTACTTCTATAATGGATGGAGGCACTTTTGGGCTTAATTTTGGGCTGCCATTATAAAGCCTGGAAGATCCAGGACATTTTAAATATAACTCTGATTGTATTCATCTGAAAGAAGAATGTCATATACACCTAGGATGGCTAGAGGGTGAGTAAATTATGGGATATTTTTCACTGTTGAGTGAACTATCCCTTTAAAGTCACTGAATTTATGATGCGAGCACACAGCTGAATTCGAGGTTTGTCGTTTTTTCTCCATAGCTCAGGGTAATTAAGATGACATCAGTATCGCTCACTGGTGAAAGCCAGGAGTCATGGGAGAATCACTGCATCATCATTATACGCTCCTGGACACAGATCCCAGGGGGCGTGGCCTTTTATGACAGATTGTTGTTTTTGTAGAGCGTAAAAGGTCAACGGATCCTTCAGCGCACTGAGAGCCACAGAGCAGGCGACTGGACTCTGGAACCCAAAAAGTGTTCCTTCTTGAATAATGACCGTTTATACTGCACTGTTCAATATTTGATTTAAGTGAGCTGTTCTGCATGTAACAGACACAGGGAGACTTTGACCTGACCGGGAGTTTCAGTATTTGAGATTTGGAGTTGTGTGCGCACACTATGGCTCTTATCATGAGTACTGTGAGTAATGGAAAGCAGGTTGGCCTGCTCTGAAAGTGTGGGGCGGCATGGTTGTAAAACATGGCAATTGCAACGACCTCAATATCAGTCCCGATGACACACTTCCCCAAAAATGCTCTGTAGTTCCCCACTTTGATTTAACATTGTGAGAAGTGTTAATGTTATTTGAGTTTTATTTTGGATATCTGTTTTTATTGTTTGGTACTTTTAATGAAATAGTTCACCCAAAAAGGGTTACTCACCCTCAAGTTGTTCCCGGTATGAGTGTCTGTCTTTGTTTCATCACAAAAAATATATTTTAAGAAATGTTGGTAACCACACAGTTGATGGGGCTCATTAACTTCTGTGGTATTTGTTTCCCACTATGGAAGTCAATGGCTACGTCAGATGTCTGGTTACCAACATCCTTTAAAATATCATCTTTTGTATTCGACTGAAGTTTGGAACAACTTTAAATTATGACAGTTTTCATTTTTGGGTGAACTATAACTTTTAAAGTCTTAACTTTTGAATGCACTCTGGGTTAAAAACAACCCAAGTTGGATTGAAAATGGACAAACCCAGAAATTGGGTTGTTTGAACCCAGTGAATGGACTCATTCAAACAACCCAATTTCTGGGTTTGTCCAATTTTCAACCCAACTTGGGTTGTTTTTAGCCCAGCATTTTTTTGAGTGTGTAAACTTTGTATCCATTTGTTGGCTGGTTGTTATTTACTGTACAGGATTTTGAATGGGCTGAATTGAAACATTGAAACTTTCAATTCTTTGAGATAAACATTTGTGATTCATCATATCAGTTTCAGGTATCTAGTGTCCAGTTGTTGAGGCCTGTTCTTATTAGTGGCTCAGTATATTTTATGAAAAGGATTGAAGTTGAACCCATTTCAAATCACGATAATGCTGGTCTCAATTTTGCTTTGCTGTTTCCTGACAGCTATAACACTTAATAATACCACATAATATGGTAACTATTCAGTAATATTAAAGGATTAAAAAACAATGATATAATATTGAGCAATTAGGTTAATATTGGGGTATATTTTAAGGTGTATTTTCATAATTACGATTTATTGAATTATGAATTAGTGTTACAATTGTAACCTGGACCAAAGATCCTTTTTTTAATGTAATAATTGATATATCTAATATCTAAATTTATATAAAACATTGTTTTATATTAATCACTATACCATAACAATTAGTTAAACTCTGTATAAATTAATTTAATTGGTTGCTGATGGACTCTATTATTAGTCGAACTAATGTATTTTAGTAAAATACTTTTATTTATTTTATGTATTTTAAAATGCTTTAAAATATTTTATGTAAAAATGGTATTTTCAATTATTTATTTATTGATCAAATTGTTTCATAAGTGTTAAAATAAAAAATCAGAAATAGGTCTAATACAATAACAATTACAACATTCTTTTCCCAGTAGTTTTTCCCATAAAATGTGTGTATTGATTTTTATTGAAACATTTTTTTAAACAATTTTCTATATTGTTGTTGTAAATTTTTGCTCACATCATCTACCCCTCTCTAGTGTGTTTTATCATGTCGTTGCTCCGTTTCTCGTCATGTCTACAGCACTACTGAACCATGTTATAATCTCTGTAACATCTATTATGAGCATTGCTTCCTGCTCACTTCCCTAGTTTGAGTCTGATACGAATAACCCACGGACCTGATGGCACGAATGACCTTTGGTCTAATTGAGTGTTGCATGAGGATCCTGTCCCAAACAGGGCTTGGCGGGTGTTCCTGCGGTAATCTGATGAATTCCAGCGAAGGTGAGGAGAGCGGTGACGTCTTGGACTCCTGCGGGCTGCCAGGGGAGTCCACGGCAGATGGTTTCCAGCAGGATCACATATGACATGCGATAACGTTACAGTCGGGAAAGGTCAGTCGACGCGGCACCGCAGAGCCTCTCGCAAAGGACACGATCCACGCGTTCCCGGGCCAGCGCGATGTGTTCCTGTTAGCTGCGAGGCAGGGTTGGTGTTTAAACATGACATTTCTCCCCTCTTCCCCCACCTTAGTGTCAATGTACAGAGGACAGTCCAAATATTTGTTTAAAGTGATGAACCTTATGCAACCAAGGGCACTGCATTTGCATGATGATAAAGGTGCTTCATGCTCTCCTGTAACGTGCAGTGTCACACTTTTAGTGTTTTTTTTGTGGCAAAAACTATTCTTTTTTTCCCCCACTATAATTCAAATGATGAAGAGCAGAGGTATGAAATGACATGTACCGGGATACTGGATATATTTAGTGATTATCGCTTGTGGAACAGCAAAGCCATGATGTTCACCTGCAAATCATGTTGACCCTGTTTATTTAAAGGAATATTCCAGGTTCAGTGCAATGTTGTTATAGTATTGTTTGTATAGTATATAGTTTGATTTTTATTTTAGGTCAAGTATTAGTAATTTCGGTATTTTTATTAGTTTTTTATTTATTTCTGCTTGGCTTCAATTTATTTTTTACCTTACTTTACTTTTAGTACTTCAGCTTGTTTTATTTCAGTTAGTTAGATAACAACAAGAATACATTTAGATTTTGTCTTTTTAATAAAAAAAAGCAACAATCACTGGATCGCGGTGAAGGGAAATATTCAATCTGTAAAAATAAAAAGTTTCAATAGTATATCCACAAAATGTAAATAATATAACAAATTTAGTGTGAGAGAAATCACTTGCTAACCTTTCCTGTGTAAAGTTGTAATCAATTTTATTGATTGATTAAGACAACACAATGCCTAAAACGACCAAAAATGGTGAGAACAATGTTTCGTCTCAAGTTCTAACAGAAGAAAGAGCTCTTGTAACATAATCTTCACATTTCTGCTTTTTAATTTTCCAAAAATTAGGACCATTCATGTTTGTTTTAAGTGCTTCACTGTAACCCCCAACCCCCAATGTTGTTTGTTTTGACTCATCCCTCGTTTTATGTGGCAATCAATATTATACCACTAATTAGAGCTGCACAATATATCGAGATTATAAAATTATCACAAATGTACATGTATTGCGATATTACGTGCAATTGCGATATGCATATCTAAATGATTTTAATAGGCTACTTCAACATTGTGAAAAGTGTACATTTTAGGTCAACATATATAGCAGAGAATAGACTGGGCACCCGACTTTAACGACTTACTTGACGTTAGAAAGAGTTATTAAACGCAATAACTTGCAAAAAACAACTCATTGCAGTCTCTAGCTGTCTGCTGTCTGACACACACAAAGCGTGTGATCCCTTCAGTTCTGTTTCGTTCCTTGTTACACACTCGAACTATCAAATACACAGTTATGTCTTGATGAGTAGTCATGTAAACAGTTGGTTATGCTTTCAGTGAATGATATCAGTTGGAGGGAAAACGAATGCATGTCAATAGGATCCTTGCATTAGGTCTTAAAGTGACAGGCTGCTAATACAGTAAACCTGATGCTGTCTGTCAAACAACAGAAGAAAAAGAGAAAATCACACTAGTGTTCTTGGCTGAATAACCTTTGTAGCTTTATTATGTATCAGTGTATTATGTACAGTAAGACTACTGTAATTAGTTCTTATTTTTAATAACAAAGATAAATTAAAATAACAAAAATTATCATCCACCCCCTCTTTGGTTCAGTAGTCTTTGGCTGTGTCCGAAACCTGGAAAGTGCTGCCTTCGGAGGACACATTTCAATGCAGAAAGGCATCAAGCAATGTCCGAATCTAATGTTTGCTTCCCTTCCTGTCTCCTGAGAGACCTTCATCTGATCAATGTTTGAAGGCAGCATACATGTATCCTTCACTGCCTTTGATATCCCACAATCCTGTGCTTTCCATTCAGTGATAGTTGAGCCTGGAAAATAAGATAGCGTCCGAAAGTTGCGTTTACTGGTCAGTTTGTGTGTAAATGTATGTTTTTAACCAATATTTTCCACTTCTGATGTCATTTCAAACGAGAAGTGACTAATGTAGTAATTAGTTCAGCTCTCACCAAAGGTCTCTCTATTTTGCTGTAGATCATTAAACTGTTACCCTGCCTTAGAAGTCTGTCGGAAATCAGCTTTGTGAGGTGCCTTCATGCACAAAAAGTCAACTGCCTAGGTTTTCGGATGCAGCATTTGTTTACCTGGATGTTCTTGATGTTAAGTTTTAGGTTGATATAACTATATATTACCAAGTCAAAGAGTTTTTGGTATTGAAATATTGGCATTTACATTTTTTTCTTGTTTACACTGATGTTAAAATTATAATGTCAGATTTGTGACAATTTTTTGCTGGTCAGATTCAGAAGTTGTAGCGACGCTTTCTTTTCCCAAAAAGAATGTGAAACGCATTAATGTTATAATTCTCAGTTTTTAAATCAATTTTTAAAAAATTTAATTTAAATAGATTTTACACACTTAAATATCTCAGTCCTACCACAAATGCTGCCAAATGACCTTAACATGTAGTTATGAACCTAGAGGCTTTAAGAAGCCTTTTGCAGATGCCAACATGCTACAAATCTTTCTTACAAACTCACACATGCAGAACTCCAGCTGATGATAACCAAAACCAGCTCATCCAGCTAGTCACTTAAAGATTTTTTTTCTCCTTGCTGTGGTGGGTGTCATCTCAGAGTTTGTTCAGGGCTGTTATGAACGTCAAGTAGTTCTGCCTCAAAAAAACGTGTATTCCAAGTCGGCCTGGCTAGTGTCTCAGTTGCCGTGGAGAGTCATCTAATCCCCTGAAACGGAGACAAACAATCTGTGGAAGAAGGTTAAAAATACACCAGTGAGACATTTTGAAATTCCGCCTCTGTCTGAGTTCAGTGCTAAGGTTAAAGATCCAGCATTCAGATTAGACTCCCCCACTGGGGAGGAGATAACAGGCACGCAGATTGAAAAAAGAGAGAGAGAGAGACGTTTGGGTTGAGGGGGGGATTTGAGATGTCTATCTGGCAGTGTGAAGGTTTTTGTCTTGCAGATCCAGTTCAAGGACGCCTAGAGGCAAGGCAGCCCTGACTGTGCCAGCGATGCATCTCAAGGTCACATGCGCTCACCCTGTGACTCTCAGCAACAACAGGAAGAGGAGGGCGGGGGAAATGGGGGCACTGTAAAATCCTTCATTTACCCCACGGTTAACCCCTCGATGCCTTCCTGTGACCACAGATATTGAGGCGCCAGTCAAGGGCTGTCTTCGATTATCTTCAGACGCTTTGAAACAACTCTGCAGTGCCACATATTCCGGTGCAGCCAGGAAAGAGGGTGTGTGTGGTTTTTAAAATCGGGATGAAATGGAGGGAGAGAGGTTTTAACGTAACTTAGCTATTCAAACGGTCATGCTAACCGCTTCCTTTCATGCTTTCATCTTGTGCATGTTTTTTTTTTTTTTTTTCTGCGATTAACAGTTAAAGCTCTGTTAAGTCTCACTGCCCTAGTGCCCTGCGGTCATACATGAGCTTAATGTAAAATTTCCCTGTTTTATGTCACACAGTAGTTTTGTCTGAAAGAGTCTTACTAGTGTTGAGAGAGCATTTAAAGGATTAGTTCATGATTTATTTTCTTCTGGGGAACACAGAATATCCAGGCCACTTTTTCAATATAATGAGTCAATGAGAACTGGAGTTGTCGAGCTCCAAAAAGCCCAAAAACTATAATAATTTGGTTCATTTTGGTTACCCAATGTATTTCAAGTGTTCAAAAAGCTTTACAATACTGTTTGTGTATGGACAAGACCGACATTTAAGTTTCGCTTTCTTTCGCATGTTCATGCGAGTTCATAATAGAAGTAGCATTTTTCTGATTTGTGGATAAGTTATTCTTTTGAGTACGATCTTGTCAATTAATAATTTCATCCAGTTCACAGACTGCGTTTCCCAAAAGCTAAAGTTCAAATCCTTCTATGGTCTCTACAATCAGCTTGGCTCACGATGCCTGGTCTGAATGATTCACTCACAATTTGGACTGCGTAGAGTCAGTGATCCAGTCACAGCAGCCCAGGGAAGGATTGTCATTGAATAACGACTTATATTTTGGACTGTTTGTCACCATAAAGCAATTTTATTGCGTTTCTGCCATTTTTATAGTATGAGCTACTTTTATAATACTTGTGATGCTTTTGTGAAGTTTGAAAGATTGCCCATTCTTTTAATTTACATGTAAGATAAGTTTATTAGTTTAAAATTAAAATCTAATAAAAAAATGTATAGTAAGCTGGTGTTTGGTGGGCGTTCTGGTGCAATATGGCTGTCGTCGCATCATCCAGCTGGATTCTGCATATTGGTGGTGGTTGAGGAGGAGCCCCCCCACCCCATCCCCCTTCCCCAATCCTTTGAGTTTTGCCAACTTTGTGAGGAATTATTTAGAAATGTATGCAGTCAGTTACATCACATTTTTAAGTTAAGAAAGATAAAGTTTAAGTTAGCAGAACTTACAGATTTGTATACGTTTATACATTTTAATTACTCTTAATAACTTAAAATATTTAAGTAAGCTAATTCATACGTTTAAATAAAAATGATCAACTGAAATATATTATTTGTGTGTGTATATATATATATATATATATATATATATAATATATTATTTGTGTGTGTGTGTATATGTATACACACACACACACACACACACACACACACACACACACACACACACACATATATATACACACACACACACACACACACACCATATATTACTAGTGGAAACATGCCTTTAACTAGATAATTCAATAAATGCTACCTTGCTAATTGGCAACACGATGTAATGTTTTAATAGCATTAGCATAGCATTTGCTGAATGAGTACGGCGATATAGAACATTTAACACTGCATTCTCAAACTAAGATCATGCTCCACTTGATTTTTCAATGTCCAGAGTTGTATATACCTTCTCAACTAACATAGCAAAACATTAAACACTACTTAATCTCCCACTTAATATTACAACAACAAAAAAACATATAACATTTAATTTTAGCATTTACTCTCCATTTTGAGTGTCATGGCAAACATGCTGGAAAATTTGGGTTACTATTTAAGCCTGTCTGAATTAAAACAAACAATTTCATACATCTTAAGTAAAGTGAAACAATTCAGATTCATTAAAATAGTTTCAATTTTGTCAACTCGCAAGAAAAAGTTCAAAATATATCAGTTTAATTCGTTTAGAATAGATTGAGTTAGCTCTACTCAAGCCAAATCATTATTTTGAGCATTAGGGTTCTTAGCACGCTAACCTCTTTAAGCTTAATTTCAGAATGAACCTGGTTGACCTGATGTTTGACTTCAAAAAATAGCTTTGCAAAAAAACAGCAGGTATTCAGGTATCTGCTAAACTAATCTGTCCCTCAGGCCATTATCACCATTTTGCGACTTTTCGATTAAACAGAGAAACTATGGAGACTAAATGATCAATAACCACTGTCATGATTCCGGATTCTGTCTGTCGTAAATCTTCTGCCGGTGGCGTCCAGCTCATTTAATTTTGCTGTTGCAGATTAGTTTCCGTCTTACTCAAAACAGAAGTGTTTTGAGATGATAAATTATACAATCACAACAAATTTGTCAACAATTTCCGTGCTCCCTTACACACTGCCGAGACTGAAACGATCGGCTAGTTTGCATTGCGGTGCATTGTCTTAAAAACACACACCCAAACACACACTCACACACATAGTGCAAAAAGGTCTGTGGCAACGGTGGGGGATGAGCATAAATCTTTAATATTAACGAGTCTTGCTGTGGCAGGAGACCCAGCAGCTTTGTCCCTCTCTCCTCTTGGCTCGCCTACGCTCCCTCGTCATTTAATTAACAGTAGGGAGATTATGGAGGCCCCAGGCTTGTGAAGATCTGATTTAAACATGGAAATGTTACATTACTGTCGTTCTTTTGCCAGAAAAAGGTTGGAGAGGAAGTAAAAAGATTATTTCTCTGGCCCTCCAGTCCTCCACATTACTGTAGTAGGGTATTGCAAACTACCTCACAATGTATCTTATTGCGATACAAAAAGTCATGATTTAATACATTACAGTGCTTTTACATTATTGGATCATGATTGAAACTGCAGTAAGTTGAGAAAGTGTAACTGTGATTAAGTTACAAGTTTACCGTTACCTGTTTGGCCATATTAGAATTGCACGTTTCAGAGTTTTCACTCATTTTGACTATCTGCTTTTTCCTTATAATTGATATATATAATTGATTTCACTGCTTTAAAATTTACTCAATTTTTTTAGTGTAAAAATGTTTCACCAAAAAAATTGAGTAAATCATAGTATTAGTTTTTAGAGTGTACAAGACTTTAATGATCTGCTGGTAAAATATTGTTTCCAGATCCCAAAGCACACCTTTAAGGGTTTAGTTGAGTCCATGCCTTGGAGCTAATCGTATCAACATAATATTAGGAAGGTGGTCATAATGTTGTGCCTGATCGGTGTATGATCGTGTCAGCCCTATTCGCACACCATATTGGGTGTGTGAGTGTTTTTTTTTTTTTTTTTTTTTTTTAAGAGTAGATGTTGCCATTGGTGTCTGCTACAGGATGAACGGGGCATGCCGGTAATCAGGTTCCAGTGCCCGTAGGCTAGAAACCTGGAAGCATCGAACATCATGTGTTGCCCAGGCTCTTGCCTTTTCCTGGAACTGAAGCAGTTAATGTTTCGCTGTAATTGGCACCCGCAGCTGCTCTCCAGTTTGACAGGGATGAGTTTGGAGCCTCTGCCTTGCGTGACAGCTGCCTAATTGGGCATTCTCCCCTTGTGGCAGGTGCCGCCTCCTCCAGCCGGGCTGCTGAAGAATGGCAGAGGATTACAGATGAGGACATGGTGACCCTCTCTACCTTCCATTGGTGTGTGTGTGTGTGGTGTGGGGGGGCTAGTTCAATGCCATTGGGTTACCAGGAGGAGGAAGTGAGGGTGGGGTTTTGCCAGGTGGCGGATGACAGTGTCACATGACAGTGTCAGTGTGTCAAGGGCGCATACATCAGCAAGTAGTTTTTTTTCTGTTCGTTGTTTTTGAGGTTTTCACTCTAGTTTTATAGCTCCTGGCTGTCTTCACACTTCAGTTTGGAGAGGATGTCAGCTTCCTGTGTGTTCTTGTGTAGCTTCTTTTTCTGTTCTCCAGCTGCGTATGAAACCGCCATGGTGAGGTTGTCCTCTTGTTAGAGGCGATTAATGACTGTGTAAAATGCTAATTACTCCTGCTGATGTAAAATGTGCTATTGGCTTTACTGTACCACTGTCCTGTTGACCGCAGAGCAGAAGGAACTAAAGCACAGTGGCTACCCTTGGCCTAGCGGTTAGTGCATGTGCTCTCACACATTGAGCCCTGGGGCTCATGTGATTTTTGAATCCAGCTCAACATTTTCAAGTCCCATTTCCCCTTCTGCCAGTCATTTCCAGTCATCTTTTCACTGTCATATCAATAAAAGTGACAACTGTTTCGAGATGTGGTCTAGCGGTTAATTTAAAGTTATCTCAGGTAATTTCCTGATCCCTTTCTTTTCTGCCTATGGCTTCCTGATTCTTCTCCAATGTCCTTTTAAATTAAAGGTAAATTTAAACTAAAATACATTGTTAAAAAGATAATAAATTATTTATTTTTTAAATACAGTTAAATCTATATTATATATCTGTATAATACACATGCATAATCTGAGTTTTTACTGTATTAAAGGGTTACTTCAGCGATTAGCATATGGCTTTGTATCAGTAGAAACCCTGGAGAATATTCAAATTATTGTGCTTTCCCCCCTCATATCCCCCTGAGACAAGAGATTTATGCATTTTATTTCTGGAAAAATTCCTCCTATGATGCAAAATGACGATTTTTGCATCATAGGAGGAATGTTTGCCCAGAGGCTAAAGACTACAGCCAGCAGAGGGAGCTATTTCCGCATGTTTTGAATCTGCGCATGGGGGATGGGAGATTACACTCAGCTGGTAGGGAGAGCTCAGCTTGCAGACAGGATCATTTAAACGGAGCTATCGTGAGCAATGTAAGTCTTTTAACTTCTCAAATTCATTTCTATGAAAGTTAAGCTTGCAAAGACATGAACTGAAACGCGTGCCAGACTGAACTCCTGTGTGAATGTATGCCGCGAATGTAGTCGTGATTACCTCAGCTCTCATCACTCGTGCAGTTAGTGCTCAGGGCTGTGACACTCGCGTGGTGACACTCATTATATTGAACAGGCACGTTCAGTTTTTAATTGTAGTGTCTTCTCTAACTCAGTCACAGTAATGAAGTTGGTGGTGTTGGGAATGGCCTCACAGGGCAGCGAAGCATTCTGGGAATTGTAGTCTTTCATCCCCATGGGACAAAAATACATTTTCTGTCTTTTCTCAGTCTAGAAGACACCAAATTCAAAAATAATTTCACATTTCTACTGCATTGATGACCCAGTTTAAATACAGATTCATCTTCCCAGCGCTGAAGTACCCCTTTAAGTAAATGCAGCCTTGATTAGAAACTTCTTGAAATGGAAATGTTTGCTGTCACTTTTGATCAACTAAATGTGTCCTTCCTTGCTTTAAATGTTTTAAATAAATCAAACCTATGAACTATTTAATTATCATGATTACATAATGATTAAAGTCCAAAGGCAATGCATTTGAAAAAAAAAAATGTTATACCTGTTAGTGTTGTCACTATACCAAAATTATGACTTCGATACGATACCAGACTAAAATACCTTGATACTGATAATAAATCGATACCACGGTCAAACCCCCCCCCATGTAAAAGGAATTGAATTATATGACAACAGAACTTATTATTCATTGTTTTTGTTTTGCCCTGGTTTTGACCATTCCCTCCTCTTATTGCTATAATAACTACATGCCAGTCTGAACATAATATAGTATAATCTAGATTTTTAATTGTATCTTTGTTTTTAAAAATAAGCAAAAAAATGCAAATTAGCCTACAAACAATATGACAAAACAGTGCTTTATTTTTCAGATATATTAGGTCTATTTAACAGTAGCTAAAAGCTATTTAAGTCAAGAAAGTCCTCAGCCACATATGTTCATTAAAGACATATCCGAGTTTACCTGTGTATCAGGTAAACACAATATCTGTGTTTACCTAAATACTTGCACTATTTATACATATTTTTGACCATTTCAAACCCAAACAATAATCCGCGAAAGAACTAAATGGCGATCGCATCATGTCTGAAAGGTCAGAGTCCGGCAGCGCGAGCACGTCCCACGCTGCGCTTTTTCTCATGCGCACATGTTTATGTTGCTTTCTTTGTCTCGCGCTGCGCGTATATATTTAAATGGTTAGTTCACCCAAAAATGAAAAGTACTTCATTAATCACCGCTATCACGTGAGTTCACGTCAGAGACTTACACGGAAGACAATATCTTGGCGGATAAAGTCATTATTTAGATTTTTTTGCGCACAAAAACTGTTCTCGTAGCTTGGTAAAATTACCAAGTGTCCTAATGTTTAGTATCTAATGTTTAGTGAACTGTGGAAGCAGAGCTCTGCACACACGTCCTGACTCCTGCTGTCACACATCGACGCAAATTGAGAAATACAGCACATAATGGCGCTGTCCTCCTTAAAGTCCTCAGTACCAGTAGTCCGTAGCTATCTGTACCTTAAAGTACCAGTACTAATACAATTCTGTATCGTACCATTTGCAATAGCGGGGTATCGCAATACTTTTCTAGTAATACTTTTTCTAATTTTTTTGTTTGTTTTTTTTAAAAGCTTTTTTTACACATTAATGGAGAAAAATTTGGTAACAACACTGCTTATAGATGCCTAATGACCCTTATTAAAACTGTCATTCAGTGCAGACAGAAGCACATCGAATCCGAATCATTAAAGATTCAGCTCCATCCCTAAATTGTTATAAATTAGTTTTCTCCTCTGACATACCTTTCCCCTTGACTGTTTATATGGGTGACTGCTCATGTGTTTCTTTCTGAATGTTTACACTAGACTCATCTGTACCTGTGTGTGGCGGCGCAGGTGCGTGTTTGGTTTCTGTTTTGTATATTTCTGGCTGTAAGTGTGTCCACGTGCGTGTGTTTGTGTTCAAACGGGGCCGTGCAGCTGGGGTTGTACTCCAGGTTTGACTTTCACCTGGTTTCCCCCGTAGCTATTTTGAAGTGTATGTGGAACGGCCGTGTAATCTTGCACCCTGACGTGTACACACAGCCTGGAGGGCGGCAGTGATCAGCCCATCGCTTTTCTCATTCCCCTCCAGCCATAGCAACCCAAGGAAAGGGTTTAAACGTGTGTTTGAGTGAACGTGTGAGAGCGTGATCGTGTGTGTGCGTGCGCAGATAGAGAGATTCATTAGTATTCTGCTGAGGATTCCTGCCGGTAGAGCAAATTGATTACCACACTTCACCTGTCTGAGCCTCCCGAGATCTGCAGCGAAGACGCCCATTCTGTCTGCACTCCCGTCGCCTTCATAACGGAGGGCCACTCTCATTAGTCGTCATTTAAACAAGGCTCATAGTTGGGAATATGTTGTAAGTAGTCCTAGCAGTAGCAAGTGTGAAGATTGCTTCTACATTCCTGAGGGGTTTTCTGACATGAAGATTTCTAGCGGTTGTTTAAGGTGTTTTGTTGGAAGGGGAATAGATTGTTTGTATATTTGTGTGCGCTTTAAATTGACTCATCCATTCAGGTGACCTTTTGGAGTAAGACTGCAGAAACATGGAAATTCATATCTGTGCTAAACACTTGGGAAGTGTGTGGAGTAAACCAGGGCTGTGCATTATTCAGAATGCAACTGAAAATGCTTTTTTTTAAAAATTGCAACGGAATTTGATCTTGAATTTGAACCACAACTGAAATTTGAGTTTGAATTTCAAATTGGCAGTATTTTTATAAAATCATATAAAATAATAATTTTCAACAAGAAAATGTAGCTTTTTTTGAAGAAAAATGTTGAACTTTATAATAACAAGTTCATGTTTTGACTGTCATAGGCCTCACATAGATTCAGAATAATCATAATCATACACTATTTGTTATCGGCCAGAGGAGAACTGGTACCTCGACTGAGCCTGGCTTCTCCAAAGGTTTTTTTTCCTCCATTCTGCCCCTGAAGGAGTTTTGGTTCCTTGTCACAGTCATCTTTGGCTTTTGGCTAGCTCAATTGGGGACACTTACATTTCAGCTATGTTACTGATTTGTCCGCATTGACACTATATGACAATTGAAATGAGCTGATGACATCACTCTTTTCTCCAGAGCGTCTGTAGAGCGGAATCGAGTTCTGCATTTTCCTGTTAACACTGTGAAGCTGCTTTGAAACAATTGGCATTGTAAAAAGCGCTATATAAAAAAGGTGACTCGACATAAGGACATATGTGGATTATTGACGTGATATGGCACAAAAATAAAAAAAGAATAATAGTATTGTATAGTAATATAATTAGTAATATAATTAGTATTGTAAAGTTTTATAAATTAAAAAGAAAAGCATACAAGTGTTAATAAATACCTCGGGCATAATTTCACACATGCCTTTTTTAGTAAATGACAATCATTTTATTTTCTTCCATATATTTCTAAAAATGTAGGATCTTGATACATTTGCTCACTGAAATCCATGTCGTCTGGTGTGACACCAGATCTTGATTTTTAATCGGGCAATTCCACTGACAACTTTAATTAATTAAAGGACCCCATTCATGTTACTGTGAAGCCTATGAAATGTGCACAGAATTATCTTAGAATTGTTTAAATATTTAACTTTTTTGTAACCACTAAAATTGTATTTCTGTTGTCCTTTGGTGCGATTATATTTTTAATTCTGTCTGTAACTCCATTGGACACGTTTCAGTAAAAATGTAAAAACAAAACTATGAAAGAATTGACAAAGTTAGTGACCCCTTATAGTTTTTTTTGTTGGTAAAATACCACTTTTTTTACTCCTTATTTGTCAACTACCCATGTATGGATCAACGTGTAAGGACATTTAATTTCCCCGAATGCCATTACCTGTTAGATTTTTTTTTTTTTTTGAATTCTTAGAGTTCAGTAAATTCCACTTCCTATCACTGTAATATAACTGCTTGTGGGAGTGTCCAATTCAGTTAAAGTCAAGTGATGTTTAGGCCTGACATGTGGTGTAGTTGTAGGAGCAGTGAGGAACAGGGTAAGATCTATTTGTAACTGCCTGTGTTGCTATTAAAGAGACAGCGGGTGAGTAGATATGGAGAAGTTGGCATGTGGAGTCAAAGTGTTTTTGCGAGTGGCAGGATCGTGTGTGCGCACTACAGCTCCAGTGATAAGAGCGCAGAGTGAATGAGATGCTGTAATCTTACTCGGGTGGCAGTTCGTTGGCATGATCTGCCAACTCTTGTGCCAGATGGAATGATGCGCCAAGATGAGGAGCCCAGGTGCTTTGTGTTTTCATTGGTTAAGTGCACTTAATCGATTAAGAAAATTAATAGAATCTCTGGTTTGAATTGAATTTCTAACCTTATGGTGGAGTTTATAAATATGAACATTCTGGAGTTACTTGTCATGAACAGAGCAGTGGAATTACAATGAACTAGGGGTTATATTGAGAAATCGCTACATAAAAATGACATATCATTGATTTAAATGATTTGATTCGCGTTGGTGTCCCTGAACCACAAAACCAACCAAGTCGCACGGGTATATTTGTGGCAATAGCCAAATTTACATTGTATGGGTCAGAATTATTGATTTTTCTTTTATGCCAAAAACCATTAGGATATTAAGATTAGGTTCCATGAAGACATTTTTGTAAATTTTCTACACTCAAAAAAAGTCTTGTTGAATTTCCTGAAAAAGATGCGGCAAGTTAGCCTAGAAATCTAGACGCACCCTAGCGGGAGCAAATCTAATCTGCCCGCGAGTGTCGTCTAGCAACCCTCAATACCCTTCTGAGCTGTAAACGGAAAACTCTGGTCAAATCACATCGTGTATAGAGTCAATGGGTGGGGCCATAATGACAATAGCCGAGTTGCGTTTGCGTGCTTCTAGTAAACGCAGAAAGTGGCGAACGGCGGTCTTTCGAATCAGCTTTGACCGTGACTCTGGAAGACTTGGAGTTGAGTTTTTCTCTGAGAAAAGAACAAAGAACGGCACTGAAGTCATTCTTAAAAAGGGAAGATGTGTTCTGAGTTTTGCCGATTGGATACGGCGAATGTTTAATCTATCAACGATAAACGTTGCTCTGGTTGGTTGTAGTGCTATCCTATCGCGTGCAGAGGGAGTTTGAAAGACAACCGTTTATCCCGCCCCTCGGATTGAGCCCTGTCTATGGTGAGTTTCCACACCAAACATCTTGATGTGGGTCTGGCTTGTCAGGCTAGTGTCAAGTGGTTGCTCACAACTATATTGAGCAATTTTTACAATTAACAGTTTAGTTATATTAACAAAAGAAATTCAAGTAAAGAGATGAATATTACTTTGAGTAAATATAAACCATTTGAATTTGTCACTGTTACATAATATTTATATGTAAAGTTTACTTAATGTTATGGTAAATTTATAAAAGTTTATTGTGTAAGGTGAACACATATTTATCTATTTAATTTACCTTTAAAACTTTTAAATAACACCACACATATATTTTATGAATAAAATGCAAAAATAACTAATTGGACAAACTTTAATTGAGAGCAGTTCCAATCAATGAATTTGTGTGTAAGTGCAGCCTCAACACAGGCGCCTCTCTTCTGCATAATGGTAACCACAAAATTACAAGAACTCCTCAATGTCCAACATAACTGAATATTAAAGGAGTACTTTAGCGCTGGGACGATGAATCTGTATTTAAACTGGGTCATTAATGTAGTAGAAGTGAGAATTTTTGTGAATTTGGTCACTTCTAGACTGAGAACCCAAAACGTATTTTTGTCTCATGGGGATGAAAGACAACAATTCCCAGAATGCTTTGCTGCCCTACGAGGCTGCCCACTCCCAAAGCCACCGCTACTGAATAACTGTGACTTGATCACTTTCCCACCGTATTCATTTTCATAAAATCAGTTCCGTTAGAGAAAAGGGTCTGTTCAATATAATGTGATTTAGCCGCTGAGGGAGTGTCACGGCACAAACACTGCAGGAGTCAGATTACACCGTCATGAATGAGCTCTCGTGAGGAGAGCTGAGGTAAACGCGCGGGCTCACGGCATAGATTCACAGCGCGTGTTCAGTCTGGCGCGTTCTCAGCACAATCATTTGAATATACTCCAGGGTTTATACTGATACAAAGCCATATGTTAATTGCTGAAGTAACCCTTTAAACACTAATATAAACTAACATCTTTCCCTTTACTGAAAAACATATAAAGAGAGAGAGAGAGAGCGAAAAAAAAATATTGGTAAAAAAACATACATTTACACACAAACTGACCAGTAAACGCAACTTTCGGACGCTATCTTATTTTCCAGGCTCAACTATCACTGAATGGAAAGCACAGGATTGTGGGATATCAAAGGCAGTGAAGGATACATGTATGCTGCCTTCAAACATTGATCAGATGAAGGTCTCTCAGGAGACAGGAAGGGAAGCAAACATTAGATTCGGACATTGCTTGATGCCTTTCTGCAATGTCCTCCGAAGGCTGTATTTTCCAGGTTTCGGATGCAGACAATGTCTTACTAGGTCTTTTAAAGCCATTGATTAGCTGTTTCAGGTGTGTTCGATTGGGCTTTACATTGTCCCCCATTTTTTTTAACATGATACAATTTATGGAAACACAGTTTAGTCTCTAGGCAGTGTGTGTTTACAAATTGGTCATGTCTCTTTTGATTAAGTTTACTGTAAATGGTGTTTCTTAGTAAGTTTGTTCTGATTGACTTGGTTTTAGATTAATACCAGAGCTTCATGGCACGGCAGCAGCTGTTTACTTGCTCTACGCTTTACTACAAAGAGCAAAAGTTCACTGATGTGGACGCTACAGTCGTGTTTGTTTAGGTAGCACGTCGCTCCCCTTATTTAATTTTCTTGAGCGGTATTGGATTTACAAATTCTGTCCTGCATATCTGAGCGAGCGCCCGTAGCCCGGCTGAACACCAGCTGCCTACGATAACATGATGGAAAGCAGTTCGCACGGCTCCCTTTCCTTTAAAATTTCTTTAACCTTGGCTTACCTTTAACGCCGGGGAAGCGTCTGCCAGTCTGGTGTCAGATATTAGCGATACGCGCAGCAAGGACCGGGTTGTCACTTTTTATTAACACTGAGCGCTTTGCATGGACTCCAGCTGTTGCGTGCACTGAGACTCAGGCGGACTTGACCTTGACTCAAAGCACAGTTCCTGCGGCTCACCCTATTTTTAATCATGCATTTTAAATGGTGCAAATGGATTACGGTTCCTTATAATGGGGATCATTCATTAACCTTTTTTTTTTTTTGGTTGGGGTACTTTGTGGAACGGGTTGGAATTCCAATTAATTTCCTACCCCACATGCGAGTGTCACCGGATTGGCTTTGGATATCAAATCCTGACATTTGCGTCAAGAAGTAAGGCGTTCACAGTTAAGGCCATATTTTGTCCAGCTCCTCAGGGGAAATTGCCTCTCAGCCACTGATGATGGTTTGACCTTCCTGCTCGTGGTGTCTGGGTGAGCAAAGAGAGAAGCCCTGCCATGATAAAGCTTCCTGTCTGCCGCTGTTCCCTTCACCACTGGCTAGTGAAATCACTTAAAATGCTGTTGGGTGTGAATGTTTGACATTGTCAGAGATAATGGATAATCACTTGCGGACCGCTGAAGGGAGAGAGATGGAGGGGGAAAAGAGAGAGAGGGAGAGAGAAAACATATTTTGTATTTCTTGTTCAGCAGGGTCATGTGCGGAAAAGACAAATGGAGCGTATGGTACGAGATCGAATCTCTTTTATGCCTGCTTCCTCTAATAATAGACTCTCAGAGTATAAGATTGTTACTGAAGTGAATAAGTATTCATATACTTATTCATAGTAGGGCTGGGCGATATGGGTGAAAACTGTATCATGATATAAGTGTTTCATATTGGTCGATATGGATAATTATTGATTTTTTATTTTTTATGACCCATTTAAAATAAGGACCAGAAGAAAAATAAATTACATTTAAACAATTTTATTTTAAACGTAACCTTCCTCTGATTATACTTCCCTCAGTTATAAAGACAAATGTCAACAAAGCCATGGAAAACACTCAAATAATTCAAATGTAAATGTTTATTCTCGATGCGTCCGCGACAAAAAATATGTCAATGCGCTGAGAGCGCGAGATCCCATTTCGCTTAGCGGTTAACTTTCCGCGCGGCACGCAAACTAAGACGCACGAGTTCAGGCTAATCTGTCCGAGCACAAAATTAAACGTTTAAGAGATCGTTCATTTAGTTGTATACGTGTTCTCCCGTCCATATATTCTATTCTAATGCCACAAGTAATACTGGATTCTTTCATAGTGCGGTGTTGGTAAAGTTGAATAAAGTAAACGTTGTCATGTGTGTAACTTACTTCTTCTCACCGATGTTTAAAAGAATAGCACAACAGCAAGCACGTCAGGTTTAAACACTTCCTCAAACAGACGAGGTGCGCGCGCAGTCAGTGGAGGCTCACGAAAGGCTTAGTGGTAAAACAAGTTTGTGGTATTTCCAGTCTTGGTTGGGACGTCTTGCAGACGACATTTGTATGATTACCGTCAGACTTTAAACCCCTCCCCAAAAAATGCCATTCTGGCGAGCTGACTTGTTTTCCTCGCTCTCTGCAGCACTCATCACTTTACGCCGGTTCTGTTACTGAACCAAACTTGATACTGTTACATGATTGGTTGTTAACGGATCACTCTCTACGTTGCTAGGTTACCAGAGAGCGAGTGCCTTTCTTCATGCAACCGAATTTGCTCTGGTCTCTTCCGATGAAGAAAAGAAATATCGAACGCATTTTTTATTGATATCGATTATGTGTCTATCGCGATACATATAGTTATCGTTTAATCGCCCAGCCCTAATTCAGTCTTGCTTATTAGAAGGCATCATGTCAATTTCTTCTCACCTTTGTCATTCCAAACCTGTGCGACTTAAAAGATATTTCAGTGCTTTTTTTTGCCCATACAATGAAAGTCATTGTCTGGATTAAAACTCAAGAAGAAAGAAAGTCATACAGGTTTGGAGCGACATGAGGGTAAGTAAATGGCAGAATTTTTCTTCTTGGCTGAGCTATCCCTTTAGTTTTCCTTTTTTTTAATGGACTAGATTGATTTGTCCAGAATTATGTGTTTACTTTATTGTTCATATGGTCCAGTTTTTCAGCCTGTCTGTTTATCTTCTTTCTCCATCTGTCCCAAGTTTGAACTTTTATTTGTAGGGTAGCAACAACTCCATTGGCGGGAAATTAATCTTAATCTGGCCCATTAAGATTAGCGCGAGACGTCAGATGGCCCCGTTCTAGCAGGTTGCCGCCTTTGTTGTAAAATCTAGGTCAGTGGCCCAGGCTGATAATGTAATGGAGACTGAATAAGTTAATGAATTAGTTTTCCTCCTCGCAGTCGTAACTTGTTGCGTCCAACCGTTGCAACTTAGCGCGGTTTGCATCACATTTAAATGCGTGTGACCTTGTGCTGATTCTCGCAGGATTTTCCTGTCACGTCATCTTGAGGATCTTAAGTTACTACAGCACATTCAGGATATTCCAGGCGTGAGAGCACTGTTGAATTGCTGTAACAGCATCCCCAGCTCAAGGTCGAGCTTAACTCCTCCGCAAGCCACTGAAACACGTTACCCCGTTGCTGAAGGGGCAGGACATGGAGGGTAAGATGTTCTCTGGCAGCTGAGCACTGCTTTAGGGGAGCTGGAATCCTGTATTAATTAACCTTTGTGATGGTGGCCCTGACAGTGGGAAGTCAGGAGTGTTTATGGAAGCAGTTCTGACAGGGTTCAGGCCCGTCGAGCGAGCAGCCAGCGGTGCTGTCATGTTATCTGATGCCATAGCTCTGTGGAGGAGCGGTCTGACAGGTGTGCCATGTGTGCCCCTCTACACCTACCAGCCCTGCTGAGCCACTACTGGCCCAAATATGAGGGGCTGCTGACAGCCATTTTTGAATGGGCATTATTCACTGCTTTGGTCCTGTTATGCCAGGTAGAATGTCATTTCTGATTTCAAAAATGTATTTCAATTATAGTCCTTTTTTCCTGTATTTAACAGTAGTTTTTCAGTCGTAATATAACTTGGTGTTTGCTCCTATCTGAAAGAGATCTGCTATTTTGATGAACACACTCTGTGTAAATTTTTTACTTGAGGGTGCAATGATATTATATTTCTGACTGATATTGATTAAATTGATAATTATTTTCATATAATGGCTGATGATGACCAATAAATTAATGGTATCAAAATTCTATATTATTTTTGTCAAAAGTAAGATCAGAGCAATTTGTGAGTGACAGGATAGTGCGTTTTTTGTTGTTGTTGAAAATGCTTAGTGATAGTTTACCTAGATAGTTGAAGAAATTCATACAGGTTTGAAACAACTTGAGGGTGAGTAAATTATGGCAGGATTTTCATTTTGGTGTGAACTTTAAGCACAGCAGGATACCAAAAATTATGACTTCTATACGATACCAGACTAAAATACCTTGATACCGATACTAAATCGGTACCGCGGCCAAAAATAAAAATCCCTAGTAAAAGTAATTGAATAATATGACAACAGAATTTATTCATTGTTTTATATATATATTTTTAAACTTAATTCGGCCAGTATGTTCCTGCCCTGGTTTTTGACCATTCGATTCTCTTATTGCAATAATAATCGCATGCCTGTGTGAACATCCTTACAGAGATGTTTGCAAAAATCACGTTATCATCAATCATGTTAATATTCACTAACCTTTAACTATTCTGAATAAGTTGGGATGACCAAAATCTTATTTCATGATACGAGTATTAAAAAAAAAATGTAATTTTATAATTACAATATAGTTTTATTTTATCTTTGTTTTTAAAAATAAGCAAAAAATGCAAATTACAAACAATATGACAAAAACAGTGCTTTATTTTTCAGCTACAGCAGGTCTATTTAACAGTAGCAAGTCAAGAAAGAAATGAAATGATTAAATATACATATAAAAAATTGCTTAGTCGTCATTATAAATTAACAATACACTGATTCTTAATAAATATTAGTTATTTAGCCAAGCATGGGATGGTTTTTTATTTTTCATTGTTGTTTGATTAACATTAAATCACACAGAATATTAGGTCTGGCTGAAGACCTGCATGGATCCAGTTACCTCAACTGTATACGTTCACTAAAGATATACCCGACTGTCTTTACCTGAATACTCGACAGGACTTGCATTTTTTACGTAATTTTGAAAATTCAAACCCAAACCAATAATCTGCGAAAGACCTGAACCGCGATTGGATGCTGAAAGACGTGTGTGCGCACGCTTCAGGTCAGAGCCCTGCCCGAGCAGGCACGTTCTTTGCGCAACGCGCTCTCATGCATGCATGTTTCTGTTACTTTGTTTGTCATGCGCTGTGTAAGCTATATATTTAACTCTTCTGCTTCCAATGTTTAGTGGTAGAAGCAGAGCTCTGCACACAAGTCCTGTCTCCTGCTGTCACACACAGATGCACATTAAGAAATGCAGCTCTTATTAGCCTGCTGGCCTCCTAAAACTACTACTAATAAAATACCCTGCCTTTACAAATGGTACTATCACGATACTTTTCAAGTACCAGTATATCGTGCAGCACCACAGTAGGCAAGAAGTCCTCATTACTGAAAAAGTTTAAGCAAACATCTTTCTTTTGAATGTAGTATGAGCAACACATGAGTTCCCTTAGATTTAAGAAACCTTAAAATGCTAATTTATTCTCCTTAATCTGTGGAGATGCTAATAAATTTCATAAATGCTCAGCCTCATGGACATTTAAAGACCTCCTCTTTACATAAGAACAAACATTGAGGGGTTGTTGGGTGTCAGAGCAGTTTGATTGACAATTGCTGGAGTCCCTGTAAAGAGTTTGTCAAAAAGACGCTTTGTGTTCACTCTGAAGTTTTCTCTTTTTTTTTTGGCTTGAATTTAATTAGCTCTTTTGTGATAATTGGTTTTGACAGAGACTTCAAATAAAGTTACAGTGGTTGTTTTGATGATGCTGGGATGTTGATGTCTGTCACTCATGTAGTGTTTTCTCTTCTTGTGCTGTAGGTTCCCGTGTGGCCACGTCTGAGATTAGAGGAGCAAACGGGGAATACTGAGCCTTTGGTTTCTCCCAGAATAACTCCCAAATATAGACTGCATGCTTCATCAGGACAAATAAACCTCATCATTTCTCTGATCGTGCTCACAACATCCTTTTAAAGCATTGTGGATTTACTGGAATTACTTTAGATTCACACAGCAATGGAAGCTGGGTTGTCTTGCTTGACATTACACATGCCCTCTGATCCTATATGTAAAACTTTTTGACTGAAAAGGAACGAAATCCAAAGCACCGCTGGAGTTCTCTGCTCTCATCATTTATGGCACAGATCTTACCAAGACATTTTCAGTAGTTGTAAAACACCACATCAGGGCATCCTGCTGTTGAACATGACTCATGGGGTGGAGTCTGGCCCTGAAACTCACCAGGATTCTGCTGCTTTAACATATCTGGAAGGTTTGCTAATGCATCCGGTCAACACTGGGCCTGCTGCCACTACCACACAGAGATCAGAACCTGTCCACAACAATGTAGAGAATCCCAACAGGGTGACTAGGGTGTTTCAGCTCCCCAATCATGGCTCCCCCTCACCAGACAAGGGTAGACCACCTAGTGTTGCCTCGCAGCACCTTAAAAAAGCCAGACTGCTTCGCTCAGGAGTGTGGAATGAAGACGACAGCCAGAAACGATCAGGCACTGTAGTGGAAGTGAATGGACAGAGAAAGGAGCATTACAAAGGAAGCATGGATGGCTCTGGGCAGGGGGAGAGCACCTTGCTGGCTTCTCTGCTGCAGTCCTTCAGCTCTCGGCTGCAGAGTGTCGCCTTGACACAGCACATTTCTCAAAGCCACAAACCGCTAGACAGGGAGAGCAGTGAAAGTGCTCCTGTTGATAAGGAAACCTACCAGAGTTACGGCACAGCGTCAGGCCGCCTAAAAAGCCTAATGAGGAAAAGCAAGCAACAGAAACAAAATACTGTGCCTTATTGTCGTCAGAGTAACCAGAGTCGAGCCTCTGATTCTCCTCATTCCTCTCAAAGCTCTGCCCAGCCCTCTAGCTCAGAATCAATGTCCTGCACAGAGCGACTTAAGGCTGTTGCCAATATGGTACGGACCAGGACCAGTCCAGCCCCTTCACCCAAGCCCAGTGTCGCTTGCAGTCAGCTGGCCTTGCTGCTGTCCAGCGAGGCTCATCTACAACAGTACTCCAGAGAACAGGCCTTAAAAGCACAATTAACCAGTCGATCAGCCAGCGAGAGGTTAGCTGCCATAGCTACTCAACAAACGCAGGATAAGAGGCCTCCCAGCATGGTGCAGCCAACAACCTCCCCAGACATCCTAAGCTCCTTAAATGTTCAAAACAGAACACTGTCCCCACCGGTGATAAATTCCAGCAAAAGAAGCCCTCCCATTTCCTCACCCACCATGAGACCCCCCAAAGAGAGACGGCCCTTCGACAGACACCTTCGACCGCCACAGAACTGCAGTAGCCTATTGCTCCTACTTCTCAACAATCACAACTCCCAGCAGCAGCTCACCAGAAACGGACACCTGGAGGACGACTGCGGCATCCTCCCGAGCCGGGCCTCCTCCCTGCATTCTGACAGCGAGTACTCCAACCAGGATAACAGCCTGACCAAAGATAGCAGTGATGCTGAGAGCTTCTCCAGCTGTTCTCCCATCGACCTCTCCATGAAAAGCAGAGTGCCTGGCCAAAAATCTGAGCCCTGCTCTTCAATAACCCCCTCTGTGGAGCTTGCAGAGTCTCTCTTAAACAAATGGAAGCCGGAACCTTCCGTGCCAAAAGTCCATGAGGCCACAGATCTGGATACCAGCCCAGACGTGAAATCCCATGATAAGGTCACTCTAATGCAGTTACTACTGGACCGCAGAAATAACGAGAAGGTAAACAAAAGTTCAGATAATCCTGGTTTGAGGCCTGACGCAATAATCGGCAGCTTGACTGCGGGCCCACTTAAACGGATTGGCACACCTGAGGACAGCAGAACACTGAGTCCTCTGGAACGGCCATCAGCTACCTTCAGCTCGGTCTCCCCTTCGTACTCCTTTCCCTCGCCTCATGCCCAGTCGGGTCCGTTAGATCTGTGCAAGTCTAAAGCTCACTCAAGTGAAAAAATGATGGAGCCTCCGTTCAGTGCCAGCAAGCTACTACAGAATCTAGCCCAGAGTGGTATAAAAAACTTGTCACCTTCCCCCCCTCCGTTACACTCTCAAATTGTAATGAGCAGAAGGCAAAGCCCAGAACTTGAGCATGACAAGCCTCAGGCCCTCTTGGATCGACTTGTAGTTCCAAACAAGCGAAACAGAGCCTCTGCACTAGATGGAGCTTCTCCACCTGCTCTCCCACTTCACAAATGTAACCCATCACCCTTGGCATCAACACAAATAGAAAACCTTCTCGAGAAGCGCACTGTACTGCAGCTTCTGCTTGGAAAGGCTTCTCAGAAAGAAAGAACAAGTGGGCACAGATTCTTTGAAGTAACCTCAGGGGGACTGGAGAAGCCTCAGACAGGCCCTGTCAACTGTGACGGCTCAAACAAACCTTCTCTAGACTGTAAGATCAAAACGGAGCCAGTAGAGGAGAATTTTTCATCAGACAGCTCTGATGATGGGATGTACCATCAGAAAAGATCATCACAACACTCACCCATTGCTGAAGCACAGGACACAATGAAATCTGAGTCATGTCCAACAGAAACCGCTGCTAAATTTGGACTTCTCAGCCAACTTTTGAAACAGCAGAATGCTACCTACCATTCAAACCCACACACTAGGCTCCTCAGGAACTCTGTAAAAGAGGAGCAAATGGAATTTCTGAGCCCTGTTCCTAAAAAAAGAAAATTGGCAGAGTGTCTAAGTAATGAACTTTGTCAACCGTCTGGAGATACCACTAGTGACAATCGTGTGTCTGGAACACCTGAATTTAATGGTAGAGGCCTAGTAAAACCAAAAGAGGAAGAGGTTGGGAGTCCCAAGAGCAAAATGTCTCTCTCCAGAGAAAGCCCAGGCTTCAATGTTCTCAAGCAACTCCTCCTGTCAGAGAACTGTCTGAAGGAGCTATCCCAGCCCAGAGGGACCCCAAGTCCCTTCATCCCTCAGGCAAACTTTGCAGCCAATGGGAACCTAACCCAGTCTGGTTTCCCTCACGATTTGTCAAACTTGCCGTGGTACCCCTATTCTCTCAGTACAGGTCCCACACCTGTTGATAACACAGGGGGGTCATTATTTTGGGCTAATTCCTCTCCTAAAGCCAGTCCTAAACCGGTTAAAAAAGAACCTGAAGGGTCTCCTGGAGAAACTTTTAACAAGGAGGAGAGATCCAGTCCAGACTCGCCTCCTTTAACCAGGTCGAATCCGATTCTTTACTACATGCTTCAGCGGGGAAACGGTCAGCTCAGACCTGAGATCCGGGATCAGGTGCAGCCTGCCCACTGTGTCATGAGTGCAACTGTGGAGCCGCACAATGACTATGAGCACAGGATAAACTCTCCAGTCCACAGACAGACTCATAGCCAGAGAGAAGAGAGCATAAACGGTTCTGTGGAAAAATGGTAGACAAGAACTGCCCAAAACGGAGAGAAGCTGAAGAACTGCATGTACGGTCATTTGTCTATAACATGTTTTGTTTTTGTTTTTTTCATCTTAAAACAGAAACAAAATAATTTTGAACATGGCTGTTCGCCACCGCTTGAAATGATTTCATTTGTACATTAGTTTTTATTTTTATTGATGTCAGAATGAGATGGTCACGTTTCTATATATCTTTGAATGTTTTTTTTTTTTTTTTTTTTTTTTTTGTATGCAAAGCTAAATTCTTTGTCCAGCACAATGTAAAATGTCCACCACAAAAAGCTTTTTCTCCTTCCATAACTGAAACATTTATGAAGAACATCCATGTATTATTGATGAATCCACAAATGTTACTGCTAATTTCACACTATATTTATCTACAGCCAAATCAGGACACTTTCCATTTTATTGAGGCAAAGAAAATTGTACAGTCTAAGCACAATATCGGATTTGTGGCATTGAAATGCCCAGTTATAAAGTCTATTTTCTTACAGCAGAATTTAAAAGAACGGCAGTGTAATCTATCAGGTAAAGCTAGCTGAGGTCAAGAGGGTTTCACATGTGATCGAAAGGTAACAACATTTACTGGAATGTTCCACAATCGTAACTTAGTCAGATTTACAGTGCTTTATTTTTCATCTGGAATGAAACTATAGCTGTTATGTGGTGATAATGGCATGACGTTTAAAAAAAAAAAAACTTGTCATATTTTTAGCCGATGAAATGTACCTTTTTACAATTTTGTATAATTTGTTGTTTTGTATCTTATCTAAATATCCTGTATGTAGCATTCACACATTTACAGTGTTGACAGGAATTTGAATATTGAAAGATGATCGAGTATGTCCACCAAAGCCATGAGGGTTAATTATGAATTCTGACTTTAAATGTTTCAGGATACTGTGCAAATCAGACACTGTACTGTGAGAAGGGATTGGAATTCAGTCTGATTCTTTAATGTTCACTATATTCAAAATAATTTCTTTTTTTTTCCAGAGAGACCCATCACTTCAGTCTTAAACATATTACACACAAAAAAAAAAAACTCAGAATGTATTCCACATTCTCTGTACAATTCATGTTTTGACACTGATTAGATACATGTATGTAAATATTGCTTTCAAGATTACTATTTTGTATTGTTCAAGACATAAAAAAGGTTTTTAACGTCTTGCAGTGTACATATGAAAACTGTAATAATGTACATAGGGTACTGGAGGACGACACTTTTCTGCATGTCTATGTTGTGCTAACGATAATCTTTGTTCATCTACTGCTCTGTCCGAGGCTCTTTGCTGCCTGTAGCATGCACACGCATGGGGAGTCCCTGTGTTATGGGGAAATGTCAAGTCTTAAAATAGATGCTTTTATCATGGAGAGATGGGTACTTAAACCATAATCTGTCTGCAAATGCAGTCCTAAACTGTCGAGCCAGTGCTCAAACCTGAGGAAAAATGTGCGTAATTGTTTTTTTCTGAATGGTTTTGTTCTTTATTGGTTTAACAAAAAACAAAAATTAACTAAAAAAAACAACATTGTTTAATTTAGAGTCACTCTGCAATGTTATGGCTCTGCATTGTGAATAACTGAAACTAAACAAAAAAAAAACTTCATATGCTCCTATGTTGATTGGAGTCTTTTAGTTTTCTTATGTTCTGTCTTTGGTGTTTATTTGCACTGATAGCGTAATAAAATATGGAAATGCACAGAAGTGAATGAAGGGTTGTCATTTTCTTTTTACCTGTATTTATGTACCCAGAGTTATACAATGTGTTGGAAAAGTTGTTTAATATATAACCTTACATGAGGCCAGAGGTCAAATTTGAATATATATAATATAATAATGAATATATATATATAATATCATTCCAGCAGTTTAAACTGCTCAGATGTACTCTGAACATCTCCAGGCAACTATATGTGAGAAGGTTAGCCTACACTTAACATTTGAACTACCAGCATTCATTATGACCATCATCTTTGTCTTTGGCTCCCAAAATCATAACTGAACTATATATATATATATATAAGTTCTTTCCAAACTGGTATTTGCATGGCTGCCAGTTCTCAACAATGGCAGGAAAGAGATGGTAAGGAGGATTTGGGAAAACATTGTTTCATAATTATGGGAAAACAGGTAGTTGGCTTCCATTTTGAAAAGTGCCTTGTCCAACCATTGTGAGAGAAACGCATTGATCTTACATTTGCACTTCCTTTCGGCCACTTAAAACAAACGTCAGAATAAACATTTCAAGCCAAAATAGTTGCATTGTATGCACCAATGGATTGTATCATACTCAAGTATTCAATATTTCAATGGAATATAGCATTTCCCTAAGTATTATTTTGTACAATTATATATATATATATATAATTTGTGATACAACTACATGACATATTTGTGCTGACATTAACTGGGCAGTAGATCTGTAGTCCATCAGTCAGGCATAACATTATGACGTTCCTAATATTGTGTTAGTCTCACTTTTGCTGCCAAAACAGTCCTGGCCTGTCGAGGCATGGACTCCACTAGAACCCTGAAGGTGTGCTGTGGTGTCTGGAACCAGGATGTTAGCAGCAGATCCTTTAAGTCCTGTAAATTGTGAGGTAGGGCCACCAAGGAATCACACTTTTTCAGCTCACCCCCACAGATGCTCAACTGGATTGAGATCTGGGGAATTTGGAGGCCAAGTCAAGACCTCAAACTTGTGCTCCTCAAACCATTCCTGAGCCATTTTTGATTTGTGGCAGGGACATTATCCTGCTGGTGGAGGCCACCTCCACCAGGGAATACCGTTTACATGAAAGGGCGTAGATGGTGTGCAACAATGCTTAGGTAGGTGGTACGTTTAAAAGTAACATCCACATGGATGGCAGCAGGGCCCAAGGTTTCTCAGCAGAACATTGCTCAAACATCACACTGCATCCGCCAGCATGCCTTTTTCCCATATAACATTGTGGTGCCATGTTTTCCTCAGGTAAGGGACACATACACACCCGGCCATCAGTGATGTAAAAGAAAACGTGATTCGTCAGACCTTCTTCCATTGCTCCGTGGGGTCAGCCTGGGTACTCTGACTGGTCTGCGCCTATGCAGCCCCATACACAACAAACTGATGCACTGTTTATATATTCTGACACCTTTCTATCAGAACCAGCATTAACTTCTTTAGAAATTTCAGCTGCAGTAGCTCATCTGTTTGATCGGACCACACAGGCCAGCCTTCGCTGCATCAATGAGCCTTGGCCACCCATGACCCGGTTCATTACTGTTCCTTCCTTGGACCACTTTTGAAAGATACCGACCACTGAAGGCCGTAAACACCCCACAAGAGCTGCAGTTTTGGAGATGCTCGGACCCAGTCATCTAGCCATCACAATTTGGCCCTTTTTAAACTCGCTCAAATCCTTAGTATTAGATCACTTAGCATATTTAAGAGGTTTCAGTTGTTTTTGTTGAATTGGCCATTCCAATACCCATAAAATCTATAGACATCTGCTGGAACATTGAAAATGACGGCCTGGCCTCCTCAAAGACCGAACCTCAACTCCATCGAACACATTTTGGGTGAGCTGGAAAATAAACTGGACAGATCTATTGTGCATTCAAAGCAAAATCATGGGATAACATTAGTGTTGAAGTTGTATATTGACAGTATGCCAAGCGAGATGTGCTGCAGCAAAAGGTGGAAAAGTGGATAAAAACAGTATGACTCACTTCATTATAAATATATATATATATATATATATATATATATATATATATATATATATATATATATATATATATATATATATATATATATATATATATATTTATAATGAAGGACCAATTTATACTTAGCTGTTTATACTTAGGACCAAGTGATATTTCATTTTTTCTTTTTTTAATAAATCTGCAAAATGTCAACAATTCTGTGTTTTTCTGTCAACACGGGATGCTGTGTGTCCATTAATGAGAATAAAATTAACTTAAATGATTTTAGCAAATGGCTGCAACAAAGAGTGAAAAATTGAAGGCGATCTGAATACATTCCGACTGTAAAGTTTCAACTAATATACACTGTAAAAAATTATGTTCAATAAGTTATGACAACATATGTTTTTACATTGTATTAACTCATCAAAATAAGTTAAGAACTGTTAAACTTTTATTTATTAGTTATACAAGATGTAACTCATTTTTTAAAGTCAGTTTAACATCATTTAAGTTTAAATAAACTAAACATCCAAGTCCATTGTACTGCAAAAGTTCAAAATTTGCCTTTTTTTTACAGTGTAGTTTCAAAAAAATTGCACTTTTATGTAAAGTATTTTAGAAAACAAATGTTTTAAAAAAATATACAATTTAAAACAAAATATATTGTAAAATATATGAAATCATTGCAAAACTAACTCGGAAAAGTTAAGAAAATGTCTAGCAACTTTGTTTCGTTTCGGTTTTTTGGAGATGCAATGATGCATGACATTTAATGCAATTTTATAATTTAATAACATTTTTAAGTGTGACAAAATGGCGAAATAAAGGCTGCTGTGAAGTGAATAAAAATTGTGATTTTACGTTTATCTTCTTTCTGATGGAGAGGCTTTTGTCTGCCGTCTTCCCACTTCCTTAAACCTCTAATGAGGTTTCTTTTCTTCAACTTCACATAACCTTTCCTCCATGTGAACTTCTCCATCCAGAGATGCTTATCATGTTTGAACTGCCAGTAACCCCCGATTTCCTTTTGGCTTCAAAACAGAAGAGAGGCCAAATGCACAAGTCACACGTCTGAACCGAGGTCAGCGTTTAAAGCTCACAAACGGCCGTTTGTCTGTCTCACATCCTCTGATATCCTGGACTGTGCCGGTGGACAGGGCATGGGGGGTTTGGAGGCGGCCCAGCAAGCTCCTTACGATTAAACTACAGCCCACTACACAAAGGAAATGGTTTGGTCTTCCAGGAAGACAAAGTACTGGGGTCAGCAAGGTTCAGCAGGTTGAGATGGAGATTTGGAGCCGCTGTGTGTATTTCCTACGCTGAAGCACGGGCTCCTGCGTCAATGTTTAACCAGCCTCAGTCGCAGGACACATCTGCTGGTTTAAAAAGCACTCATTCACAGGTGCTAAATTACATCCTAAAGGTTATCTGACTGACTGATTCTCACAGACTGCTGTCAAAAGAGAATCACTGCTACCATTCATTCAGCACAAAAGGGACACATCCGTCTCTATCTATCTATCTATCTATCTATCTATCTATCTATCTATCTATCTATCTATCTATCTATCTATCTATCTATCTATCTATCTATCTATCTATCTATCTATCTATCTTTCTATCTATCTATCTATCTATCTATCTATCTATCTATCTATCTATCTATCTATCTATCTATCTATCTATCTATCTATCTATCTATCAGTCTGTCTGTCTGTCTGTCTGTCTGTCTACATATATATCTATGGGTCTGTCTGTCTGTCTGTCTGTCTGTCTCTCTGTCTATATATCAGTCTGTCGATCAGTCTGCCTTTCTATCTATGGACCTGTCTGTCTGTCTTCAAGACTTTAAAAAAATTTAAACTCTGCTTTTCTAGTTAAATATTAGTTACTAGTTTGTGAATTTTGTTTAATTCAATTCATTTTAATTAATTTGACGTCCCTACATTCAAATTGGAAACATAATTCTGCATCCACGCTCAGTTCAAACTCAAGAACTGAACTGTAATTTTCTATTAGGTAAGGCAAGTTTATTTATATAGCACATTTCATACACAATATTTCAAATATTGCTTTACATACTAAAGGAATTCAAATATTCATAAGAAATAAAACAATTTATAACCTGAATCACTAAGTTCAGGATACCCCTATGTGGAGTGAAAACAGAGAGTCGGGTTTGCAATTTTGCTACTTATATTTGTCAGCAAAATATTTGTCAGGAAACAGTGGAAAGATGAATCTGTATTTAAACTGGGTCATTAATGTAGTAGAAATGTGAAATTATTTTTTAATTTTGTGCCTTCTAGACTGAGAAAAGACAGAAAATGTATTTTTGTCTCAAGGGGATGAAAGACTACAATTCCCAGAATGCTTCGCTGCCCTGTGAGGCCATTCCCAACGCCACCACTACTGGATTACTGTGACTGAGTTAGAGAACAGACATTACAATTAAATACTTGAACGTGTCTGTTCAATATAATGATGGAGTTGCCGTGTGAGTATCCCAGCACTAACTTCAGGAGTCAGATTACATTTAACGTCATAAATGAGCTGATGAGCTCTCGTGATGAGAGCTGAGGTAATCGCGACCACACTCGCGGCAGCCGTTCTCAGCGCGTGTTCAGTTCACGCCTTTGGAAGCTTAACTTTCATAGAAATTAATTTGAGAAGTTAAAACACATAGGCCCTGTCCACACGGAGACGCGTTAAGCTGTATACGTATACATTTTGTACCGTATCAGCGTTTCGTCCACACGGATCCGGCGTTTTAGAAGTGTGTACAGCGTGTGTACAGCGAATCCGTATACTTTCTGAAACGGTGATGTCATCACACTACGTCCAGCATGGTGAAAGAGTTAAGGGATACAACTACGGGCACTGGGCATCGCACATCAATATCGCATCATTTAATAACCGTATCTGCATACCTGTAAGGGTATGTTTTGGGTTGGGGTAGGTGTAGGTGTAGGCATTAATAAAAACACATCTGTTAAGTAGCAAATGTATTTATTGTCATTTTATCGTGAGATTTTGCCTCACCTCTGACCACTGCTATACCCCTGCTAGCCACAACTCTTCTTCTCTGTTTTTAGTGTATTTCTGTGGCAGAATTACAGCGCCACACACTGGCCTGGCATGCAAACTACATCGATTTTAGTCGGTTTTCGTAATCTCGTGTGGACGCAGATATTTCTTGAAACGAGAAAAAAAAAAAAGATCGGATTGGGAAAGCACTGGCTTCGTGTGGACGGGGCCTTACATTGCTCTCAGCATAGGTCCGTTTAAATGAATCCCTGAAGCTGCGAGCTGAGCTGTGAGTGTGAGATCTCCATTTCCACATGTGTGAGTGTAAAACATGTGGAAATGGCTCCCTCTGCTGGCTGTAGTCTTTAGCCTTTGGCCAAACATTTCAAAGAGGACGCAAATATCGTCAATTTGCGTCACGGGAGGAATTTTTCCAGAAATAAAATGCATAAATCTCTTGTCTCAGGGGGATATAAGGGGGTGAAGCACAATCATTTGATTATACTTCAGGGTTTCTACTGATACAAAGCCATATGCTAATCGCTGAAGTAACCCTTTAAGTATGCAAAAATATTCAGCCTTAATATTGATTATGTTGCTCAGCAAGATTTAAGTGTCTATATTCAGGCTAATGAATTATAATACTTTGCAAAAGCATTTTTTGTGGTTATTTTTTGGTCAAGAAAGCTATCCAAAAGTCGGCATGAAACGGAAGTTGTGAATGTCTTTTCTTCCCTATATTGTGACGTTCAAGTAGCCTGACAAGCCAGACCCTCATCAAGATGTTTGGTCTGGAAACTCACCATTGACAGGGCTCAATCCGAGGGGCGGGATAAACGGTTGTCTTTCAAACTTCCTCTGCACGCGATAGGATAGCGCTACAACCAACCAGAGCAACGAAGGTGAAACGGAGCTCGTTGATAGATTAAACATTCGCCGTATCCAGTCAGCAAAACTCCGAACACATCTTCCATTTTTAAGAATGACTTCAGTGCCGTTTTTTGTTCTTTTCTCAGACAAAAGCTTAACTCCAAGTCTTCTAGAGTCACAGTCAACGCTGATTCGAAAGACCGCCGTTCGCCAGTTTCTGTGTTTACTAGAAGCAAGCAAACGCAACTCGGCCGTCGTCATTATGGCCCCGCCCACCGACTCTATACACGATGTGATTGGACCGTCAAGAGTTTGGCGTTTACAGCTCAGAAGGGTATTGAGAGTTGCTAGACGACACTCGTGGGCAGATTAGATTTGCTGCCGCTGGGGTGCGTCTAGATTTCTAGGCTAACGTTCAAGTGAATCGGCTTCCCGAACAAGAAAAAAAATAGGGAATCTGGATTTGATTGGATCATTGAATGGTGGTTTGCTATTGGTCAATCTCATGTCAGCTACAGTTTGCCCTATCGTCACCCCATCATCAAAGAGAAGAGCTAGGAATGGAAATTATTTTGATGAAAGAATATGAACTTTTACAAATGCTGCGATATTCCATAAAAATATGGCAATTTTGATTTCATGGTGACTTGCTTGGCAATGAAACAATTGGGAAAAACACTATATAAATAACTATAGACAATAATCCATAGACTGCGCTTTATAGAGGTTATTCCACATCTAAGGAGGTTTTATGCCTAGCAAACATCCATTAATTGGTAAAATGACTATAACACATGTCTTCGTGTGGCGTATAGCTTTAATCAGTGCTGTTTGCTGGAGATATTCTTTTGTCTCCATTGTTTCCCCTACTACTGCTCCTCTGTGAAGGTGAGCTTCTTGAAGTCTGTGCCAGTGCCTCAGGGGTTGTGACCTTTGTCTCTCTCTGACATCTTCAGCTCACTCGCTGTGGTTGATCTGCAGTTGCCCTGCAGCTGTGACCCCTCCCTCGCTCCCTCCCCTTTCCCAGCATCCCCCTCTTCAAAGGCCACCAGAAATGTGACAGCTGGCAGAAGAGCTTCTCCTTTCATTAAGAGCGCTCACTGAGCCCTGTTGTTGATCGCGGGCAACTGGTGGTGTGTTGACCTCGTGCCACAGAGCATAAAAGAGCTTAAAATTGATTCACACTTAACTTATGCTGGAGTTAACATTTCACGGGTTAATGGCACAATAAATGGACTGATATTTCAAGTTCAGTGCTGGAACAGATGTGGTCCCATGACCTTTGATAATATAAGGGTTTGTGCATGATATGAGAAAAACGGGAATATGCAAGTTCAATAAAACCAGGTTTAGTTCTCAGTTTTACACATTATTGTTCATGAATTAATTGTCAATGAACTTTAATAAATAGATAATAAACACATTTTTTATAGAGTTGTTATATTTAAATTATTTTTGTATGTTCTATCTATCTATCTATCTATCTATCTATCTATCTATCTATCTATCTATCTATCTATCTATCTATCTATCCATCCATCCATCCATCCATCCATCCATCCATCCATCCATCCATCCATCCATCCATCCATCCATCCATCCATCCATCCATCCATCTATCTATCTATCTATCTATCTATCTATCTATCTATCTATCTATCTATCTATCTATCTATCTATCTATCTATCTATCTATCTATCTATCTATCTATCTATCTATCTATCTATCAGTCTGTCTGTCTGTCTACATATCTATCTATGGGTTTGTCTGTCTATCCATCAGTCTGTCTGTCTGTCTGTCTGTCTCTCTGTCTATATATCAGTCTGTCGATCAGTCTGCCTTTCTATCTATGGACCTGTCTGCCTGTTCAAGGCTTTAAAAAAATGTAAATATATCTATCTATCTATCCATCTATCCATCCATCCATCCATCCATCCATCCATCCATCCATCCATCCATCCATCCATCCATCCATCCACCCACCCACCCACCCATCCATCCATCCATCCATCCATCCATCCATCCATCCACCCACCCACCCACCCACCCACCCACATATATATATATATAAATAATCTCATTATTTTGAACCTCAATTTATATAATATATAAATAAACATTTTATACCATATATTACATTTATCTCTTTTTGTGGCTGCATGTTTAAGAAAACTTGTTTTTTGATTAGTTTTTTTTTTGTATTTAAATCTGGAAAAAATAAATATTTTATGCATAACATTATTTTGTATTATATATCTAGATTATCTAGATTATTTCATTAATATTATATATTATCCAAAATATACCTCACTTATAGATTATATAAAATCTATAAACAAACATGTTATTATATGCTATATATTACATTTTTTCTAGATGTTAAACAAAACTTTTTTTTTTTTTTTTTTTTTTTTTTTGTTTATATATGAAAATAACATTACATTTTTTGGAGAAAAACATGTATTATATATTTTTATAATAATATATAATATAAAAATAATATTTTTCAAAATGTCAAAATCTTATTTCCAGTTTACAGTTATTTACAGTTTTTCTCAGTCGCTTTGGTACATTTCTCAGATCAGAATTGAAATTCTCAAAACTACCTGTTCAATTCTCACATCATTGTGTCACTTGTGCACATCAAAAAAAGCAGTTTCTCATTTCTTTGAACAAGTTGCAAATACTTTGGTACATCCATGCAAATGATCATGTCCAATTCTCTGTTGATATATATATATATATATATATATATATATTTATTTATTTCTACAGCACCGCATGTAAAGTTTTTCCTATTCTTCTTTAGGTTTTTTTTTTTTGTGTGTGTGCTATTCAGTGCTGTCTTTTCATTTCTGTATCTCAATGACATGTTCTGTCAATAAAATACAGTACAAACAGTAAGAGTGTAAACTTTAATCTTTTCCATTCTCTTGCAATTACACTCACACATACACTAAGATGTAACTTACAATTGACAATGATTGTCATCAAAACTTTAGCCGTCGTTTCCATCAGAACATCCCTCCAGAGTAAACTGCTATATTGACAACATGACTAAACAATTTGACTGTCTTATCCGTACACAATGGCTTGTTATTCTGATGGCACTGACATTTTCATTGACACAGATATCTACTTTTGAGAGATGAACTAAGGATTTTGAGTAAGAGAGTGGCTTTTGAAGGTTATCCATTGTGTTTTGCTATTTGTACAAATTGTTTTGAGAAATGCACTTACTGTATTGCAAATTGTGAGTTTGATTCGAGAAATGTGAGTCCCCAGAAAAAGTGGGGTCCAAAATCCTCAGATCACTATATAATATATAGATACACACATAGATTTTAATATTGGCTACTAATATAACATTTGTCTTTTTGTGATTACAGAGTTTTAAGAAAGCTTTAGTTTTACTTTAAATATGTTCTAAGCATGACAAGCTCAAATTCAGCTTCATGGGTCATGGACTTTTAGCGCAAACATTTCCACAAATCACTTTTTAAATGTGAAAGGGCATTTTAGTGTCAAGCAATCTCACTGAGGCCAGTTTCAGATTAGAACTATTGGGTCTGAGGGCAAAGGTCAGAGAGTGACCGCCACAACTTGTAGAATATCGCCGAAGATTCATTTCCACTCGCAAAGTTGAGGAAATTCCCCAGGCTGACCCGTGAAAACCTTTAAATTATGCTTCTTATAAATGCTAAGAGAGTACAGGTCAGATTTATTTCGTTTGAAAAAAATAAGAATTCTTTGCTGTGGAATTCTGTGAGTAACATGCTAAGTGGGTGTTATTTTTAAACTTACAGATGAAAGCTGTAACATAAACTCACATGTGGTCGCCTTGGTGGAGCCAACCGCATTTTCATCACATCACATTTAGTGACATCTGACCTGTAAATGTATCTTATGTAATCACAGAGAGCTGGGCTTAATTACTGTACAGGGAAATGCCTCGGATTATTACTGTAGATACACACATGCAGTGAATAGATATATCACACACTATAAGGATCATCAGAGACCAGACTCCATATTTACGCAGAGTTCCAGGAAAAAAATAAAATAAAATCTGGAACAGGGCTACGAAACAACACATTGAGTGTCATGGTGTTAGTAAAGTGACACCTGGAGTAAAACCCCAGTGACGCAGATACTGCTGTGTAGGTCGTGCTCTCATTCTGGTGACTTATTCAGTGCAGAAAGGAGAAAAAGGAAAGCTCACATGCACTAAAACGAAGGACAAACATCCCAACCTTTTTTTTGTGTCCTTTACTGTTCTGGCTGGGTCAGAGTTTAACTTTGATTGATTGAAAGCATGTACAACAGTGCCACCTGCTGGCAAGACTTATAATTTCTTTCTTTCTTTCTATCTATCTATCTATCTATCTATCTATCTATCTATCTATCTATCTATCTATCTATCTATCTATCTATCTATCTATCTATCTATCTATCTATCTATCTATCTATCTATCTATCTATCTATCTATCTATCTCAACATGTTGATAAACACGAGAATTTCATAAGAATCAATATTAAGATGCATAAGCCAGACTACATGCCATATTTAAGAAATGTATTTCACACTCAGTCTGTGCTGGTGTAACCATCATACTTGGATTGTTGTCATGACATGGCATTTTCAGTCACACAAGATAAAAATTAATATAATTAGTACTGCCATTATTTAACATTTCTTTGTCGTATGTGCCTGTTGACATGTAAAAACTGCTTTGTCTTTTGTTTTTTAAACATTTTGAGCCAAATCTCAAACATTATCCTATGGTGTGACTGTCTATAAATAGAAAAGAAACTCATGCAAATGTTAATAAATACCCCGGGGATCATTTTACACGTGTCTATTTTAGTAAATGGCAATCATTTTTTTCTTCCATATATTTCTAAAAGCGTAGGATCTTGATACATTTGGTTTCTTAAAACCATGTCCTCCGTTGTGACACCAGATCTTGATTTTGAATTGGGCAATTCCACTGACAAGTTCAATTATTTTAAGGACCTAATTCAAGGTCATGTTACTGTGAAGTCCATGACTTGCAAAGAATTGTTCAAATACTTTTTTGTAACCACTATAAAAGTGTTAATTTCTGTTGTCCTTGGTGTGACAACATTATATTCTTAATTCTGTCTGTCACACCATAGGACACATTTTAGTAAAAAAATAAAAAAAACAGTGAAAGAATTGACAAAGTTAGTGACCCCTTATATTTCCTCAAACGTCAGACTTTACATAACAATGCATTTGTTCTGTAAAAGTGGTGTTTTGCACACACACACACACACACACACACACACACACACACACACACACACACACACACACACACACACACACACACACACACACACACACACACACACACCTTTTTTTACTGTTTATTTGTCAACTACCCACTTACACTTTCACTGAACAGAAACAACAAGGATACCTTTCACTTTCGTTTCATGGATGTTACAGAACTCAGTCAGCTGACTTTGGCCTGTTTGTGTAGCAGTGATTACAACTTTAAAACGCATGTTAAAAAGCAATACAGTTATAGTATAATCTTACAATTTTTTGCTGTTTCGTAAACTGTTTAGTGTTTCGTAATCGTTTACTGTTTACATTTCCAATTTTCTGGTGTCAATGATAACAACCACAACATTGTAACGCTCCATACAGTGTGACAGTATAACTGCGTGTGTATTTTATTCTTGGGGAATAACATTGTATTGTATTATTATTATTATTATTAATTATATAATTGTACTGCTTTATTTATATGTGCATTGTTTTGTTTACATGTTACTTCATCGCTATGACGTATGGGCGGGCGCGCGCGCATGTGTGATCCAGACCCAGCTAATGGATGTCAGAGATGTCAGATGTGACTGTGTTGCTCGTGTTCTTCATGGCGCCGTTGCAGCGAGGATGAGTACGGGGTGTTTCTTTTTTAAACTCTCCCATATTCTTCTCCTCTAACTCCTGTATGCTCCGTTTTTACCTTCGAACCTGAGTTCGCTTCGCCTGGATCGGAACCGGCCATGACCGTGGAGCAGAATGTCCTGCAGCAGCACTCTCAGAAGGTAAGGCGCGCGCATCGCCCGAACGGACAGAACCGGTTCGGCCCAGTTCGGTTCGTCTCGGTGCGTTCGGTGTCATAATGAGGTTTATGGTGGCGTTAAAAGTGCCAGTGGCTCAGTTTGATTGCTGCGGCCTAGTTATAGCATCACATTAGCCGCGCCTTACGTTTTTCTGTTTGTTTTTTTAAAATAATGATATTTTATGCTCGTATGCGTATGGTTTAAATCATAAAAACTGTTTAAAACAACAGATAACTGTAAATAAAACAACACACGCCCGTATAACCAACAAAAGATGCGAAATAGTAGTGTTTGTGCTAGCATAGCTAAAGTTGCTAAACTTACCCTTCAAAAAACACTGAAAACTCTTAAATCTTAGTAAATTCCCCGCAAAGTCTCCGTTTGAGTGCCCAGAAGAGTTATTGTATCTCTTGTTGAGTTTGTGTTTGATGTGGCACGTTTGTTTATCTTCTGATACTCACAGCTGCTGTAAAAATTGTTTGTAAACATTAGGCATTCATGTTCATTTGTGCCATATATTTCTGTTATTGTTAGGGTTATTTATTAAAACCGTTTTTAAACATTAACTTTAGTTGTTGTTTTTGGTAAATGTGGGATTCAATTTGATCTTTTTTTAAACAAACTTGATGGATATATTAAATATTTTTTTTTGTTTTGTCTTGTCTTGTGGGATTATTGCATTTGTAAATATTAGGGGTTTGATTTTAATCCGGATAGTGTTTCGTTTGTTTGTGGCATTTTAGCTTTGTTCATTTATTTCATGTTTTTAAGCATGACATTTTTGTTTGTGGGATTCTATTTGATCTGTTCGTAAACAAACTTGATGGATATGTGAAATATTTTTTGTTTTGTCGAATGTAGTTTTGTTTCGTGGGATTATTGCATTTGTAAACATTAGGGCTTTTTTGTTTGATATTAATCTAGTCTTTTGTTTATTTTTGGCACTTTAGCTTTGTTCATTTTATTTAATCTGTAAAGTTTTGAAGATGCACTTAATGTCTGTTTGTTAATATTAGACTTTTCTTGCTAGTTTTAATATTTTTGTAGATTTAATCTGTTTGTAAACATATTTTCCACTGGTTGTTTAATATAACACATCTCAAGTGCACATTGATGGGTTGTTTTTGGCTTTTAATAGTATATATGCTAAAAGTAATATAATTATCTATTTAATTAAAGGGACAGTTCACCTAGAAATAAAAATTGTCATCATTCACTCACCCTCAAGTTGTTTCAAACCTGTGAATTTCTTTCTTCTGCTGAACACAAAGTAAGATATTTTGAAAGAATGTTTGTAACCAAGCAGATCTCGGCAGCCATTTACATTTATAGTGTTTTTCTCCACTTTGGAAGTCAATGGCTGCTGAGATCTGCTTGGTTACAAACATTCTTTCAAATATCTTCCTTTGTGTTCAGCAAAACAAAGACATTTATACAGGTTTGGAACAACTTTAGCACGACTAAATGATGGCATTTTCATTTCTGGGTGAACTATACCTTTAAGATTATTCATCAGATTATTATGAAGTAACTGAAGAAGCGATTTTATGGTCTTAATTACACTAGATGAGTTTTCAGTTGCATCAGGTGGTGGGGAGGAATATAAAACTGTGGATTTTGCATAAACGGAAAGCAGACAGGCTGTAAGCTTCAGCAGCCCTTATTTGGCACAGAGCTTGTGTTGCTTTATCATGTTACTGTTGAGAAATGTGTGTTACTTAGCCCAGCGCTTCCATACCACAGGCAGGGAGGGGTGTGCCACCTTCAGAGTGTTGGGACGTGCCCGTTTCGTACATACTTCGTTTCATGTCATATCTTGAACGGAAAGGCATGCAATGCATTAGAAGGTCAGTGCGGCATCCCTTAGCCACTGGCTGATCGATTATGTAATGATGTCTTGTAACTCAAGACTTATTATGAGGCAAGCAGAAGAACATTTGTACGTGATTCATTTGCTAGACTCCAAACTAAAATGGTCAGATCAGTAGAAACAGATCAGTCATACTGCGTTTCGGTCTTGGGAGGTGCGCCGTTCCTCCCTCTTTGGCTTGGCACAGTCTATGTTTGTCTCATGCTGTTCCTGATCATAGCCAGGACTGAGATAAAGGGCCAGTGCTCTGTTTCCCATCCAGAGGTGTGAGATGTTGTTCTGTTTGCAGTGTGTCCTGATGCTCCTCAGTGGTGCTCGTGACATCAACCCGTTTGATCCTGGTCTTTTTAGAGCCATACTTTTACCGTTTGATCCATTTGCCAACTTGTTCCAAAACCCACCCACTTAGAGAGAAAGATAAAAAATGACCAACCGCAATTCGCTGCTTTCGCTTTTCGGTGAACTACCCCTTTAAAAATTTGAATCATTTACTCACCCTAGAGTTGTTCCAAACATGTAGTTTCTTCTTTTGAACTCAACAGAAGATATTTTAAAGATGAACAGTTAATGGAACCCATTGACTTCCATAGTTTAGGGGCTCCATTAACGGTTTGGTGTCGATTATTCTTCAAAATATATATTTTTTGTGTTCAACAGAACATAAAACACAAAAGAACATACAGGTTTGGAACAACTTAAGGGTAAGTAATTGATGACAGAATAATTTTTTTGGGGTGAACTATCCTTTTAATATTGTGTTTGGTGTTGGGTAAATGAATATCATGTTCACCTGTATGTCTCAAGCACATCTCTTGGGTTTTGAAAATAAACATCATACACTAATATTTTCGTTTTATAGATGTTAACTGATATGGTTTATTATTAAAAGTCTATAAAATTGTCAAAAAACAAACAAACAACTAAGTCAATCAGTTTTCAATGCTGCAATTGATTTAAGGCATCACAGCAGAATGAAATTTGATTATCATTTAGAGATTTACTAATGATCCCATTTAATTGTGTTATTAAAGATTAACTTTAAATGAGCATAAGATGACTGCAAAGCCGATCTCAATGTAAAAATAAGTAAGCACATACAAATTAAAGGGTTAGTTCACCCAAAAAATACAATTCTGTCATTAAAAATAAGGTTGACCCACTGGACTTTTTTACTTTTCTTGACTAACTTTCTGTGTCTTGAATGTGTTAAAGGTGTCATGAACTGGCTTTTTTTTTATACTGTTGTCTGAGGTCAGCTAATGACGTTTGTGTGGTTTTTACATTCAAAAACATCATAACTAATAAGAAATGGGCTATTTTCTACTGTGGTTTTGAGGCTGAACACTGGGTTTTGATGGGCGTACCGCACTGGAGATTGGGAAGTAAACACCCACGGCTTGGATTGGATAAGATTAGCATATTTAATGAGCTTTGGCTCCCCTGTCAGTTCAGTTCATATGAGGGAGAGATTGATTTGAAAGCAGCAACCAGAATGATTCTCTTGACCACAGGGCTCATAAACGTCTGTATCAAACAATCACAATGATTTATTTCTCATCCACCCTGCGATTAATTGGAATATTATTTCTGAATTACATGGCCCACACAATATGTGGATATAAGCGTGAATGCGCGTGCCCAGATCAAGAATATATTATTTCTGCTGACGGGCATACGTTTTGGTAGCCCGTCTGGAAAACATAGCCCCGAGACTACTATTACATAAAAAGACGTTTTACTCACATAAGTGTGTTGCACCAGTCCTGTCGGATCCAATATAGAAGGTACAACATTGTGTCTGCAAATCCAGCACCTGAGACGATTTTAAAAACGATTCCGCAGTGAAATGAATCGAACACACCTACGGTCTTCCCCACGTGAGTTGGAACTTTATTAAGAATAAATGTAGTACACACATTCCTTATTAAGATCCAAAGGAAGCTTATGCAGCGTCTGTTCTTCCACAATATCTTATCTTCTTCAGCATGTTTATTGCTGCTGGCTAGCATGATCTGATGAGTCTGTGGGCGGGGCTACTGAATTACACGTGTTTATTATTCTGTAGAGGCGTTGTTTCGCCACTAGATGACATCAGGATGAAGCGCACAATCGTTTTCTGGGCCTGCTGTCTATAAAAAATAAACTTATATTATCATGAGATTTTATATGTCAATAGCTCAAGTCATCCTAGCTGTATATGGCATTTTTCTTTCAGACTAATTAAAAAATATATTTTAAAATTATCCGGCTCCCGGGGTTTGATAAAGGCCTTCTGAAGCAAAGCGTTGTGTTTGTGTTAGAAAAATATCCGCGTTTAACTTTACAAACTGTAAACTCTAACGTTCACGAGACGCTGGCGTTCCAAGCACCATATGACATCTGTAGGATGTACCCCTAGGATGACTTGAGGGTGAGTAAACCATGGGATAATTTTCATTTTTGGGTGAACTATCCCTTTAAATTGCTGTGCATGGAGGGGTCCGAAAGCTCTGATTTCATCAAAAAATATCTTAATTTGTATTCTGAAGATGAATAGCGGTCTTAAGGGTTTGGAACAACATGAGGGTGAGTAATTCATGAGGGAATTTAGATTTTTGGGTGAACTAACCCTTTAAATATACAATTTCGGTCAATATGAAGCAGTATAGGGGGGATGTACAGTCATATAAGCACAGGAGATATGAAAGGGAACAAGATATGAAACAGTTGTCAGTTTCTGTTAAAAAAGTGTTTTCTCTTGCATTTTCCTCACAGCACCAGCAGACATTACTGAACCAGCTGAGGGAGGTTACTGGAACTACAGATGTTCAGCTGTTACAGCAAGCACTGCAGGTGAGCTTTCAGTTTCATTAACTCTATATATAGTTTATTTGCAGCTGATTTGCTAGATGGACTTTTAATATTATTTTCATGTAATGTAATGTGTTTGTGTCCAGGCCAGTAACGGCGACCTAGCCGAGGCGGTTGCCTTCCTCACCGAAAAGAACGCCAAGGTCCCGCAGCAAGATGAAGCCACCTATTACCAGACGGCCCAAATCACCAATGATAGATACATCAGCGTGGGCAGCCAGGCTGACACAAGTACGTATTTAAATCTCAGAACAATGATTGGCCTGAATCCAGGGAAAGATTACGCTGCTCTGTGATGAAGCACAATGAAATGCCATGACGCAAAGGAAAGCTGAGTGAAAAACTAGCTGTAAATACTAAACTGATTTCGAAACAGTTCTAAAATAACTTGGAGACAAATTGTTTTAGATTTCAGTCTGTATTTTGGTGCCTGAAATTGATAAGTAAGGCTTTAGGATTGATTCATTAACTGCGAGACAGTGAATTAGCACTGCTGTGTCAAACCAGAAAATTAATATTTTTGCCACGTGACTTACTGGAATTCCGATACTGAAATGAGACATCATGTAACTCGTAACAGTTGGAGTTATGGCAGCTCTCTTATAAGTGCATGCACATCATCTCAGAGAGCCAGACCTTTAAAGATCCAGCCTGCTGCTTCTCCCAGCTTGTTTTAAAGGATGATGACACAAACTCAAGTTCTACTGCTGAGAAAATGCTGACAGGGAATACTCGACATGCACTTAAAATATATTTTTATTTTTATAACCTTTTGAGCTGTCTAACTAATGAAATATCAAACCTGATTAATCGGTTGATATTTGAGCATTTTGAGCATATTCTTGGCATTGGCTGATCAATAAAAGTGTTCAATAACACATCTGCTACACTCTTATGCAATATATGTATATTTTATTTGACTTCATATATATATATATATATATATATATATATATATATATATATATATATATATATATATATATATATATATATATATATATATATATGTATATGTATGTATGTATGTATGTGTATATATTTATATATATATATATATATATATATATATATATATATATATATATATATGTATATGTATGTATGTATGTATGTATGTATGTGTATATATATATATATATATATATATATGTATGTGTGTGTGTGTGTGTGTGTGTGTGTGTGTGTGTATATATATATATATGTGTGTGTGTGTATATATATATATGTGTGTGTGTGTGTATATATATATATATGTGTGTGTGTATATATATATATGTGTGTGTGTGTGTATATATATATATGTGTGTGTGTGTATATATATATATATGTGTGTGTGTGTGTGTATATATATATATATATATATGTGTGTGTGTGTATATATATATATATATATATGTGTGTGTGTGTATATATATATATATATATATATATGTATATATATGTATATGTGTGTGTGTGTCACACAATTAAATTTAGTGCTGTCAAATCGCTTAATCGCAATTAATTGCATCCAAAATAAAAGTTTGTGTTTAAATAATACGTGTGTGTATTGTGTATAATTATATATATTTTAATACACACACATACATGTGTTTATATTTAAGAAATATTACCATGTATATACTGTATGTAGATTTATATTATTTATATGTATTTTATATACAACACATTTTTCTTAAATATATACATGCATGTGTGTGTATTAATATATAATTATTATACACAGTACACACAAACATTATGTAAATACAAACTTTTATTTTGGAATATATAGTAATACAGATTAATCACGATTAATCAGTTGACAGCATTACAATATATGCAGGACTTTTCCTGCATAAGGAATTACGAGGCGGTCACCTCTGTCTAATTTCGTACCGCCTTTTACCCTCCACTTTTCGACAAACCTTTATATGGGACATTGTATATGATAGTGTTCTCAAAATAAAAATAAAATGTTATTATTAAAATACATAAAATACATGCTTGTAAAAGGTGTTTTCTTCAGCTGTGATCAGAATTTTACCACCTCCACTATATATATATAATTTTTTTTTTTATAGATGAGGAAAGAACAAAACACTAACTTTGGATTAGTTATTTATGTAAAATAAAAAAAAGCAAATGACAGCTACAGGTTTTATTTTACAATGCAAAAAATCTTGCATATAAAAAAAGCTCACAAGAAAAACCATATGTTTACTGCAACATAATCGGTTCTAAATATTTATCTGGCTCTCTCTTGGTTTTCCATGTGTTCCTGATTTCTATGTATGATAGTCTGGCTAAAAATCATGTACAACTTGCCATGTTGCATTGCACTAATACATCATCACAAATAAAACGGTTGACTCCAAGCACAACACGACACCCATCGTTTCCTAGTTAACCCATTTTCGAATGTTTCTTGATTGTTTCAGATGTAATAGATCTCACTGGAGATGATAAAGATGACCTTCAGCGGGCCATCGCTCTCAGCCTGGAGGAGTCAAACAGGGCCTTCAGAGAGACGGGCATCACTGATGAAGAGCAGGCGATCAGCAGGTGGGCTTTTCGCTGTACTTTTAACTGTAGATTTCACTGTAAAATGAATCACATGACAAGTTGGTGTCTTTGTGCTTCAGAGTCCTGGAGGCCAGCATCGCTGAGAACAAGGCCAGCCTGAAGCGCACGCACACAGAAGTATGGAGCGATTCGCCCAACCCTTACGACAGGAAGAGGCAGGATAACTGTCCTGTAGGGCTGAAGAACGTGGGGAACACGTGCTGGTTTAGTGCAGTCATACAGGTCAGTGCCAGCTGCTGTGATCGCTTTACAATTACAAACACATTCGCTTATTTAATGAACTGAAAACAACAAATTACAGTTGAATTCATTCATTTTAATTGCGGTTTATTTGATTTTAGTTTGATTATGTTAGTCTCACACATGTTGCAGATCTGAATGAAGCGAGTAGCATTGCATTGCAGTTATTAATAATGAAGAGATATCGCTGTATCAATCAGTATATTTATTATTTTTTGGAGAAGACAAATACAACATTCAATATGTGCATCTAGACTGTGCTGAATCTTATTTAAAATGATAGAATAGATGAAATATCCCATGAAAATATATAATTATAATTAATATAATTTATACACTGGGCTCATGAATTTATTTATTTATTTATTTTAAATAAATTGATACTTTTTTCTTCAAGGGTGCAATAAATTAGTCAAACAAAACCAAAATGACATTTAAAATAAATTCCGTTCTTTAATACTTTCTATAAATCAAAGAATCCTGACAAAATTTATTACAGTTTCCAGAAAAAAATATTAAGCAGCACAACTGTTTTCAACATTGATAATAATAATAAATCATTCTTGAGCAGCAAATCACGTTAAAATGATTTCTGACGGATCTTGTAACACTGAAGACCGCAGTAATGATTCTGAAAATTCAACTTTGCATCACAGCAATAAATTACAATTTTAAATATATTTAAATATAAAACTGTAATAATATTTGTCATTATTACTGTTTTTACTCTATTTTTCATCAAATACATGCAACTTTAGTGAGCACAAGAGACATTAAAACATACAAAATTCTTTCCAACATAAATGTTACAATGGTAGTGTTTAAAAAAAAAAAACTTCCCCATCATTATTCAAAATAATGTGGTTACCATCTCAAAAACGACAATTGTATGCCTGGCCTTGGGTATGTTATTGTTTTTTTTTTTACAGTGATAACTGCAACATTCTAAAAAAACATGTTATTATATATTATTTATTTATTTCATTTAATATTGTTTATTACCCTAACTGTAAGCTATTTACTATTACCAAGCAACTAAGTGTATTAATATAGCACTCATATTTATGTGCATATATCCGCTTTTTACAACAACTCTGAATGTGAATTCAGTTCCTACTCAGGCCTGATTGTTTGTGTCTGTTACACGATGTCAGAACATGAACCATGCAGAGAGTTGAGTAATGATCGCTGAGTACTGTCACATGCTGTTTACCTCCTGTGTGTAACCTGACGCCTGAAGAAGCCTCTGCTCATGTAAGAACCGCAGCCGCTCTGACGCTCTGTGGATTTATAGATTTGGACGAGGAGACTAAATGTGTGAATCTGTCAGCAAAAACAAGGCATCAGTCATTCACACACTGACACTGTAGCGGCTCTTCAACTGAGCATGAGAAAAATGCCAAATGCGTTTGTGCGAAACACATGCCGTCTTTTCGTTTTGTCTAACGTATCATCACAAGGTTGTGTTGACATTCATTGCCGGATACACACTGTTTTCAAACGCTGATATTTATCTTTTTTATCTATATTTTCCAGTCTCTTTTTAACCTGCTGGAGTTCCAGAGGCTGGTGTTGCATTATTCCCCCCCTGCACGGATGCAGGACTTGCCCCGCAATCAGAAGGTGAGATTGCCGCCTGATACCCATGTCCACCGTAGTTAACAACAGCACACATGCCAAGAGCTTCCATTTCTCACTGCGACGCGCTTCCAGCGACCGCGACCTTGCTTGACCTGGTTTGAAAGCCTCAGTTGCATGCTGTGACATTATCGTGCTGTTACAAGCAGCAATTTTCACCCATCTGACTGGCCTGTGACCAGATGAGGTGAAGCAGAGAAAGTGCTTTATCAAGGTCCCTGTGTTCTAGCTGTTAAACTGTCACATCAGCTCCTCCAGACTGCATTTTAAAGTGGAAGAAGTTGCGGACAGTGTCCGGCTCAGCAGGCCAGCTGCTGTCTGTGTGATTTCTGTCTTCGGGTCTTTCTCTGAGGACCCTGAGCTTGCGAACGGGGTCAGCAGACATAGCCGCTAATCTGAGCTTAACCTCATCCACTGATAGAGAAGACCACAGAGCCCTGGATTCATTCTTTTCTCTCTCCTTATTACTCTTACTTTTCGTCTGCTGGCTCAGTGGAGAAGCTCTTTCTAGACTTGAATCTATTTTAATGTAATACTGAAGAAGAAAATCCAGATGATGTGATCAGGTGATAGTTTCTGACCCCTATGCGGCATTGAGATGTTTGTAAGGCAAAGATCTCTTTAACTAATAGCAAACAGACACATTTAATCAACTCATTAACCCAACAAAACCATTTCAGCTTCACGCAACAATTTGTCATCACACCTTTTATTAGTTTAAAGTTAAAAGTGCACTATGTAACTTTTTCGCCCGCTAGAGGTCGCCTATTTAAAACAAAGGCGTAGTTTGATGACACCGAATCTCTGGACATGTGATCCTACCTCACAGCTGGTGGAAAAGAATCAAGATAGGATTCATGCTCATGGATGTGAATATTAACATTACTGTAGTAATAAGCAGAGCAGGGCAGAGGGTTGTGGGAGCTGAGCAAGGCCGCTGGTGCGATTGTTAATAAGAATGAACGCAACACACGCCTTGCGAGCAGCGGGACTTTTAATATGCCGCAGTCGCTATTTCCGCTTTTCCGGTTATGAGTATGAGGTAACGCAGCTCTGTTTATATTAGATACATCTGAGTGTGTTAAATTATGTTATGATGTTACTTTGTGCGTCCGCTCTGCGGCTGCTTTGACACTTGTTGCACACTGCAGTAAGAGTAAAGCATTTCTGCAAAATAAAACCGGAAACCGAGGGTAACGCAGATTTGACGCAATTGACAGGCGACTCCCTCAAACGCCCCAGTTCCTTGGTTAAAAAAACATAACTGTAATTAATACGATTAGCCTTTTGCTTGACTACATAATCAAACCGATAATGTTCCCGTTTTCCATCTCAGAGTCAGACAGCTTGCCATTTAAAAATCAGCATCCTTTGAAACACAACGTCAGTGGAGAAAGGCATATAGTTCACCATAACATCATAATATACATCATACATAATTCAACTGCTATGTTGCTAAATGTAACAGATTTTTCATATAAACTGTAAGATATAACCTGGCTTGTCTTGAGGCTGGCCTGCTTTAGAACATGGTAAATGATATGCTAAAGCCCGCCTGCATGTTGATGTGATTGGTTACATGGTAGTTTGTGATGTAAGAAACACCTGCAATTTCAAAATGTGTTTTTGAGACTATCTTTGGTTCCCTGAAGAAATACTCAGCAATGTGCACTTATGAATGTGCACATGGTTTGTCTTTATATGCATATTAAAAACACTGCTTAACTTGATTTGTATACATTTGGCAGACATATTATCAGTTGTGTATTCCTTGGGATTAAATCCATGACCTTGGCCTTGCTAGCACCATGCTATGCTGTTTGAGCTGTGGGATCAACTGTGGGTTTTTTTTTTCTTCTGTGCCATTTAAGAATTTGGTCTTCATTTGCTTTCCCACAGGAGCACAGAAACCTGCCCTTCATGCAGGAGCTGAGGCGCCTCTTTTCCTTGTTGGTGGGTTCCAAGCGGAAGTATGTGGACCCGTCCAGAGCCGTGGAGATCCTCAAGGATGCCTTCAAGTCTAGTGAATCTCAGCAGGTAAGGCATGCAATAAGATATGTCTTTTCATGATAAAATGCATATCATGAAAACATTTAGAATGCAAAGTTTGGGTCAGTAATATTTTGTAATGTTTTTAAAAGAAGACTATTATGCCCACTGAGACTGCATTTATTTGATCAAAAATAGAGTAGACACAGTAAAACTGAAATATTATTACAATTTAAAATAGCTGTTTTCTCTTTGAATATATTTTTAAATTACTCCAGTAATTTTAAAATCCAGGTCATTACTCCAGTCCTCAGTGTCACATGATGCTTCAGAAATGATTCTAATATGCTGATGAAACATGATTTTTATTAGTTTTAAAAACTGCTGTGCTGTTTAATATTTTTGTGGAAACTGTATAACTGCATAAATGTCTTATGCTTCCTTGCTTAATAAGATTATTAATTTTTTTTTTTTTTACTTACTGACCCCAAACTTTGAATGGAATTGTACAATAAAACAATCATTTAAACGTTTTCACAGAAAACAATTAACATATTAGCATATGTCTGCCCACATGCACATATTAATGCATGTTCTGTATTCAGCAATTTGACTTGCATGTCATTACTTAGTCAAACCAAAAATGATTCAGACACCAGATATCATTTTTTACTAGTGGCTACAGGACACTATAGTTCATTTATGTAAGTGAGGATAGCAAAATAAAGTAAACTGTGACATATTATAACCAAATATTCTTCATACAGTGGACTACCAGTAAAATGGATACATTTAGCACCAAAATTATTCCGACGCTTTGAACCGAACATGTTTTGCTGAATTTTTTTTTCTTTAATTGCTAATGCGACCTTTTACACCACAGACTGAACTAAATTAAGCTTTGCTTGGTCATTGGTTGACCTAAATTGGTATTATTTAATTGTGTAATTAAATTTAACCGATGACAGCTGATTGGTTGATTGTGATCAATTACATGCCTTTCTATCAAAGTTATCTGAAATTATCAAGATAAATTTGTTCTGACCCAGTTTAACTCTGAGTTTGTCATATTTTATCATCATATTCTAAACTATAGCTATAGTGTTATAAACTATAGTGTTAATGTGAGAAAATGTTGAAAGTGTCTAAATTTTTTTCAATTTGACTGTACATCATGTGCAAAGAGGTCAACTAGTCATAACAGAACATATTTACATACAGTATATAGTCTTGAAGGTGCAGTACATCTTAGTTTTAAGCCATGTTCACACTAGAAAGACCATGCAAAATTCTATTGGACACACAGCGGTCATGATATGATGTCACTCCCTGAAGCGTCTTTTTTATAAACATGAATTCAGCATATAACAAATATACAATCTACCCAACTTTAAAAAAAAAAAAATATATATATATATATACCACTTGCATTTCCGTTCTGAGGCATTAGCATCCGTTTGAATGAAAGTCAATTGAACGAAAAGTGCAGTGTGTGTGACTGCCCCTTTAGAAATAAAGTAGCCTTAAACAGTATGTTTCAAGTTTAGCAAATAAGTAAAGATCTTGGAATTGCAACATTTTTTGAACAAGAAAATTAGATTAACATCTTAAGTGGACTTCAGGGAAAGAACTAAATGCTCTCAATATTTGTGCCAAGGGTCAATCTATTTATACTCTCTCAGCATCATAAATAAGCCTGAGCAGTTTGAGCAGACAAGGGCAAATTTATTTTCTTGGACCAATTGAGACCAGTTAAAACAAGAATACATTTGTTCAGGGTTTGAATTGGTTTGTTTGTTTGTACAGCAGGATGTGAGCGAGTTCACCCATAAACTCTTGGACTGGCTGGAGGATGCGTTTCAGATAAAGGCAGAGGAGGACAGGTGAGATCCTGTACATCCTAGCAGAAGATCTGTTGACCACAAGCTTTTCTCTAAAACTCTGTGCTCCTCTCTCATATCATTCAGAATGATGCATGACCACATGACAAATTCAGCTGGAAAAGGCATTAATGATGATTAATGCGGTACATTAACCTGTATGACTTCAATTAGCACTGTTAAATACCTGCTGAATGCAGTCCCCGTGTGGCTCCTGCAGCCAAAGGACACTGACTCCTCTAGTCCTGAACAATTCCAGCCCCATGCGACTCCATGTTTGCTCTTGTTCTACACAGGGAGGGAGAGAAGCCGAAGAACCCGATGGTTGAGCTTTTTTATGGACGTTTCCTGGCTGTGGGTGTCCTGGAGGGTGAGTCCTCTCCTCTAGTTAATGAAAGTGACCTTGTGTTAATGTGATGTGGAGAACGAAAGATATAACGGTCATTGATGTGTGAGTGGGGTTGGGCTTATTAAACATGACAGCACTGATCATAGCCGGTTATATTCGGACTGTTTATTAGGTGGCCTTTTTACCTTCTTAAGATTTCCTGCGTGTGAACTTTTTTTGCTCATTTGAGCACCAAATTAATATTTCCACCAAAATAAACACCAAAATATCAATGTAAATCTAGTAAAATCTCACAAAAATGTAAAGTTTCTTATTTAAAGGCCCCTGAAATCAAAATAAAAAATGTGTTTAGGTTTTAGTATGAATTTTAGCCTTAAGGTTATGAATAAGCCAGTGTGTTCCAAAACAATGACAATTTGCATTTAGGAGATATAAGCTTTCAAAACTTAGTCTCTTACTTCTGCTAAAATGGATCAAGGATGTTTATGACATCACCGAAATGCTTTTGACACTTTAAAAAAAAGGAGAGGTGATGCTTGATACGTCCCGCTCTGTCTTCCTGTTTCAGGGGAAATCACTTCAGCATATTGAATAATGCTGCGCGTTTCAAGGCACTTAAGTGGGCCTTTTAAAAGGGGTGATGAATTGAGAAATCAACTTTCCCTTGAGCTTTTTGATATATAAAAGTTTATCGTGATATAAGAATACCCTGTAAGTTTCGGAGCTGAAAACTTCCATGTTAGTCAAAGAAAAGATTTTATTGACACCAGGACCTGCAAACGAGAGCTCTCAAATATAATATTATAATAATATAATGAGGAAATGCCGCCTCTACAGATAAATATACATGCCTGCTTCTGTAGCCCCGCCTGCCGACTCGTGAAGCTAAATCAATCCCGCTACAGAGCAATAAACATGACGAAGGTAGCAAGATATTGCACTGTGCCTTGTTTGCTTCATTTCACTGCGGAATTGTTTGTAAACAAGACACAGGTCGAGCTGGATTTGCAGACATATTGAGATTAAAACTATAAAATAAAAAAAAATATGCTGTGCCTTCTATACTGGATCTGACAGGAATGGTGCAACACACTTATGTGAGTAAAACATGTTTTTTATATGTGATAGTATTGCATTGTTACAGATCGTTACAGATACACGTTTCTAACAGAACAAATCTTAGCACGCTGCCACAGGCTGGAGAATCCTTTATTTGTTAGTTTATTGCGATTTGGGATCAGACTCGGACATGTAATGTTATGGGTTAAAGGTGCACTATGTAGTATTTTTGCAGTAAAAATATCCAAAAACCACTAGGCCAGCATTATATATTTTGTCCAGCTGAGTTCTTACAATATCCGATATCTTTCCAACTATTTGTAAATTGTGAGAAAATTGCTATTTTAACCAAGGAGCCGGGACGTCTGAGGGAGTCGCCTGTTAAATGCGTCATGTCTGCATTACCCTCGGTTTCCGGTCTTATTTGGTAAAAAAACGGTTTACTCTTAGCAGTGTGAACAGTTACAGCAGCCACTGAGTGAACGCATCGAGTAACGGCATAACATCATTTTCACCACACTTAAATGTATCTAATATGATAAACAGCGCTGCGTTACCTCATACTCATGACCGGAAAAGCGGAAATGGCGCCCGTGACTGTGTCCCCTCATAATAAAAGTCCCCGTTGCTTGTGAGACGTGTGTTCGGCGACAATCGCTCCAGCGGCCTTGCTCAGCTCTACAACACTCTGTCCTGCTCTGCTTCATACTACAGTAATGTTAATAACCGCATCCATGAACATGATTTCTGCCCGAGTCCTAGCCTGATTCTTTTCCACCGACTGTGAAGTGAAGACCACACATGTCCCAAGATTCTGAGCTCAAACTTGGCGTCATCAAACTACGCCTTTGTTTTGAATAGGCGCCACCTAGCGGACGGAAAAGTTACATAGTGCAGATTTAATGTCACATCAGTGCGGGCTTTGCAAAAGTGCGCATCGAGAGTGCTTATTGACCACAAAGGGGGTGCTTGCGAGCACCTTTCTGAAACCTACAATGACAAATGGAACGCCCTTTGGTCTCGTGGACTTGATGCACACGCGACAGCCATTGTAAATCTACAAGACCGAAAGTGCGTATAAAGTGTGCCATTTGGGACGGGACCCAAATGGGTGGGTGTGTATAACAAGACCATGTGGTTATTCCTTTCCCCAAGAGTTTGCGTTCTGTGTAGCACGTTTCTTGTCTAAACCTAGCCTTGTTCGGGCAGATTTGCACATTTGTTGGTTTATTTATCCTTGTGCGTGACATACTTTCACTGTGATGTATCCATATGGTGCCCAACAAATAAAGTGATTACATGGATGAGATAAGAGATTATCATTTTACGGTGCACATTACGGAGAGTATTTAAAGTCAATGACATGAGCGCGCGTCTATGTTCACAGGAAAGAAATTTGAGAACACTGAGATGTTTGGGCAGTACCCTCTCCAGGTGAATGGCTTCAAAGATCTGCACGAGTGTTTAGAGGCAGCCATGATTGAAGGAGAGATCGAGTCTTTGCATTCTGCAGAGAACTCCGCCAAATCAGGGCAAGAGGTTTGTAGAGACGTCATTTCTATTTTTTAAATCTGTGCGCCACAATCCCATCAAATACCTAAAGCTGTTCCTATATTCCTTCTGTTTGGCCATTCACAAGTGATCTCTGACCGAGATGTTACATAATGGCTTTTCAGTCATCAGTGCCGCCCTGGGCAGATCCTTTTGCAGCTGCTTCCTGCTAATTACTTCAGCTGAGTGCAAGTAAAGAAGGAGACTCTCTGGTGTACATTATTCTGGGCACCAACAGGCTGGGATGTTAATGAAAGCCCAGCACACTGTGTCTCTTTCAGAATGTGATCAGGTCACCAGTGCTCATTCCAGCTATCAGCATGGGGGCGGAGCTGGGATGGGTCACATGGACCGGCCCCTCATGAAGCATGCTGGGGTTAAAAGAATACTACAGACAGATTTTTGAATTTAAAGACTTTAAAGCCAAACTTCTCATTTGTCCATAATGGTCAAGTGAGAAACAGTTGAAAAAAATGGCTTTAGTGTTGTTCTTATATGCACATTTGTTTTTTGTTTTTTTACAGCACTGGTTCACAGAACTCCCACCGGTTTTGACCTTTGAACTGTCGAGGTTTGAGTTTAATCAAGCCTTAGGCCGACCTGAAAAGATTCACAACAAGCTGGAGTTTCCCTCCATGCTGTACATGGACAGGTTAGTGCTACCTTCTATTTCAAACTACTTCATAACTTGCAGTTTTTAAAGGGTTAGGTCACCCAAAAATGAAAATGTTGTCATTAATTCCTGACCCTCATGTCATTGCAAAACCGCAAGACGTTTGTTCTTCTTAAAAACACAAATGAAGATATTTCTGATGAAATCCGATGGCTCTCTGACCCCTCCACAATATTTAATTAACTCTCTGAAGGCCCAGAATGGTATTAAAGACATTGTTAAAATAGTCCATGTGACTCCAGTGGTTCGAATCCTTAATTTTATGAAGCAACGAAAATACTTTTTGTGCACAAAAATAACTACTTTATTCAACAATTTCTTGTCATCTGTGTCAGTCTTCTACACTGTTGATGTAGTAAATACAATGCAGCTCTTCTGAAGTTACGCCAGAGCTATGCCAGAACGCCGGCTTACCATTGGCCAATGCTGTTCACGTGAGCACCATGACGCATGCGTGTGACACCTACGCATAAACTTTATAGGAGACTGACACAGACGAGAAGAAATTGTTGAATAAAATAGTTATTATTTTTGTTCTCGCTTCATAAAATTAAGGTTGAACCACAACCACATCACATGGACTATTTGAGCAACGTATTTGTGCCCGAATCAATTCGATTCATGAATCAATACACTGATTCATAACCGTTTGAATCTTTATTTGAGGATTGAAAACCAAACCTGGAAGATAATACAATGCTGAATTAAGTCATAGTTTTTGTGATTTTTGGACCAACATGTATTTTCGATGCTTCAAGAGATTCTAATGAACTAACTGATGTCACATATGGACTACTTTGATGATTTTTTTTATCAAAAAAATGACCTTTCTGGTCATGGACAGTATAGTGTGCATACACTTGGATACTCTCTCAGATTAAATATAAAATATCTTAAACTGAGTGAGTCATTAATGACATAAATTTCATTTTTTGGGTGAACTAACCCTTTAATGACAAAATAAACATTTTGGGGAGGTGAACTTAACCCTTTGAAACTATTTCAAACTTTCTCAAACCAACAAAAAAGTTTGTTTTGACAAACTTTCATATTAAGTCAAGTTTCATATTAAACTTTTTCCCCCAAGATATTTTAGATTAGTAGTTAATATATATATATATATATATATATATATATATATATATATATATATATATATATATATATATATATATATATATATATATATATATATATATATATATATATATATATATATATATATATATATATAATATATATATATATATATAATATATAGGGCTGGACAATAATTCAATATCAATATATATCGCGATATAATTTTTTTCAATAACGGTGATATGATTTTTAAACACATTTCCGATATTTCGATATGACTGACGTTCAGGGCGCATGCCATCAGAAAGAGCAGAACACGATTGGCTTCTTGCGTGATGACGTACACCACGGACACGCAGCCAGTGCTCAGCAGTAGTAGGCTGATAGATTCAACGCGGCACGTTTCAGCTACAAAGAGAGTTTCCCTGACCGACCGCAACACAAATGTGACTGAACGAGCTTCCACAAGTAAGGAGAAATAAATAGTTGATAAGAGAAGAAAGACAAACTTTCTTTAGTGGCGTGGAGTGGTTCGTCTATCTAAAGCACTATTCGCACGGGATTAGTATTATCTAGGGACCTCTGTGATTTAGAAATTACTCCTCCACATCTGAGTTTTGCGTGGCGCATTCGCACGGGAAAAGCAAAGCCTGTGATTTTACTCGAATTTACTGACTTCTCCCGGATATGATGTTCGTTATAGATAGCTGTATGAAATCATGAACAGGCATCGATATCGTTTTGATTATTTTACAGTAAAATAATAAATAAATATTATTAATAAATAAATATAATTTCGTTCAGTTAGCGAACAGACGCCATGAACTGAGCTCAGACCAGCGGCAGGAATCAGATTTCATTTATCACGAGTAGGAAGCTGACAATATACGGCGGAAGATTCAGTTTCAAAACTAAATGTAAAAGCGCCTATTTAAACAAGATTGTCATTGTACTATACTGTTCTGTTATGTTTTTCATTCAGAACAGTATTGATGTTAATATTAAACACACCATTCAATCAGATTACTCCCAAATTGATACTCATTCTAAAGTGAAAGTATAATCCGTGTGGGCGCGGCTGCACGGGAATGACTGAACGGTGCGCATTATGAATGCAGACTTTATTCTTCGTGAAAGATAAAGATAGAAATGCTCACAGGGAGAAAAAAAGCTTGCAAAAAGTATATACAATCCGGCTAATCCTGGCCAAATCACAGAGATGTCGATTCGCACGGGACTAATGTTATCACAGGACCTCGGTGTTCGGCGAAATATGGTAGGTAGGCTATTTTGCGGGGGAATTTTTACTTTACAAATTACTGACATGGCCGATTCGCACGGGATTAAGATCACAGACATTCTCTGCAATTATTACAAATCACCAGAGGTCCCCAGATAATACGAATCCCGTGCGAATGGGGCTGATATTAAACTTGTGCCGGAGAGGTGCCGACTAGGGGTGTAACAATACATCGACATAGATGCATCAATCTAATGTCTAACAATACGATGCCAAGCGTTACAAATAATCCATGTAGACTATTTATGTAAGAGGCAAGTGGCACATTTGTTTTAATACTTTCCACATTTGCACACAATGTCATGTATTAACACCAATGCGTTCATTCTCGTTTAAATTACCTTATCAAAGCTTGTGAAAGACGGTCAGACATGGCTTCACGAAAATGTATCATTTGCTCCTGTTAAAGCCTTGTAAAAAGCAGCGTGCACTCATCTCAAACAGAGCACAAATAGGCCACTGAATTGAGTCTTATTTTATTTATTTGTTTGTGCATCAGTAGATAAAGGTATAGTTTTGCATAAAAGGAGAATATAGCGCTATGAATCGTTCTTCACTGAAATTTAAAACTTAAATGCTCAATAAACTGCGTCTGCGAAGTGAGTCTTGTTTTATTTGATGGTGATTTCACATTTCTTGTTCGTATAAAGGCTAAATACAAATAAAAGGTGAACATTAATTTATTTGTACCGTTTTTATTTCTAAAATATTATATAGTTTTATAGGAGGAGGTTTCATAGACTTGGCAAATTAATTTGTCAGAAGTTTGTAGGTACAGAAATCCTTTGTGGCAGTTCTTGGTAGTTTTTCTAAAGCTTTTATATAGTTCATATCGATATCGAAATTATATCGTATCGACCAAAATTAAGAAATATATCGTGATATAAATTTTGGCCATATCGTCCAGCCCTAATAATATATAAAAATATATATACAGGGCTCGACATTAACACTTGTCCGGGACAAGTGGATTTTTTGTGAAAAAGAAAAAAGAATTTTACTTGCCTGACGGACAAGAGCCTGATTAAAACAAAAAAATAACTAGCGAATCACCAAAATGCAAGAATGATTGTGCATTAATTTAGTGTAAGTGGCGATCGATAGTGGTGGATAATAATATATGATTAACTGACAATAACAAGGTCGCGCTGTTGACGCTTGTGCAGCCTCTCGAGGAGAAATTACAACACTAGAGCGTTTACGTTTCCTGAATACCATCACAACTGAAAATGACACTGCTTTCATATGCCAGTTCATAAACAATGAATTAACATTCACTTAAAGTCACTTACATTTTAGATGCAATATTGAGTGCTTTTGTTCGATTTCAGCAGCAAAATCGTTAACACACAGCAGAACCGTAACGTGTCTCACAGCAACACGTGTGTTACTGAACAATTCAGTGTTCGAATGAATCGTTTGAATGGACGACTCAATGACTGACTCATTAAGACGGCCACCTGCTGCCACTTACTGGAGGTTTAGTTTCATGTTTAAACATACTTTCCAACATTTCTTTTTTGTCTATTCAAAACTACAAATCTCAAAACATTATTTAATGCAGTTGTAATTTTTCAGTGTAAATTATTTAATTTTATTGTTAACAGCACTACATTGTTAAGTATAGTGTCTTAATTTAATTTAATTTAATGTATTGATCAAATTTAACAATATAAAATTAAACCTGAAGCATAGCCTATATTTAATAAGATTAGGGGGGAAATACCCTTTATAAAAGGTAAAAATATCACAAATTTGAAATGATTCAATAAAAAAATTAAAAATTCACAAATATGCAGATTTAAATATGTCAAAGCTGATTGAACACTGGTGAGAATATTGCTTCAGAATAAATTATACTTACACACACACACACACACACACACACACACACACACACACACACGTTGGTCTATGTGGTTTACAGGGACTCTCCATAGGCGTAATGGTTTTTATACTGTACAAACCGTATTTTCTATCCCCCTACACTGCCCCTGCCCCTAAACCTACCCATCATAGGAAACATTCTGCATTTTTACTTTCTAGAAAAACATCATTTAGTATGTTTTTAAGGCCATTTGAATTATGAGGACATTTGCTATGTCCTCATAAACCACATTTATAGTGTAATACCAGTGTAATACCCATGTAGTTATACAAATTTGTGTCCTCATAACCACACACACACACACACACACACACACACACACACAACTAAAAAAATATCGAACCTTTTTTCTGGACAAGCATACAAATAGTAAAATGAGGGAAAATTTCTTATTGACCTGTTTTGTTTTGTTCTACTTCGATAAAGCTGTTACTTGATGCCTAATCAAATAATAAGGATTATATACTTGCAATTGTATAACATAGTATGTATATTGAATAATACAAGCAAAACACAAATTCCTGTTTTCAGTGAAACTGCGTGTTATGCGATTGATTTCAGGTACATGGACAGGAACAGAGACATCACGCGGATAAAACGAGAGGAGATCAGAAGACTAAAGGAGCACCTGACCGTCCTCCAGCAGCGACTGGAGAGGTTTGTTAACTCTAGTTAACCTCTTCTCAGATCTAGAGCTAACCTGCTGTTAACTTACATAGCAGGAAAATCTGAGCTTTCAGCATGAAAGAAGCTGTTAAAGGAAAGATGAAAGTCACATGCTGAGTTTTGGCTGTAATTTGCTGGAAGAATGAGTAAGAGGAGACCGACTGACTTTCTTTTTTCATATTTCTGCTGTCCCGAACTTTTTCTTATTTGAGATCCGTTTTTCCCAAAACGTTCTCTGTGACAGGTATCTGAGCTATGGCTCAGGGCCCAAGCGGTTTCCTCTGGCCGATGTTCTCCAGTATGCCATGGAGTTCGCCTCCAGCAAGCCTGTGTGCACGTCACCTGTGGAAGACATTGATACAACAGCACCACCTGGTGGCATGCCTGCACAGCTGCCACCTCCAGCAAGGCAAGTGTTTTTTTTTTACTATTTCAACAGACAAAAATTATGTGGAATAGTTTGGAGATATTGAAGTGTTTTCTGCTTGGACTTCAGCACAGGGGATCAACCGGATGCCTCACCCGAGGGCTCCAGCTCTGGTACGCAGGCCCAACAGCAGCAGCAACAGCAGCAGCAGCAGCAACAGCAGCAGCAACGGGTTTCAATCCATAAACCATTCACCCAGTCTCGCGTGCCACCTGATCTACCCATGCACCCTGCCCCACGAAACATCACAGATGAGGAGCTGCGGGTGCTGGAGGGCTGTCTGCACCGCTGGAGGAGCGAGGTGGAGAACGACACCAGAGGTGCGGACACACAAACATGCAAACTGGTGCTCACGCTGCAAACAATCTTATTTCTGTTTCCTGTTGCTTTGGGCTTTTCAAATGTACATGTTTCTGTCTGATCTGTGTCAGATCTGCAGGCCAGTATATCCAGAATCCACAGAACCATCGAGCTTATGTATTCTGACAAGTCCATGATGCAGGTAAGAAGCTTTTTGAGATCTCTAATAGTTTTCTGTCCCTCTCAGAAATGACCCCAGAATGAGTTTGTTGTACTCGATGCTCTGCTTCAGGTGCCGTACCGGCTGCACGCCGTTTTGGTCCACGAGGGTCAGGCAAACGCAGGCCACTACTGGGCATACATCTATGACCCACATCACCGTCAATGGATGAAATACAATGACATTTCAGTGACAAAGTCATCCTGGGAGGAGCTGGTGCGAGACTCGTTCGGTGGATATCGCAATGCCAGCGCATACTGCCTCATGTACATTGATGATAAAAAACCCTTCCTTATTGAAGGTAACCTCATTCGCATATGCAAATGTTTTATTCTCACTATGTGTCAGCACAGCTAATGAGCCAAATAGTGAAATCGAAATGCTTCTATTTGTCGTTTAAAAATAAAGTAATCAATTATCAATCTATAAATTAAATAAAATTCTTTTAAACATGCCAAACTATGTTTATTTAAAATGATTGAATTAATATTTGAATAAAAAAAAATATTTTCTAATAAAGAATCCTTTATCAGCACTGATCAAAAGTAAAATATACAGTAAATTAAACACAACTTTGAATTTGCCAAATATGGATTAAAAACTTGCATTACTTTTTAAATTGCATTTTTATAAAGCATTCATACATTTATTTTCTTTATCCATTTGCCAATTAAGTTGAAAGTTTATTGGTTGCTTGCATGTGTCAATGGCCAATGGCATTATTTAAAAAGTATGTCACAGTTAAAAGTAGGGTAGGTAAGAATTGGTTAAAAAACTTTTGTTCCAAATTTGTTTAAACTTTCTGTATATATCAATACATAATTAAAATGTAAGTACTCTGCTCAATATGAAAGACAGACACTCAATTTTTATACTTTCTTTGTCATTTATCATCTCTACTAATGGCTAATTGTATAAACATTGTAACTTTATGCTAAGTAATGTTATGTTAGCTATATTAGGCAGCTTCATGCGCTAGTGATACATGCTTCATGAAAACATAAACCACAAAAATGTATAATTAAAATGAAAGATTACCTGCAGAAATACAGCCAGCAAGGAGTCGTTTTACAGCCCCTTGAGGTCCCTCAGTTCTCGCCATCGTTGGAAAGCCACGGCGATATTTACTCACGTTTTATTTCTTTGTTTATCCAAAGACTTTTTGTGCATTGCCTTTTCTTGTACTGTCTTCCTTTTTTTGCATTGTTTGCCTTCGCTGATTGCAGAACCCGGCACTGTGAATTTTGAATGCTTTTGCTCTTTCTAAGGGTGTGCGCGCATGTGGGTCCTGTAGTAAATAATCAGCGGTGTTTATTGCAGATTAAAAAGTCCAATCGAGTCACTCGATTTTTATTCTTACATTTTAATTATGTATTTACATATAAAGAAAGTCTAAACAAATTTGGGAAAAAAAGGTGTTTTAGATCATTCTTACCTAGCCTACCTTTAATATAAGCAGTTGGCTTGCATTTGTTTTTTACTTTTTTTGTGCAGTGCAGTTTAAACAACAAAATGTTTTAGTAATGTATTTTATTGTTACAACTAACACTTTAAACACAAATTAAAACATTTTAAATAGTTTTCATTTGTCAGTTGGGAAAGTGATTAATTAATTAATTAATGTTTTTGTCACATTTAACTACATAGACACCTTAAAGGTGTTCAATTAATTTGCCAGTTTGGGAAGTATTTACATTTTCAGTTAGATTCATTTATTTACATTTTTATTTTTTAATTAATAAATGTATCCTTATTTTTAAGTGGCACTCCCAAGTCCTCCATAGTTTGTTTATTTAGCTGCATTTTGGGTACATAATTGTCCCTAGAAGTTTCCTAAATGTGACAAAACATCCTGTTTAGGGTGTTTTCGAAGAAATAGTCTGTCATTGTTATTGGCTTTATATTAATAAAACAGAATGTAACATATGTTCTAATTTAAATAGATGCATGTGTTTGAAAAGCTGACTGTCTGCTTATGTGTATCTCAGAGGAGTTCGATAAAGAGACAGGGCAGATGCTCAGCGGCTTGGACAAGCTCCCTCCTGATCTAAAGGAGTATGTGGAGACAGATAACAAGCTCTTTGAGAGGGAGATGGAGGAGTGGGATGCTCTACAGGCCCGTAAACTCCAGCAGGAGAAACTGGCACTCGCCGCGGCCGCCGCCGCCAGTGTGGCCACCCAACCCATGAGCACTGAACCCTGCCCCCCAGACAATATAGGTGAGCTGAGTCTGTCGACATACCGTCTGAGACAACTGTCCTTAACGCAAGGAAACTTATTCTCTGCTCCGTCAACAGCCTCTCAGCATGACCCAGAGTACATGGAGCAGCAGTCGCCCACCGGAGACTCTAAACACCTGCAGGAGGACACGGAGAGAGCCATCAGCAAAGCTGCAGCTGAGCATGATGAGAAGAGTCCTGAGGCCCTTCTCAACACAGTAAGACGCACACAAACACAGGATGAACCAGATCTTGGTCCTTCAGATGGTTCTGGAGACCAAACACGGTGACCAAAGGGTGTGTTTAGAAAGTGCTCTTATCTAGTTGGATGTAGGGCAAACATTGATGTCTGCAAATATGAGGTCATGAGAGTCGGTCTAATTTGTGTAGGTTTAGTTTTCAAGTTTTCATCTCATGCTATTTGTGCTTTTTTTCTTATGAACACATTGGACTTTGGGTATTTGGTTATGATCAATCAAATATCTAAACAAACAGTTATTTATCCATGTTGTGTTGCATTCACGCTTTGCTTCATGCATCTGAATGTCATTTTTTTTTCTATCCTCAAGTACTTTCTTATCCAAGTTTAATATGCAGAGACATCTAAGTGATTCATAAGCTGTCTCGTTTTCGAAGGCTGCACCCTCTGAAGGTCGCATCGGTTAGCCAGATATATCAGATCAGGTCTCGTTTCAGATAAACAGCATTATAAAAATTAAGTGTTAAGCCCCCGGTATACTCAGTTCTTTGTTGTTTTTTGCTTGGGGGTAAAAAAAAAAACAAAGTAAAAAAAAATGCGACCAGCGATTATACAAACATCCCGACGCTGTCCACACTAATGAGAGCGATGATTAGATGAACATGTAAATATGTGCTGCACGCTTTCCTCTCAATAACAAAAATGAGAAAACAGCTTAAAAAAAAACCATCTGATCAAAGCAACATGGTATGTTTGTGTGCGCTCTTCAATTCAGCACTCCAGAAAAGTCACGTCACATTTATTTATAAAGCACTTTATGCAATAGATTGACATCTTAATAGTATTAAACATGAAAAACGGTGTCAATGTCTCATTTCATCAGAAGTACAACTTCATTTTGCACTATAAAGCAACTCTCCGGTGTGTTCATGTTTTTACCCTCAGGCATCTGATCTCGACGAAAAACTTTACCAGAGAAGTACACACCTTACTTAAGAAATCGCCACAGTTCAATGGGAGTTCAAAGGTGTTTACTAGCCAGTGCAAGCTTCTCTGTATAGTTTAATTTAGCAAGCCGTTTCTGAATTTAGGCAGCCTAAAGGACACATGCAGCTTACAAATGTGACCGCTGGAGGGCACAGCCTTTGAAATGAGACTGCAATAGTTTGACGATTGCTGCTGTTGTTCTCATCAGTTGTAAGTCTCTTTGGATAAGAGCGTCTAATAAATGATTTAATGTATATGTAAATTATTAAATAATTTCCCTAAACAAGCAAAAGTGTTTAGTGCGGAGCTATTTGTTTGCTCAGCCAATCACAAACATCCCGACTCTTTGTGACACTAGTGGCTAGGGCTGCGTTCCACTCCAAATTTGTATGCCCTTCACTCACTAACTTCCCTCCGTCTTGTGGACTCAGATGTGCATCATTCCTTACGTTGCCCACTACTGGCGGACCTCGTGCACAAGGTTTAAATGAAACGCACTGATCACTTTTTGACTTTTGACTTATTTTATGGACCATTCTATATGCATTTAAAGGCCCACTGAAGTGCTTTGGAAGCATTATTAAATGTGTTGACGTGATGTCCCCTGAACGGATCCAGAACCGTTGGTGTGTGTGTGTGTGCTGCTGCTGTGCGTGAAACTAACATGAAAACGGACTTCATTCACCTCAACTGAAAGCATATTTGCACGGAATTGTTTCCTATCGTATATATATTGCGCTATGTGCCTTTCACCATGTAGAAATCAGTAAATGGGTGAACAACTGACTGATTTCAGCCGCAGCTTCAGCAGTGTAGGGGGCGGGCTTTAGATTCTAGAGAGCATTTTGATTGGATAGAAGATTTGATGAGAAGGTGAAGTCTGCGATGATGTCATCGCCGATGATGTCTGAGAGACTGTAAATTTAAATGCTTAGATCTCCTAAATGCAAATTTTGTCATTGTTTTGAAACACACCAGCTTATTCATAACTTTAAGGCGAAAATAGTCATACTAAAAGCTAAAAAAAAACTTCAATTTTGGTTTCAGTGTACCTTTAAGTTGTTGGAGAAAATATGTAATATCCTATAGGTATATAAATTTTTGGAGAAATATTTAATTACACAAACAATCAAAAATCAGTAGTATAAACATTGACTGTAAACATAAGGTAGTATTATGCGATATAAATCTCAAAATATAGTATATCAAATTATATAATATATCATACACTTTAGTTAAGCGTGATCTGCTGTGATGTCACAATCAAGATGAATTGTGGGATATAGAGCTGCTTAAAGTGTACATAGGAGTAGACTTGGTCTCTTGAGGGGACGAGGGTCTGTCCATATAAACTTCCCTCGCCCACTTCATGAAGTGGAATGCACATCAAAACGGCAGCTAGGATTCTCCCGAAGGGAAGTGCTTTGGGAAGTTGTGAGTGTGCGGAGTGGAACGCAGTCTAACTGTGCTGCACACGTCCTGAAAAGTGAAGCCAAATCATTTCATTCTCCCCCTTGTGGCTGGCTGCAGTATAGGTCATAAACTCCGCCCTCTCCTTGTTTTTGAATGGCATATGAGCCAAACTAAAAAAAATCCTATTACACTTCAAATAATTTTTTTCCCAAAGAGGGTTTCTGTCATTTTAGGTAGTTTGTATTCTTTTGATGTATATTTGTTTTTTGTTATTTGATGCTATAAAGACGGAGTGTAATGTCACGATTGACAGCTGAGTGTGTGGGAGTGTGGGCGGGACCTTGATACCGCAGCTCCACCTCAGGATCACTACTGCTCAGACTAGGGCCCTAAATGACGTTATTGGCAAGGAACATTTCTGGGATATTTTGGCTTCATTTTTCTGCAATGGAAGCAAGTGGAGACGCTTTATCCATCTTTTTTATAGTCTATGCTAGTGGTGTATAAATGTCAGACTTTAGCTTGTCTCAATCATGTTCTCATTATGTATATATACATACATACATACATACATACATACACACATATATATATATATATATATATATATATATATATATATATATATATATATATATAAATCTGCAAGAAAGATTAACTACATTAGTTTACTCAAAAGTACATGCTCTCTCAGTTCTCCTGGCCCACTTTCTTTTGCGGCGAGCTCTTTTTTTTCCTCTCTTTGTCTCTCTCAGTCTCAGTCATCTCATCCCGACAGCGAGGTGACTTCTGACCCCTGCCCTCCCCCTGACCCTGAGCAGGACGACTCCGCCGCCTCTCCGCCCGTGCCTCAGCGGGTGGTGGAGGTGGCCATTCCTAATGTAGGAACCTTCGTCATTCAGTCGAAAGAGGGAGGTTATGATGATGAGGTAGATTTCTTGGAGGCATTTGGTCATGAGAGTGCAGCCCTAAAAATCCCTGCATCCCTTTCACAACCTGCTCTGGCTTGCCAAACCCATTTCAGATTAACATTATTTGCAATTTACTCCCACAAGTAGTCCCAATTACTAACGTTATCCCCCTGTAAATTATTGTAGAATAGGACCTATCCTTCCAATTTGCCTGTTTGTTTGTTTTTTCCCTTCGTGAAGCACATAGCACAAGCTTCAGATCATCGTGCTCTGTACACAGCTCACTATGGTGTTCATAACTGATTTAAAGAAGCAAAATACACATTAACATGCATGATTATGATCTTTTCAATGTTTAATCATCCTCAAGTGCTGTGGGCATGATATTGAATTAGCTTTTCTGTACTAAGCTAATTGGTTTGCGTAAATGGGTTGACTTGAGTTTTTTCTTTGGTGGCTGAGCTATGTTGTGATTGGCATGCGGACTGCCCAATGAGAGTTTTGGAGGAATGGCCGGTGTAGTAATATCCTTCCCTTCTTGGGCAGGCAATGATGACCCCAAACATGCAGGGTGTCATAATGGCCATTGGCAAATCCAGGAGTGTTTATGACAAGTGTGGGCCTGAAGCAGCGTTCTTCAAGGTACATGACCTGCTGCATGCCACACCCCCTGCGCATCTCATTAGCTCTCACCACACCCCCTACCCCTGAGCATCTCATTATCTCTGTGAGCTCACTTGTTATACTGCAGGCTATAGAAAAACCCTCTGCATCCTGTTATAATATGCAACTGAACTGAGGTTCTTTATTCTTTATATTACTCATTATCCACTGTAGATAGAGAAGTGTGTGTAGGTTTGCTGATGATGTTCTGTGGGTGATTCTTTCTGACACATAAGATTGGATTGATATAAGCCTTTAATACTTTGGTATTGGTACTGATGAAATGACACTAGTGCTGTCAATCATGCCATGTCAGCTATTCATAATTAATTTTTATCTATAGGTGATAAGCATACAGTTCTGTTTAAGGAGAAAAAAACAATAGTTGTTTGTAAGATAATTGTTTGTTGGATTTTGCAATTAAAGGTGCAGTGTGTAATATTTATGAGGATCTATTGACAGAAATGCAATGTAATAAGCATAACTATGTTTTCAGTGGTGTATAAAGACGTTACGTAATGAACTGTTATGTTTTTTTATTACCTTAGAATGAGCCATTTACAGTGAGGAAAATAAGTTTTTGAACACCCTGCTATTTTGCAAGTTCTCCCATTTGGAAATCATGGAGGGGTCTGAAATTGTCATTGTAGGTGCATGTCCACTGTGAGAGACATAATCTAAAAATAAAATCCAGAAATCACAATATATGATTTTTTAACTATTTATTTGTATAATACTGCGGCAAATAAGTATTTGAACACGTGTCTATCAGCTAGAATTCTGACCCTCATAGACCTGTTAGTCTGCCTTTAAAATGTCCATCTCCACTCCATTTATTATCCTAAATCAGATGCACCTGTTTGAGGTTCTTAGCTGCATAAAAACACCTGTCCACCCCATACAATCATGACCAAGACCAAAGAGCTGTCCAAAAACACTAGAGACAAAATTGTACACCTCCACAAGGCTGGAAAGGGCTACGGGGAAATTGCCAAGCAGCTTGGTGAAAAAAGGTCCACTGTTGGAGAAATCATTTGAAAATTGAAGAAGCTTATCATGACTGTCAATCTCCCTCGGACTGGGGCTCCATGCAAGATCTCGTGGGGTCTCAATGATCCTAAGAAAGGTGAGAAATCAGCCCAGAACTACACATGAGGAGCTGGTCAATGACCTGAAAAGAGCTTAGACCACCGTTTGTCAAGGTTACTGTTGGTAATACACTAAGACGTCATGGTTTGAAATCATGCATGGCACGGAAGGTTTCACTGCTTAAACCACCACATGTGCAGGCCTGTCTTAAGTTTGCCGGTGACCATTTGAATGATCCAGAGGTGTCATGGGAGAAAGTCATGTGAGATTTTGGGGAACAACCTACTGCCCTCAGTTAGAGCATTGAAGATGGGTCTAGGCTGGGTCTTCCAACATGACAATGACCCAAAGCACACAGCCAGGATAACCAAGGAGTGGCTCTGTAAGAAGCATATCAAGGTTCTGGCGTGGCCTAGCCAGTCTTCAGACCTAAACTTAATAGAGAATCTTCGGAGGAAGCTCAAACTCCGTGTTTCTCAGCGACAGGCCAGAAACCTGACTGATCTAGAGAAGATCTGTGTTGAGGAGTGGACCAAAACCCCTCCTGCAGTGTGTGCAAACCTGGTAAAAAACTACAGGAAACGTTTGACCTCTGTAATTCCAAACAAGGCTACTGTACCAAATATAATTCGTTCAAATACTTATTTGCAGCTGTATCATACAAATAAATAGTAAAAAAAAAAATCATACATTGTGATTTCTGGATTTTTTTTTAAAGATTATGTCTCTCACAATGGACATGCACCTAAAATGACAATTTCAGACCCCTCCATGATTTCCAAGTGGGAGAACTTGCAAAATATAAGGCTGTTCAAATACTTATTTTCCTCACTGTATATCTACATACACCGCAGGTCCCCTTACAGTGAAGTCACTATTTTGTGCTGCCATGTTTCTACAGTAGCCCTAAACAGACAAACTGCTCAACAGGGCGCTAGCCACTCTCTGTTGTCTCAGACGACATCTTTGTCCTGTGTCGGCCACTGTCGCTTCTGCGAAAGGGAGGGGTGAGTGGTTGCAATTCGCAACCTCACCTCTAGATGCCGCTAAAGTTTACACAGTGCACCTTTCATTTGTAATCAGTAATTATAATTAAAATATTTATGTAATATTATTTATTGATACTAAATAATTTCATATGTTTATATTTTTATTAATTTTATTGACAGGGGCTATATGTCGAGTTATTAGTGACACGTGGCTGTTTAGTGAACTGCAGCTGGCAACTTAGAAGAGACTCAACTTAGAAGAGTGTGATTTGTTTTTTGCGTTTTAATCCATCTATTTTGTCCACTTTCAACCACTTCTGTCCTCAGGAATGGTGAGAACATTGTCATTGGTACGTTTTTCATCTTCAAGCCAAACTTGGGTCTTAGTTGTGTTTAAACTACAAAAGCAATTTAGTTAAAATCAGTTTTTGACTACTTCTGAAACAGTGTTGGGGTAGCGCATTACAAGTAACTTGAGTTATGTAATAAGATTACTCTTGCAAGTAACTTAGTAACACAATGCATTACTTTTATATATAAAACGAAATATCAGCTTTCCCTTGAGCTTTTGATATATAAAAGGTCATGGTAATATAAGAATATCCTGTAAGTTTCAGAGCTGAAAACTTCCTTGTTAGTCAGAGAAAAGCTTTTATAGACACCAGGCCCAGAAAACGATCGTGTGCCTCATCCTGACTTCATTGTGTGGCAAAACACCACCTCTAAAGAATAAACACGTTTAATTCAGTAGCCCCGCCCACCGACTCATGGAGATGTTCGGATCGCTAGCCAGTAGCAATAAACATGCTGAAGAATTAGCAAGATATTGCGCTATTGGGTCAGGGTATATTCTGGCAAACCGTTTGCCAATCACGTCTAGCAATAGGCAAAGCAAACAGTTGTACACGCCGTTTACGAACACATGATGGATAACTCGTCAAGCAAATCATTCGTTTACTTTTTCCCAGCGCGATTATTGATGAAGGAATTAAGTATAAGAGAATGAAGCAGCAAGAGGCGTGGTCAACAGTTAATAATTTCAAAGTTAAAGTTCCTGCAAATTAGGTTTTAAATAAACGTGTAATAGCTCTATTAAAATGATATAATTTTGTTTTAATCCAAATTTAACACTTGAGTGAAAGATAAACTACCCTCTACTTTAACAATGACTAGAATATTCCATCAAAATATCGAAAGCATCCAATGGCATATCGTCGATGTTATGTCTTAATATAAATAAAAAATATATAAACTAAATAAATAGACTACCTGACTGTGCTGGAGGCAAATAATACACATTCAGTTTACATGTTTTTCTTGTTATTTCATTTAAACTTTTTCATATACACTTCATATAGCCTACATACTTTCATATACATTAACACTTTTTCTTTATTTAGTTATCATAACACATAGAAAAACTCCTAATTATTAATAAATACATTTTTAAAAGCAATGCAAACATGCATACATTTAACTAATAATATATATATTTTTAAATCCTGTTGATTTTTTTATTTTATTTTAGTCCATAGCTATTTCAAAAAACAATAAACATTATTTCAGTCTAACTTCTGTATCCAAATAAGATCATTTTAAATCACAGATATGTAGTGATGTCATGATGTGCATATGTGCATGTTCATGTCTCATTTTTTTGATGCATTATTTAGGCTGTGTTTATGAGCACTGTAAAGTGTAAACTAGGCCTGATCTATCTATCTATCTATCTATCTATCTATCTATCTATCTATCTATCTATCTATATTTCACTGATAATCGATCGATCTATCTATCTATCTATCTATCTATCTATCTATCTATCTATCTATCTATCTATCTATCTATCTATCTATCTATCTATCTATCTATCTATCTATCTATCTATCTATCTATCTATCTATCTATAATCTCACATCACACATTTTTCTTTTGACCATAGATGGCCATAGAATCTCATATCATTTAAAGGTACAGTGTGTAGTGTTTATGAGGCTTTATTGACAGAAATACAATATAATATACATAACTAAGTTATTAACTTAGAATGAGCCATTTCTGTACATCACAGATCCCCTAACAGTGAAGTTGGCATTTTGTGCCACCATGTTTCTAGTAGCCCTAAACGAACAAACTACTCTACAGAGTGCTAGTCACTCTGCTGTCTCAGGGGATGACATCTTTGTCCTGTGTTGGCCACCGTAGCTTCTCTATTGCTGTGTTCCAGTCAAGCGGCAGCCTCCCGTGGTCTCTTTTGCCACTAGAGGCAGGCTCCAGAAGGAGCATAATCTCATTGAGCCCCATGTTAAAATTCCAAACTTTACAGCAGAAAAAAACATGTTTACAGCTTGGTACAAATTGTGGTTTTGGTCTATACAGCTAATTTTGCTCTTAATGACAACTGTGAGAGGGGTGATTTTTTTTTTTATAACTCGAAAGGGTTAGTTCACACAAAAATGAAATGTATGTCATTAACTCCTCTCCCTAATGTCGTTCCACACCCGTAAGACCTACGTTCATCTTCACACACAGTTTAAGATATTTTATATTTAGTCTGAGAGCGTATCTAAGTGTATGCACACTATACTGTCCATGTCCAGAAAGGGAATAAAAACATCATCACAGTAGTCCATATGAGACATCAGTGGGTTAATTAGAGTCTCTTGAAGCATCCAAAATACATTTGGGTCCAAAAATAACAAAAACTACGACTTTATTCAGCATTGTCTTCTCTTCCGCATTTGTTTTCAAACCTCAAATAAAGATTAAAACGGTCATGAATCAGCGAATTGATGAGTGACCAGTGTCACGTGATTTCAACAGTTTGGCAGTTTGACACGCGATCCGAATCATGAATGGACCAAAATGTATTTTCGATGCTTCAAGAGATTCTAATTAAAGGGATAGTTCACTTTGAAATTAAATTTAGATATGTTTTAGCTTACCTCATGGGCATCCGAGATGTAGGAGTATTTGTTTCCCCAGTAGTTTCGATTTTGATAATTTTAGGTCAAACCGTTCTTGTGTGTGCCTCACATAATGCAGGTCTATGGTCACCACCTCAAAGAGCATACACAGAGAAGTCCAAATTAAACAATCCCCCATCGGAAGTACACACTGATGGCCTAAGACACGAAACCAGCGGTTTGTGTGAGAAAACGAACAGTATTTATATCGTTTTTACCTCTTGTTCACCACTACGTCCGACTGATCTGAGGGCGCGCGTGCGTGTTTTCTGTTGTGACATTCGCGCGTTCTGGTTTTAGTCTGCGCAAGCGCGGAAAGCGCCGGAAGTGGATCTCTCGCGCATGTACAGTACAGTACAGTAGACAGTATAGTGTGTATACAGTTGCATATGCTCTCAGACTAAATATAAAATATCTTAAACTGTGTCTGAAGATGAACAGAGGTCTTACGGGTGTGGAACAACATTAGGGTGAGGAGTTAATGACATACATTACATTTTTGGGTTAACTAACCCTTTAAAATTCTTCATAATTAAGGGCGTGGTTACTTTGAGTGATAGGTGGATAGCCATTTATCTGCCGTAGTCATCTTTACAAAATCGTTAATTGCAGCATTCTATATGTATTAAAATATCATTGAGTTGTTTGTGGTGGGGTAAATTAAACTTGATATGCAGTGACGTCACAATCGCGTTTTATTGTGGTATATGAAGCTGCCTGAAGTGTACATATGAAATACACTCACTCACTCGGTCAAAATCGAGGGAGCAAGGGTCTGTCCGTATAAACTTCCCTTGTCCACTTCACGAAGTGGAACGCACTTCAAAATGGCGGCGGGGATTCCCCCGAGGGGAAGTGCTTAGGGAAGTTCGCAAGTGCGTGTCTAATAGTGGAGAGCAGCATATGTGTTTCAAAAAGGAGGGGTGAGTGGAGGGCGGTTGCAATTCACAACCTCACCACTAGATGCCGCTAAAACGTACACACTGCACCTTTTATGAATGGCGGTGCTCTTTTTAATTTTGTAATTTCATCTGAATATCTGCATTTGTAAGATGTAGTCATTTGAAACTGTTTTGAGGTTAATTTATCAAAGTTGTGTCTCTGGAAAATAGTAATCTATGACATTGTATTATGTTGAATTGGTTTTTGTTAATTAAGGGGAAAAGGGATTTGTGGACACATTACAGTTTTTTTTTTTATTCGCTTTGGTACTATTTTCACAAGCAAGGTGTACATTTTTGATTATTCGATTATTTCGATTAAGCTATTTATTTCAGATTATAACCACTATGTTCAAAGTGTGTGTGTGGCCTGGTAAACTGATTTTGGCACACACTGATGACATCAGAGGCTTGTGATTGGTTAATTAAATGTTGATCCAGGATCAACAAAGGATGTTGATCCAGGAACGCATCTTACTTGGCAAAATCACGTTCACCGAGTCGGTATGTGTGAGTGAACATGCAGAATAGAGTATAAGGGATGGATAAGACAGATGGAATCAGATACAGTATTTTACATTACAGTATGTATGCTATGTGATACTGTAAACAGATTTCCATGGTAGAGGCTGCCACATTACTGTAACTCACACTTATAAAGCTCAACTAAAGTAGATTCAGTCATATGGCACAGTGAGAACATTTACTCTATTGGCAGCAAACTCTGTTCTATAGCCCAGGACCTCATGGCTGTGTCATAACTTTATCACACCTTTTGATAACACACTGAATAGATACTATTACAAATATTATGGATTCAGTTCCATAAGTTAGGTAATGTAAGCATATTTTCTTATGTGGCATCTGTAGCCTGCGTTACTGTAGATAATTCAGCAACAAGGGTGATTTGAAACATGTATCTTGCATTGTATGCTGTTGAATGTGCTGATTGTTAAATGCACATTGATCATACCATTGTGTTTCGGTGATTAAACCAAATGTTATTACATATTACAATAATCTTGTGTTTGAAACAATGATAATGTGAACTGAAAATATGTGCAACTGAAAGTAAGCATAAGATCAGGTTTTGAAAGAATGACTAGCTGTGTAACAAATGCGACCAGTTTGGATTTTTGAGAGAGTTTTGACAATGCACACCTTATTTGTGAAAATAGTACCAATAAAAATAACTCATGTTTTTGGATTTAATTTGTGAGAGAACTAAGAGAACTAGCACAGAAGACAAAGTCGCATGTTAATACTTTTATTTCAAAATGTATAATACTTTTAGTTATATTAGTGCCCACCTCCTTTTTCAAAAATGCTGGTTTCTGGAAGTGTTTTTTCCACTCATTAAAAAATAAATAATAACTAACCATTATAAGACATGAAGCAGGCTAACAGCTACGACGTGAATCACAATACAACTGACAAAAAATGTATTTGAAAGACAAAAAGACACACACACACACACACACACACACACACACACACACACACACACACACACACACACACACACACACACACATATATAATATGCACCTAAACATTACAATTGTTATTTGCATTGCTTCATGGGAGAGAGCAGATCTAAAGAGCTATTTTGTTGCATTGAATTTCTAATTTTCTGCATATTTTACTGTTGTAATGTAAACTGATTGCTTCGGCAGGAGCAAATACCACAGCAGACCTATCTTTAAAGGCTTCAAATATATTATTAAAAATCTATTTCCCTATGGAGAAAATTAGTTTTTACTTCCAGAACAAACTGTTGCACTCTGTTGTAGCTAGCTATATATATATATATATATATATATATATATATATATATATATATATATATATATATATATATATATATATATATATATATTTCAATAATTCAATAAGAAAGTTGTACATAACAAATATCCTATTTTTATAGATAGATAGCTACATATTCATTAAAACCTCTAGGTTACTTGAATAAAATAATTTTGTTTAAATAAAGTATGGGCATTTAAAAATGGTCATAAATGGAGTAAACAGAATATTCTTCAATGTTATTTATTTATTTTAATTAATACTTTCAATAATACTTTGCTACAGCTGCACGTGCTCAGGTGGCATAATGGTATATTGCTGAGTTACGAACTTTAACTTTGAAATTATTAACTGTTGACCACGCCTCTTGCTGCTTCATTCTCTTATACTTAATTCCTTCATCAATAATCGCGCTGGGAAAAAGTAAACGAATGATTTGCTTGCCGAGTTATCCATCATGTGTTCGTATACGGCGTGTACAACTGTTTGCTTTGCCTATTGCTAGACGTGATTGGCAAACGGTTTGCCAGAATATACCCTGACCCTATTGCTGGTTAGGGTTGGGCATTGTTTTGATTTGAATGATTCTGATTCCGATTCCGAGTCTTACTTTCGATTCCGGTTCTTTTCGATTCTCGATTACGATTCTTTGAGGGGTGGAGTCAAAACATGTCACATTGATATTCAATGCTATTTTCGATACCACATGGAAAAAAACACTGCATATACTGTCAAATAGATATTTTTAATATAATAAAAAAAATTGTCCGTCTATTGAAAGTCTAGGCAATCAAAAATTTCTTCTCAAGAGATCACTTTATATGATAAAGCGTTTAAGTTTTTTCTCATATATAAAACTTGATGAATTACTATTCAAAATATCTGACAAATATTTGCTAACGCAATGTATTTTTTAAAACAGGGTAATTGTGTTGCAATAGCTTACACAGCACATGGAGGTTTGATTTTGAATGGTAAATTGAATTTAAAAAGACGAGTAAACAGTAATAAAATAAGAACAAATAAACAGATTACAAACAATAGCACAAATAAATACAATAGAATAAAAGATACAAATGAAATAGACTGCTTTATTTTTTCAGGTAAATCTAACATTTAGGTAAGAAACGGAATTAAAAAAAATTCTACATAATTACATCTAAAATAACATTGGATAATGTTCTTTGTAAAAAATGAAATAGCCTACAGATGAAAACATTAAAGTTTTACAAGTTGATCAGTCAAGAGAAGCGTGATCGTTCGTCTTTTTGTAGTTTGAATAGCAAATAACTGCTGTCTCTTTAAGACCTAACACGCATGGATCCTAAACACTGTTCCTGTTACTCATTCTTCATTTCTTCCTGAACTGTTTACGACTGTGTTTACGTTAATACTCTTCGAGATGTGCACTGGGAATTTTTTACCAATAATAAGTGTATTTGACCAATAATAAGCTGGAAAAAGAAGCAAATGTTTGCACTTGTATGCCAGAGGCGGCTTTATAACGGTATGTGCTTCAGATATGAGCACCAAATCTGCGGGGATTAGTAGAGTTATGTAGCCTGACAAGCCAGACCCACATCAAGATGTTTGGTCTGGAAACTCATCATAGACAGGGCTCAATCCGAGGGGTGGGATAAACGTTTGTCTTTCAAACTCCCTCTGCACGCAATAGGATAGCGCTACAACCAACCAGAGCAACGAAGGTGAAACAGAGCTTGTTGATAGATTAAATATTCACCGGTTGGCTAAACTCCGAACACATCTTCATCAAGAATGACTTCAGTGCCGTTCTTTGTTCTTTTCTCAGAGAAAAGCTTAACTCTAAGTCTTCCAGAGTCGCGGTCAAAGCTGATTCAAAAGACCGCCACCGTTCGTCAGTTTCTGTGACTCTATACACGACGTGATTGGCCCGTCCAGATTGTGAGGAATACAGTTCAGAAGTGGAATCGAAAACCAAATTTCTAAACGATTCCAATGGCATCGTTATTTTTTTAAACGGTTCCAAGTTAGAAACGGTTCTCGATGTCCAACCCTATTGCTGGTTGTGGAAGAACACAGTCGCTGCATAAGGTTCCTTCATATACCAAAATTAGGAATGTGTCATACTTCCTTTATTTTTACTAAAGTTCCAGTTCATGTACAAAATACAGAATACGTTGTTTGGCTAAAAAGCATATCTTCTCCTCCTTTCCTGTTGCCGCCGATAAAATGTTTGCACAAGGAGGACGTTCATTTGGTGAATTTGCCTCGACTATAGTTGGTGCTGCAGATAGTAATAATATTAACAGTATTGGAACAGATATGCGTCTGTTCATTCATTCTTGTCAAAGTTACTTGCTGAATTAACAACACACTGACGTCAGAAGCACGTCTGCTAACAAACCAATCAATGTTAAGATGCAGCCCACATAGATGGTGACGACAGGAGGCCAGTGCGTCATGTAAAGTTCTTTGTTGCGCTGACATAACTGCAATGTGAAAGCAAACCAAAACTAGGTGCGGACTTTCAAGTGTGAAAACGCCCTAAGTATTTTTTATATGCAATAGTAGTCCCAGGGCTATGTGTTTTCCAGACAGTACCAAAACGTTGGCTCGTCAGCAGGCCGGTAAATCTCAAATAGTGAAATAATATTCCTTTCTTGAACTGCGCGTGCGCGCGCACGTGTGTGAATGCGCAGTTTGCGCTTATATCCACGATCGGGCGGGCCAAGTAAAAAAAAAAATATTCCAATCAATTGCGGGTGGATGAGAAATAAATCATTGTGTTTGTTTGATACAGACGTTTTATGAGCCTTGTGATCGAGAGAATCATTCTGGTTGCTGATTTCAAAACAATCCCTCCCTCATATGAACTGAACTGACAGGGGAGCTGAAGCTTATTAAATATGCAAATCTTATCCAATCCTAGCTGTGGGCGTTTACTTCCCAATCTCCAGTGCGCCACGCCCATCAAAACCCAGTGTTCAGGAGAGAGCCTCAATACCAGTGCAGAAAATAGCCTATTACTTATTTATTATAATGTTTTTGAATGTAAAAACCACACGAACGTCATTAGTTGACCTCAGACAACAGTATTTTTATTTATTTTAAAAGCCAGTTCATGACACCTTTAGGAGAAATCGTGAGTAAGTGCAGAGGTGTTTTGTGCCCTGTTTGAACACGATGGGTATAGTAGTTTATTAATAAAGTTAATTAATATAAACAGTGAAGTGCAATCTCAGAATATTACACTAACCTGCAATAATTAATTAAATATATTAAATGACACCTTTTTAACCTTTTATGTCTTTGCTGCTGACTATAAAAAAAATGTTTTGCTGAAGTAACTGTTGAACTTTCTTCTTCAGTCCAGAATGGCAGAACAGCTGAAAGATTTTTTTTAAACTCTGCCCTCTACTGTACATGTGTAAATTTGCATTTATTTCAGCCTGAGGCTTATCCATTACACTTTTGGTGTGAAAGGGCTTTTTTGTTTCTTATTAAAAAAAAATAAAAACAAGCCCAGCCCAAACCAGATGAGAAAAAGTAACGCAGAAGTAGTACTTTTCCATAAAAAGTAACTAAGTAACACAATAAGTTACTTTTTTAAGGGATAACGCAATATTGCAATGCATTTCTTTTAACTTTCCCCACCACTGCTCTGGAAGTGGTCGAAAGTGGACAAGTTCAAAGTGTTTTAAGCCCCTTTTACACCTGTATTTAGCGTCGTCCACTTGTGATCCAATCGACCAAAAATCTTAATACCTGGTGTTAACAGGGCCTATAGTTTAAATGAATCCCTTTTCATTGCATGACATATTAACATCGTTTAGGATAATGCCAAAAGAGCTGTATATTTTATAAGCATTCATTTCATGTGTCTTTGAACAGAAGATTATGCAATATTTCCCCACCACTGCTCTGGAAGTGGTCGAAAGTGGGCAAGTTACAAGGGTTTTAAACCCCTTTTACACCTGTATATAGCGTCGTCCGCTTGTGATCTGATGAACTTGTGAGCGTCGTCCACTTGAGATCCGGATCCGGAACTCTCTAGAGCATGTTACATCCTGTTGAATTTCCCGGCAAAAACGTCTGGAGTCCCTTCTCTTTAAAATCAGTCTACAGGTTTTCATAGACAACCTAGGAAGTTGGGGAAGGTACTTATTTTTTTTTTTTTTTTTTTTTTTTTTTTTTTAAGTTTTGTTATAAGCTGTTCACACATTGGCAATAAAAAAAGCAATTAATATATGAAAATGATAACATAGCCCCTTTAATAGTATATATATGTATTTGTTATACAACTTATGAATTATTTTATAATAAATGTAGCAACTTCCTTCACACTTAAATTTGTTAAAGGCTATTTCACTGCGCTGTTGAGGTAAGGTACTGACATTATGATCTAAATGATGACCGTGAGGTACTGCATATATCTAACTATTAGTATACTGCACAGTACTGTCCCACTGTCACCATCTGCTGTCAGCTTACTGTAATTGCTGCTGTGTGTTGTGAAGAGTTTTTTGTATATTAGCATCAGTTTTGTTATCTTAGGCAATGCATTATTGTTTACTTCACGCAACATGACAAAATGAAGTGTGCTGTTTAAAATCTGAGATTATTCCATTCAATTGTTTAGGACAGTAAGTGGTAAGTTGTTTTATTGCCAGATCTCTATTGGCCTCCTGTTGTTTTGTGTCTTCACTGATGTCTAGCTTTGTATTTTCACTCTGCACACCGGCTGTTATCTCTACAGCTACAAGATCTCTGCTCTCCACATACATTATATTTGCAATCACATGCACTAAATCAGTAACTATTTTTTATCTTCTTGTCTAGATGGAAAGATTGAGTTATTTTCTTGCTAATTTTCTTTCTAAATAAACTTGCATATCTATCTCTAGCTCTCTATTTATTTATTTCCTGCTTTCTCTCTCGGCTTCTTTCTCTCTAACAGGCAATGAAAGTAGAGTACAGTCGTTTACTGAGGTTCGCTCAGGAGGACACGCCCCCTGAGAGGGACTACCGGCTCCAGCACGTCATTGTTTACTTCATACACAACCAGGCGCCCAAGAAGATCCTGGAGAGAACTTTGCTGATGCAGTTCGCTGACAGAAACCTTGGCTTTGATGAGAGGTACAAGTTACATGAATCATCTCGCTACAAACTGCATATGATGTCTTTAAAATTCAAGCAAGTGCAAAATTAATTTAAAATGTATTTTATTTTTTGATTTTATGGCTGTCGCACATACAGTAAAACAAACAAAACATAACATAAAAGTCCAGGCCTGGTCTTCTCTCGTCCTTCACTGTCATTTTCCTCCGTGAGAGATACGGGACTGTGTGGCAAATTAAACTTTTAAATATTTGAACAGCATTTTGGATCATTTTCACAGAACTTTCATGTCCCCCTGAATAATTTGTTTTATGAATATCCGAACATGCGGTTTCTGCTTTTGTAGCCCATCCGCCTTAAGGTTGTGCATGTTGTGGCTTCACAAATGCTTTGCTGCATACCTCAGTTGTAACGAGTAGTTATTTCAGTCAAAGTTGCTCTTCTGTCAGCTTGAATTAGTTGGCCCATTCTCCTCTGACCTCTAGCATCAACAAGGCATTTTCGCCCACAGGACTGCTGCATAGTGGATGTTTTTTCCTTTTCACACCATTCTTTGTAAACCCTAGAAATGGTTGTGTGTGAAAATCCCAGTAACTGAGCAGATTGTGAAATACTAAGACCGGCCCGTCTGGCACCAACAACCATACCATGCTCAAAATTGCTTAAATCACCTTTCTTTTTCATTCTGACATTCAGTTTGGAGTTCAGGAGATTGTCTTGACCAAGACCGCACCCCTAAATGCATTGAAGCAACTGCCATGTGATTGGTTGATTAAATAATTGCATTAATGAGAAATTGAACTGGTGTTTCTAATAATCCTTTAGGTGAGTGTATGCTGTAGTCAGATATGACGCTGCTACAGCAACATGCATAGCTGCAAATAAGTAAAGAAAGCCAACACGTAAACTGCTGCAAGTGAAACTGAAAATAAGTCTTAGATGTTAAAAAACACATTTATATTCACTAAAACTAATGAAACTAAATTATCTTTCCCAGTGATTAGTTCACTCTTTCTCCTGTTGCGGTCTTTGATATTAAAACTATCTGATTAATAAAATGCAGCTCATATCTGTTGCTTTCGTTAAATGTTTATATACATTTAATAGAATAGCGTATAGGCACTGAGTAAATCATTGCACCGCTGCACCCATGGCATGGCAGCAACGTTTCTGGATTATTACGCAGGAATGAGCGTGTAGTTCCTAGACATATCGTTCTATAAAATCGCAACTTTTCATTTTCCGTCTTAGTACATGATGTGACTACACATCACAACATGCAAATAGGACAGTCTTGCTGTTATAATGTCACTTATTGAGAAGTAGGTTAGATGGAGACGTTTACCTCCAGTCTCTGTGCTAAGCTAGGCTAGCGGTGGGTGCGTCAGACAGAGTTATGGCACGCACGGAGGTGAGAATGGTATGCATGGACGTATTTAACTCTGGGGGATACGGTGAATAAGCTAAAGTCCTAAAAAGTCAGCGTGCTCCTTTAAGACACTTATAAATGTATGAATGCCATTGAGTTCGATTCAATGAAATATCAAACCCATATGCATTTATTTTACATGGTTCCCATCATGGAAAGGCTGTAAACATCAGGGGTTTTTTAATGTTTGTTTAGTTATGTAAAATTAATGGAGGTTAATAAAATCTTTAAAAAGTCATGGAAAATGTTAAGTGAATGCACATTTTTCTACCTATGCTAAGCTCTGAAATATTTTCCTCTTCAAAAATGATGAGACAAGGACAGACAATTCACAAAAATAACCTGCTCTGGTCAAAGTTAGACAAAACATCCATTGATTTTTTTTGCAAAAATTCACATATGTACTTTTCTTTCATATACTTGCCACTGTATTTCTAACAAGTTTGGCTCTGAAATGCCCTATAACTTCACTTTTGAACGGTGATTGTATTCTACAGTTAGTTGAGCATCAAATTGACAAATATGAAAGACGAGCATTAGCCACACACAATGCCATAGCTCGACAGAACCGCCTCACTGATAACTGATTGATTTTCGAAGACGGGAACCCTATTCCAAAGGCCAGTTCCATCTCAAGCCTGCCAGACTGACACGGAGAGTGATTATCAGCTCGTCACAGCAGTCGCTGCTGTTTCTGATCATTGTGTTACCAAACAGCTTCCTGTCTGAGCCGCCGAAAGGCTTTTGTCTCGTTACACTGTCTCATGTGTCTCCAGAGCAGACTGCACGCTCCGGTGAGGAACGTGATCCATATTCATAAGGAAATTGATTTCTTTCTCCTCTATTTTGAGCGGGGTAATTAGATTGATGTGAGCGTGGCCCCAGATGCGACGCTATCTTTCCATTTTGTTTTGGGTAATAAAGTATGATTCATGGGCAGAGGACGCAGCTCGTTCCTGAGAGCATCTCATGAGTCACGCCTGAGCTCTAATGTGGCGGCCCTGTTCTTCCCTGCAGGTGTAAGAGCATCATGAAGGTGGCACGTGCTAAACTGGAACTCATTAAGCCTGACGAGGTGAACATGGAGGAATACGAGGTGAGCGAAATGTTTCTTAATCAGGTTTGGGCTCTGTTCGGAATTTAATTGTGAATGCTAAGTCAGTTTCGGATTTAAATTAAACGGAGGTTGTAAACAAGATGCAGAAGTGTTAGTTAAATTATGTACAAATGTTTTGTCGAAACTTGTTGGACTAATGAATCTTTAATAAGTGTTTTGTGTTAATGTGGAATTTCTCAAAAATTAATAAGGAATTCATCTTCCTGTTCCAATAAGATCTAAGATTCCAGTTCAGCTTCCTGTGGTGTGTTGGCATTTCAAAAAAAAAATTTTTTTTAGAATTGTATAGAAAAATATTACATTTAATATAATAGTGCTGTCGAATCGATTAATCACATCCACAATAAAAGTCTGTTTACATAACTTAAGGATATACATGCAAATATTTTCTTAAATATTTACATCAATATGTGTGTATTTATATATACATAATTATACACAGTACACACACACACACACACACACACACATTTTTCACACACACACACACACACACACACACACACACACACACACACACACACACACACACACACACACACACACACACACACACACACACACACACACACACACACACACACACACATATGTATATGTATATATATGTATATATATATATATATATGTATATATATATATATATATATATATATATATATATATATATATATATATATATATATATATATATATATATATATATATATATATATGTGTGTGTGTGTATATATATGTATATGTATATATATATATATATATATATACATATATACATATATATATATATATATATGTGTGTGTGTATATATATGTATATGTATGTATGTATGTATGTATGAATGTATGTATGTATTTATGTATTTATTTATGTATGTATGTATGTATGTGCTTGAATTTAAGGCCTGGAAAGTGCTTGAAAACAAATATTGGTCCTTGAAAGTGCATAAATTAAATTTGAAATACATTTAGCAAAAATTATAACATGCCTCCCTTAGTCCTAGTATATTTGTCTTTCATATCTTCATCTTATTATAGTTTCATGCATTCTTTTTTTATTAACACTTGAACGTGGGTAAGTTTCATAAAGAGAGGCAACATTTAAAAAAAAAAAAAAAGAAGTTGAGAAAATCAAATTTTTGTCAAAGACGCCTTGATCAGTTTAAGAACGATGATCAAAATACAGATGGAATCAACACTTCCAAAGCTTCACAGAAAACAAACGTCCATATAATCCTTTTTTGACTCAATTGCAATTTTTTAAATAATATTTTCTTTATTTTATAATGTTTTTACTCAATGATTAATACAAAATGAAAATCAAAACAAGTGTGGAGTAGTTGTTAACATAAAGCTGCAAATGGTTTTAATACGTTTCCAAAAATTCATTTTCGTAAACTATGTATTTGTGCGAATGATTCTGTACCTCTTCTGGGTTAAAATGGATGCAAATTTAATAGGAGGGTTAAAGGGATAGTTCACCCAAAAATGAAAATTAAACCATGATTTACTCACCCTCAAGTCAAGTATATATGTCATTCTTCTTTCAGACGAAAACAATCAGGGTTATATATTTTATATATTTTGAAGTCCATAAAAATGCATCTGTCCATCAAATAACATACTCCACATGGCTCTGGGATGTTAATAAAGGCCTTCTGAACGAAATTGTTGCATTTGTGTAAGAAAAATGTCCATATTTAAAACTTTTTTAATTAAAGTTTGGGCCGATCGCCTTCCGTGGAAAAGTGTTGAAAGTGCCTTCTCAGAGTTCAAGATGCGTACGTACGCGACGACGGACAAGCGTACCTGGTAGCGTAAGCCTTTGAAATGCCTTTTTTAACACTTTTTCCATAAACTGAATGCAGAAGGCGATCGATCGGCCAAAAGTTTATAAAGTTTTAAATATGGATATTTTTTCTTACACAAATGCATCAATCCACTTCTAAAGCCCTTTATTAACCTCCCGGAGCCGTGTGGAGCACATTATTTGACAGACAGATGCATTTTTATGGACATCAAAAACAACAATCCCTGCCATTATAAAGCTTGGATTAGCCAGGACTTAACTCAACTTATAAGTCTGAAAGAATGATGTCATGTACACCTAGGATGACTTGAGGAGGGTGAATAAATCATAGGCTAGATTTCATTTTTGGGTGAACTATCCCTTTAAAATGTACTGTAAGAGGTCTTCCCTGGCGCTCCTTATTCTGGGGTGTGAATTTGATGTGCTTTAAAAAGTCCTTGAATCTGGTGTTCATGAAAGAGTGGGAACCGTGTGTGTGTGTGTGTGTAAATAAATAAATACATTTAGATTTTCTAAACTGACTTGCGACAGGATTGGTCAAATAATGGGATATTGAGAAGTAAAAAGTTTGCATGTTTTGCTTGCCTTCTTTTTAATTGTACTTTTTCTTTTCTAAATATTATTTATACCCATTTCTTGGACACAGATGTGGCACCGAGATTACAGGAATTTTCGTGAGACGACAGTCTTCCTGTTGATCGGCCTAGAATTATTCCTGAAGAAAAGGTGAGGCTTTAGTTATTCATTTCTTGGTTTTTCTTTTAATGTACATTGTCTATTAAAACAATTGATACGAAGAAGAAAAGGACCCCTGCCAGAGCCCTTTTCTATAATATCTCCACTAGATGGCGGCAAATTCTGTTTTATAAACTTCAGTTCACCATAAAAACAGTAATTGCTTTGAAACATTTTAGCATGTAACCTTTTAATAATTTAATTGCAAAATGTATCTAACAATTCAGTACTGTGCAGTATTAAGATGCCCTTTTCTTGTCACTCTTTACTGCAGTTACGTGGAAGCACTGATGTACCTGATCTACGCCTATCAGTACAACAAAGAGCTCCTGGCGAAAGGGCCGTACAGAGGCCATGATGAGGAACTCATAGCCCATTACCGCAGAGAGTGCCTGCTAGTGAGTGTATTAACCACCACCACCTCTTAACCTGCATCTATGACCGGATCAGACTGTGCCCTTAACAGCTCCAAAACTTCATTCAAATCAGTCTAAACCATGACGATGCACACATTTTCCTGTAAACATCGTTTCCAATGCCAGTGACTGGCACAAATCTGGTTAGCTTCTCAGTTCAGGGTGCATTAAAGCTACACTGTGTAAATTATTTAGTTTATTCTTAGCTAAAAACAATTAGTTCTTTTCAAAAATACATGTGCTCACTAATGTATATTTACTTCTTTCAAGTGATAAAGTATACTCGTAAGTTTATAATATTTCATTGAAAATACCAACGGGTGAGGGGTTCGAATGCTGGTCGCCATGTTGCCCCTCCATCTTGAAAGTACATTAGCCAAAGAGGGACATACCCGTAAATTCAAGCTTCGCCTTTCGCGTTTTAACACTCGATGGCACCGTGTCGAATGTGAAGAGGGGGATTGCCATGTTAATCTTGGACTAAATCGGCCACCGTAGGATGAAATCAGAATTGAGAGGAACAGAAACTATTATTCACTGGATGGTCATATACCTTTTCACTGCTAGATGGGGGAAAATATCACACAGTGTAGCTTTAAGGGCAATAATTTACAAATATGTGGTTTTGAAAATACAATTATGAATAAACATTTTATCTTACCAGCATTTAAGTCCAAAAGCTGTTTTCATTTCCTGTCAAATGTTCGATTAGGGGAAGGTTTTTTAATACTTTTATGGCATTTGGATTCACTTTAGATTTAAAAGCTGAAAGTTGAAGCTTCTATTTGTTGCTGTTGTAAATCAGCTGTAATAAAAGTTTACTTTGACTTTGCCGTTCCCTCCCGCTCTCCCCGTCTAGTTTGACTGTACCCGGTGAACCCTGCACGGCCATTGTGCTCGTAATATAATCATCAGCCCTGGAATAGGAAGCATACTGCGCTCAGTGTGTAAACACATTAGCGGGAAGCACGTCGCTGTCCTTGTTTCACCTTTTTCGAGTGCCGCAGAGGCCTTGACTTCATCTCAAGCTGTTATGTTTACCCTCTGCTCGCTTTAATTGAAAATACTGCTAACATTGACATAGCTAATGTACTGCAATGTATTTTTGAGTATTCTAGCTAGTTTGGCGAAAGAGGTTAGAGAGTTTACCAACCGCATCTAAAGTTTAAGCTTGTGTAACTGCAGTGGCTAAGAGCATCAGCTTTTACATCAATAAAAACGTCTCGTACCTAGGACCCTCTGGTTAGAGAGTTTACCCATTGCATCTGAAGTCTAAGAGCGTTTAATTGCAGTGTCAAAGAACATCAGCTTTATACAGGGCCGGCGTTTGCTATAGGCGAGCTAGGCGGTCGCCTAGGGCGACAATTGTGTTAGGGGCGCGAGCGCGCTCTAGTGCCGCCCATTACTTCCCATTAAGCATATAATCGGAACAAGCGAAATACAACATAATGTTCATGAAACATGATCATCATAGGGCGCCCCCTCAGCCACACGTTTAATTACTTATCAACCTGATTATTGGATTGAATTGATGGTGATTATTGATTATTAGTTCAGGCGTTAGGTCAGGCAAGTGCTCATCTTGCGCGTTCATCAAAAATGAGGCGTCTAAACCCGCGGATGCACAGGGATGGAAAAAGAGAAAAAGAGAAAGGAAGAAAATTGAAAGAAAGCCCAGTATAGAGGTTAGTCTTCTTATCTCAGCCAATAAGTTGTCAAACAAAATAAAATTACTTAGTATCAATCTTATCAACTAATATTTATTTTATAAATATTATTAATATTGTCACCAAGCTATCACTTGCTAGTTTTCTACATAATTACTATACGTATTGCAAACATAACTTCACTGACAATAATCTACAATAACCTACATGGATGTCATTTAAATATCAAAAGTCCAGTTCGTTATGAATATGAATAACGCTCTCTACGTGGGCGTCGGAAGGAAATAAATACGGCCTCTCGTTTTTTTTTTTTTTTTTTTACTGGAGCAGCCTAACGATAGATACCATATTATTTACATTAAACAGAAATATGCTGTGTTCACTACATTCTTTATAGTGGCTGTAGTGTAGTGGTAAGACGCACGGCATCGAGATTTGATGCAGATCGATCAGAGGTTCGATCCTGCCTTTTACCACATTCGCTCTATTCCCTTTTCCCATCACATATCAGATCGGAAAGGCATTTATTTTCAATAAAAAGTGAGAAAATGTTTGAAAAGTGGAAATAAATCGTCGAACGTGTTTAATAATAAGTGCATCTCGGTTAGGGGTAGGCCTAGGAAAACAGACGTGCTGAATTAGAATAGAGACGATAAAAGTGAGTGGGGTGGGGTGGAGGGGTGGGGGGGTGGGGGGCGCAAAACTCCATCTCGCCTAGGGCAACCAAAGAGCTAGAGCCGGCCCTGGCTTTATACATCAATAATAAAAACACGTCACGTCTAGGACTGGTTCTCTCCCATCAGCTCTTTTCCATGTGCACAAATGACTCCTCCAAAGACCAGTCTGTCAAACTCCTGAAGTTTTCAGACAACAGGATGGATGGTGACATCCAGTATGGTGATGGGTCTGCACACAGACAGGAGGTTGAACAACTGGCTGTCTGGTGCAGTCTTAACAACTTGGAGCTTAACATGCTCAAAACATTAGAGATGATTGTGGACCAAGTCAACACCTCAAACTTGTTGTTGTGCTCCTCAAACCATTCCTGAACCGTTTTTGCTTTGTGTCAGGGCACATTATCCTGCTGAACCGGGTGTACATGGTCTGCAACAATGCTTGAGTAGGTGGTACGTGTTAAAGAAACATCCACACGGATGGCAGGACCCAGGGTTTCCCACCAGAACATTTCCTAAAGCATCACACTCCCTCCGCCGGCTTGCCTTCTTCCCATTGTGCATCCTGGTGCGATCCGCATGTTGTAAAAGAAAAAGAGGACTCCTCAGACCAGGCCACTTTCTTCCATTGCTCTGTGGACCAGTTCTGATGCTCACTGTTAGTGCTTTCGGTCATAGGACAGGGTTCAGCATGGGCACTCTAACCGGTCTGCGGCTCTGCATCATGCGCAACAAACTGCGATGCGCTGTGTATTCTGACACCTTTATATCAGGTCCAGCATTAGCTTCTTGAACAATTTGAGATACAGTAGGTCATCTGTTTAATTGGACTGCACGGGCCAGCCTTCGCTCCCCACGTGCATCAATGAGCCTTGGCTGCCCATGACCATGTCGCCGGTTCACTACTGTTCCTTCCTTCGACCACTTTTCTAGATACTGACCACTGCAGTAGTAGAAGTAGAATAAATAAAGCGTATTCTGATTCTCGGATGTGAATAGAGACAAAGGTTTGTGGAATGTGTATTGATCATTTTTTGTATTGAAATGTTTTTGTGTGTGTGTGTGTGTCCTGCAGAAGTTGAATGAGCACGCGGCCGCCCTGTTCGAGACAGGTGAGGAGACCGAGGTGAACGCGGGTCTGAGCATCATGAACGAGCTGGTTGTTGCCTGTATCCCACTGCTGCTGGTGGATGAGATGGAGGAGAAAGACATGGTGGCCGTGGAAGACATGAGGAACCGTTGGTGCTCATACCTGGGCCAGGAAATGGAGCGTAAGTCTTCAGGGTGGGATCGCTTGGAATCTCGCGATTTTACTCGATCCTTATGGTCACAATCGAACCGATTCTCATTATTTTAGTCATAATTCGATTTAATATAATAAAACTGTTTCGTATAAAAATAACATTTCTGGAGGGTTTTGTTCCACGTCTTTCATTTTTGGATAATATTTTGGATAGATTTAAATTTTCGAGTCAAACATTTTTTAAACCTTATTAAATGTATGCATTGACTTTAAAGGGTAGCTCTGATCAGAGCCTAACTCCACCCACTGGCAATTTAAAAAAGGCTGGAAAAGTGGGAAGAGCCCAGCGGAGACAATGGGGATGATCCGAGGGCGGGGCTGAGTTGGGGGCGTGCACCTGTGACCCGCAGTGACAGATTGAGTGACAGCTGTCAGACTCGCAAAGATGGAGAGTGACTGGAGTGACACCAGGAGCTATGCAACAGAGCGTCAATTCGAAGTAGAGGACTTTTCTCCCCCATCTTCACCTGAGGTGGAGGAGGGTGAATTGTCTGTGGACACAATGCCAGAGTCTTATCAATTCTAGCCGCTGGCTCAAAATGCTGTTTTAACTCCAGATGCGTACGATGTTAGCGAAGCAGCAGTATAAGAGAATGCCACTAAAAATCAGATCAGATACATGCAATGTATTTTTTTTTTTCAAATTAACTGAATCAATAGGTTTAAACCTAATAGCTTATTATAAACAGATTTCCTCAAATAAAAGTTCGACTATAAACGGCAGCACGTTACGGTATTGTTGTTCGTTACCATGACAACCACCTGTGTGTCAAGGTTTGAAAGTAAGTCTCATGTATGAAAAGTATCTGTACACATGATGGGCAGCAAAAATATTGCATTGACAACTGCATTATTTAACGGTATTTCTTCATTAGAATGTTGATAGCAAGTGATAGTAAGTTTCATTCATAATGTTTCTACTTGTGCAAGGAGAATTCATACTAGAGTGAGTCAAGTCGATTAATTTAAAATGATTGATTCATTCAGAAATGATGCAAGTTACTGTCTTTATACATGGGTCATTGAATTATTCACTCAAACAATTCTTCCAAATTCACTGATTTATTTAGGAACTAGGGCTGGGTGATATATCGAATATTAGCGATAATATCGCAATAATTTTGACAACAATGTCAAATTTGAAAATTTCGTGAATATCGAATATTTCAAATTCAACATGCATACTTTCCCAAAGAACGTTACCAGATAATGCAGAGGTATGCTTCCACCATTCACTAAACATTGGAAGCAGAAGAGTTAAATATATATATATATATATATATATATATATATATATATATATATATATATATATATATATATATATATATATATATAATATAATATATATATATATATATATATATATATATAATATATATATATATACATGCAGCGCATGACAAAGAAAGAAACAGATAATAATAATAATAACGTGGCACAGGACGTGCTCGCGCTGCTGGACTCTGACCTGAAGCGCGCACGCGCCTTTTAGACAACATACAATTGCGATGCAGTTCTTTTGTGGGTTATTGGGTTTCAATGGTCAAACAAATGTAAAAATGCGCGTCCTGTTGAGTATTCAGGTAAACACAGTAGTGTATGTCTTTAGTGAACGTACACATGGTTGACTGCGAAATTGTGTTACAATGAATTTGGTCCGTGAAAGTCTTATAGGGTCGGACCTTATATTCTTTGTAATTTAATGTTACTCAAACAACACTGAAAAAATAGAAAACCATGCAATGCCACCCCAATCAGTGTAGCCTAATTCTAATTAATAGAATGAAGATTTATTTCTAGACTTGCTACTGTTAAATAGACCCGCTGTAGCTGGAAATAAAGCACTGTTTTTGTCATATTGTTTGAAATTTATGTTTTGCTTATTTAAAAAAAATCTATTGTAATTATAAAGGTACATTTAAAAAATATTAAATTACTCGTATCATGAAATAATATTCTGTTTACTACATTTAAACATTTTGTATTTAATTTTGTTCTATCTAAATAGTTTTTGTTGTTTTTAATGGGGGCAAAAGAAAATATATAGTTTTTATTTAAAAGCAATAGCAAACATATCGAGATATATATCGAATATTGTAAAAATGTTGACAATATCGAGATATAATTTTTTTTTTTGATATCGCCCAGCCCTATTAGGAATGTGTGGATCATAGACGTGCTACGTAGAAAAATTACTTCATATATGAATCGATTTTCCCCCTACCCCTAGTAAGGCCCCCTTAAAGATACTTTGAGCTTTTTATGTGCCACACACACTTAAACTTGTCATTTCCTTCACCAGCTAATCTTCAGGAGAAGCTCACCGACTTCCTGCCCAAGCTGCTCGACTGCTCGACCGAGATCAAAAGCTTTCACGAGCCGCCCAAACTCCCATTGTACTCCACGCTGGAGCTGTGCGAGCGTTACGGCCGGGTCATGACGTCACTCACCCTGAGTCGGACCCCTGCAGACGGCAGATGAGCTGCGCAGGATTCATTTCGCCTCCACTAACACATGCCTTCCTTAAAGCAGGGCTTTCCCAAACCTACCGACTTTTCCTTTCTCTTTTGCTGCTAGAGATTTTAACTTTATCCTTATTGGTATTATTAATATTATTTTGAGGATTCTGTTATATTTTAAAGCTAATGCAACAGTAAGAACCGAGCAGTGTGAAACCAAGCAGAGACAAAGAAGTACAGTTCACCCAAAAATGAACAGGTTGGCACCTCATGTTTTCAAAACCCGTACGAAAAGGAGATATCTAGCAGAACGATCAAGCTGCTGGAAGTGGATGGGGACCAGAGACGACCGAGGTCACCATTTACATGAGTTGTATTGGAAAAAAAGAAAGTCATATGAGTTCTAAATGACATGCGAGTAAAGAAATGGCAGCGGATTTTCATTTTTGAGTGAACTAGAGTGGTATAGCGGTGCTTTAGACAATGGCGCATGCAGCTTTAGCTTTGTGAAATGAGGTTGAGGATTAATTTCAATATTTAGTTTTATTTTGGTTTTACCCCCCAATCCCTTGTCACATCAGAAGCAGAACAACCTGCCACAACGCCCTCAGTTTATTACAGTGTTACTGCATTGTTTTGTTTTGTTTTTCTAAGGACAGTAAGACAAAAAGCTGGAGGTTTTCGGGTCGGGTCTGTGGACCTGACAACTGGGACTTTAACTCAAGTTTTAAGTGCTGTGGTTGGCAGCCATGGGACATACTGTGGCTTGTTAATACATTGAGAGAATAAAGTTTTATTTATGGCTCTTTTAGGCCAAATACATATTTTTTTAAATGCTCCTGATCTTTATTGAACTTCGCATTGAATGAATTGTGCTGTGCTACTTTGGGTATCTCAAAGAGAACAGAGTGTTTTCTCCCCATGGACTCGGATAGATTTGCTTGCACCTGAATCTTTTTTAGACTCTTCTTTGAGTTTGTTTTACCATAAGAAGTTTCATAGATGCCGAAAAATCCAGGTATTAGGTAAAAAGGCACAAACACTATTGCTGTCCCAAAGAAAACTGATGGACACCATACTACACTGAAGTTCACAGTACTATACTATACTACAGTCCATCGCTGTGCATTCATAGTATAATGTGCACAGTAAACATGCTTTGTTGCATGGTTTCAAGATAGCTTTAAAGGGGATTTGATGCCAAGCATCAACTAGAACTAAAAGTTTAGTATTCACACTGGTGGGAAAACTGGATGGATGCACTCAACATTACCTTTGTACATACACCTTTATGTTTGTGTCAAAAAGTGTGATTTTTTTTGTTTTGTTTCTTTTTTTGTTTGTTTGATCAGAGCAGCTTGTTCAATGCACATGACTTTAAAGGCTATTAAACGAAGCTGACACAAATAAACAAACCAAAACTCACTGTAAATGCATGATTCTCTGATTTAATGCACTGATCCACACATTTGGGGGAGGGGTGTATGACAGTGACCACGCCCACACATTTGTAAACTCCCAGTCGGTTATTATTCTTAGTCTAAGCAACATGGTACAATACAAAATATGTACAATTCTGTGAAGTTGTCATGGTTTCTGTGTTTTATTGTATTGTATTCGATTGCTCCTCCCTTTCTGCCTGAACTGCACCCAGTGACCCACTTTAGAAACAAGGTCACTGATGGAAAGATGCAGAACAGTCCTTTATCACTAGGAGACTAGCCAAAGACCTGCCTGCATGCTAAACAGAAACTAACGAATGGAATGACCAAAGGCACTACATTAGATGTATTCTAATATGTGGATTGAAAACATACCATAATCCATTACCCATAGTGCATGAAGGTAAGAAAATGTGTTGTAGCATTATTTTTTTTATAAATAGTATTTGTATGTGGCAATGCTTTTTGTTTTGTTCAGGGTGGGATAGTGCTTAAAACCTGATTTCGATAAAATCAATTAGTCATAATATTCAGTGCTCATATAATTTACTGATTAAAAAAAATATGCCAGTGTTGTGTTGAGATGTTGCGCGTGACGTCAGTTTGGCGCGAATCAGGCAATTTATGGCGGCGCTGAGCTTGCGCTGGCTTACATTTTTATATTTCAACGATGTTTGTTGTTTTGTTGCAACAAAACCATATTTTAATCCTCTCTACGTAATATTTAGGCCAAACGAGGAACCGTTCTGCTCTGGCATGCACATGAATAATACAAGTAAGGTAATGAGTTTATTTGAAAAAAAATTGTCGAATTGTTTACATCAAACTAAACAACCCATGAAATATATTAACGGATATAAGTTAAGTTACTTTAAAGCCCAAGCGTACGTGTGTGTGTGTGTCTGTGTAACGTTAAGTATAACGTTATAATCTGCGGTCGATGTTATGACACTTGAAGACTTTCAAGAAGTTAACTTAGTTCGGGGGAAAATGTTGGTTTGTAGTTATTTATATCTAATTTTTCTTTTATTCTTACAATAACTTACTGCTAACAGGGTTAATTGGATGAATTTAAAGAATGAGATCGGTTATCATAATTTATAATTAATACCATTGAGACTTAAATGTATTACATACATATTAATTATATAATCAGGGTTTTTCCTGGCTCAAAGCAAAGTTGGTAAAGTTATGATCACAGCTAAAGAAAATAAATTTTACAAACGCGTGTTTTAGTTATTTTAATAATATCCCCACATTTTGCAAGACATGTTATAAAGATACATTTGTTTATTATGGTGCACTTTAATATGTCTATAAGAGCTCTAAACCATATTCAGTCTGCAAATTGAACAAAGTAAAAGGTCTGTGCACTGGCTTTTATCTGAATTTTGAAGGGGACTAGGGCTTGTGCACTAGAGATGTGCAGATCAGCTCTATTACCTGAAGCTGCTGTTAAAAATTTAAATCATCCGCCTGTCAACTGCCCGAACCTATGATAATCTCTGATCTAAATCTGATTATCACGTTTCAATCTTAAGCATGATGACATGGTTACTAACACGTCACACTACAGTATAGGCGCTTTTAAATTAAATTTTTTAAAATAAAAGTTCTTCTTTGGCTAATTTATATTTCATTAATAGCCTAAACAGGCTTTACTTAAATTGCTAGCGTTTCATTACATAATTGTTGGGAAACAATTATCAGAATCATTTCTGTTAAGTTTGTGTATATTTTCCGTTAAAGCTGTTAAGTTATAAAGCAATATCACATGTAACCACCATAAACATTGAATACAAATAGCCAAATTGCAATATATGATATTCTTGACACCTCTGCTGTACTCCATCACACAGTGTGTGTTTTTTGATTGTCTGATTGTTGCTAGGATGACAAAAGTAAAATGTTACATTTTTAGGTTGGTCTGACTCAGCGGTCTAAAAAAAAGACATCGTGGTTGACATCACTGCCGGAATAAGTATGATTGCCAATCAAATCTAAGAAGGCGGGGCATACTGCGAATTCCAACTGTAAACCCTAATGCTCAAAATAATTAATTGGTTTGAGTAGAGCCAACTCTAATTAAACAAATTAGTTCAAACTAATTAACTATTATGAGTATCTAGACCTTTATTTTTCTTTTGAGTTCACAAAACACATTTTAAGTAATCTGAAGGTTCATTGTTTTGAGGTTTATGTGCTTGTTTCTTTTAATTTAGACTGCACTGAGATTTCTATTTCCCAGCATGCTTTGCCATGACACTCAATAGGGACAGTAAAAGTGTTATATTATGTTTTTTGTGCAAGATTAATGTTAGGAGAATTAGTATAAAGTTTTGTAATGCTAGTTTAGAAGAGTTTCTGTTATTTTAGGGGGGTTTTCGTAGGGTAACCATCATGGTGACGAGTGGAGCATGACCTAAGGTTGAGAACAAGTAAGTTCAATGTATTATATTACTGTCCTCATTCAGCAAGTGCTATGTTATGCTAATGTTTCCAAAACATTGTGTAACCAATTAGTAAGGTGGCATTAACTAGTTAAAACTAGTAGAAATTTCCACTACTTCAAATTTGAGATTACATGATATTTTTTCAAGTTAAATGTATGAATTAGCTTAATTAAATAGTTTAGGTTCAGGGTAATTATAATTAGGGATGGTGAAAACTAAACATTTTCTTGACCGACCACCGAGCCTCTAGCCTAGAAATCTAGACGCACCCTAGCGGCAGCAAATTTAATCTGCCCGCAAGTGTCATCTAGGAACTCTCAATACCCTTCTGAGCTGTATTCCTCTCAATCTGGACGGGCCAATCACATCGTGTATAGAGTCGGCAGGCGGGGCCATAATGACGACGGCCGAGTTGCGTTTGCGTGCTTCTAGTAAACACAGAAACTGGCGAACGGCGGTGGTCTTTCGAATCAGCTTTGACTGTGACTCTAGAAGACTTGGAGTTAAGTTTTTCTCTGAGAAAAGAACAAAGAACGGCACTGAAGTCATTCTTAAAAAGGGAAGATGTGTTCGGAGTTTAGCCGACCGGATACGGTGAATGTTTAATCAGTCAGCAAACTCTGTTTCACCTTCGTTGCTCTGGTTGGTTGTAGCGCTATCCTATCACGTGCAGAGGGAGTTTGAAAGACAACCGTTTATCCCGCCCCTCGGATTGAGCCCTGTCATGGTGAGTTTCCAGACCAAACATCTTGATGTGGGTCTGGCTTGTCAGGCTACTGAGCCTCATTAGGCGGTTGAAACCGGTTAACCGATTGGTTTGTAAATATGCTGCGCTATTTGAAATAACAGCCGCGAGCCGCGCCTGCAATTTCGCAACTCTGTCGCATCTCTATCATCTGTCTGCCGCTCTGCCTCCCGCTCTCTCACACACACTGTCCCACTCACATCACTTTTTTAAAAATCCCCTACAGTGCGAAACATGAGTCCCGCAAACGCGGCACTGAGGAGCTTGTTTGTAATCGACAAACAAATGGCTCCTTAGTTTCGAAACGGTTTGGGTACAAGGTGATCGCGTTGAAAATAAAGGCATTTGTCTAGCGTTAGAAGCTCATTTCAAACATTCATGGAATTGAATGGGCTCATTTAGGAAAATCACAGCTCCGAAGAGACGCCGCTTTAGTTCGAGGCAGTGCTAACAATAATAAAGAAAGATGATGATCAACACTTTATGTGTTACCACTGAAATGTAGATGTATTATATTTCCAAATGTAAGCCCATCTTATGTGGAATGCACGCTTCATACTGTCGTCTACCCTGGCTCTAACCTCGAGTGTTTTAGCCTGTTTACTTTTTGCAAACCTTGTGAGAGCACAAACCCAAACGCTGTGACCTCGCGCCAAATGTTTTTATTGGTTTATTAAGTAGCCTACAAACAGGCGAGTTATGAAAAATTGAGTGTGAGGGATTTGTTCACTACACACAAAAAGATTTTGGAATGAGATGGCTAACTGTAGTAGCGTTTAGTCCACTGTCTATAATAGCCTAATTTAGAGATCACTTTTTTTTTTAAACCGACAACCGCGTTGATACGGTCAACCATCGGTCGAACGGGCATCAGTTAACATCCCTAATTACAATGTATGATTACAAAAAAGAAATCTGCAAGTTCTGCTTACTTAAACTTTACATGTCTTAACTTTTTAAAAAAAATAGGCAACTGATTGCCTAAATTTTTTTGAGCTCTGCCAACTTATTCAGCAAAGTGTAGCATTGAAAAGAGAGCATCGTAGCTAAACACTTAAAGGACAACTACGGTGAGAAATGAACCTAGAGGTAATTAACAGATGGTTACAAAGTAGATCGTTCTCTGGGATGCGTTTTCTTGAAAATCGAATGTAAAGAGTTTTATCTCTAAAAACAGATTAGCTTATAATGCTTGTCTATGGGGCACAGAGTAGAGACAGGGTGGTAAAATTAAATCGCTAGTTAATACCACTAACAAGGCTCAAAATAGCCTCACACTAACACAGTAGCATAATGAGGGTCCCTACATGCAAACCGAAGCATTGAGAACTTTGTAAGAGTACAAACAGTTTAATAAGAAGATACGTTGTAAACATAGTGCCTTACACGTTCACGGACAGGCACCATCTCGAAAAACAGTCTCGATGAATCGATCTACGAGCGCTGTTCTAAGTGAGCTGGTCGATAGGAATTAAGTTTGTGAAATGTAATAACATGGACATTTATTTATTTATTTATTTATTTATTTATTTATTTATTTATTTATTTATTTATTTATTTATTTATTTATTTTCTCTGTTGTGTTCAGTGTTTTCTTCCGAAAACAACGGACCATATGAGATTCCAAGTCACAGTTCATCACTTAGCAGAGCTCTCGTCGCTCGATGAGTCGAGACTGTTTTCCAAGATGGCGCCTGTCCGTGAACGCGTAATGCAGTATGTCTATAAACTGTCTTCTTATTAAACTGTTTGTACTCTTACAAAGTTCTCAATGCTTCGGTTTGCATGTTGGGACCCTCATTATGCTACTGTGTTAGTGTGAGGCTATTTTGAGCCTTGTTAGTCGTATTAACTAGCGATTTAATTTCACTACTCTGTGCCCCATACACTCGTGTTATAAGCTAATCTGTTTTTAAAGATAAAACTCTTTACATTCGAGTTCCATGAAAATGCATCCCAGAGAACGATCTACTCCGTAACCATCTGTTAATTACCCCTAGGTTCATTTCTCACCGGAGTTGTCCTTCCCCACCCCTCCGTTTCGTTGAAAACGAAAGTAAAAGTGACGCACGTTCCGTGTCTTTATTAAGATCAACGCATTAATGATTTATCTCTCATTCACCTTCAAGTAATTGGAATGCTATTTTTTTATTACTTGGACCGCCCGACCCGCGGATAACTGCAATCCATGCATCACTATCGAACGGTTCGAGAATGGACACAGGCCGGCAACCTGCAATAGAACCGTGTGTGTGAAAATGGGTATCTGAGCATGTGACTGCCTGTCTTGAGTTTTGTCGACAGATGAAGGCAGCACGAAATTTGATTGAGGTGGCCACCTTGTAATTCCCTATGCAGGAAAAACCCTGCATAATGTAATAATGTTTAATAATATAAATCATTAATCATTAATGAAAGTGTTACCCTATTCGTTTTTTTTTCTTGGACAGCAACCATACAAAATATATTTTGATGCTTATTTTAAGTTTTGCAGTTTTGCTTAATGCAATTTTAGGAATGGATTAATCCAGGGCCTTAACCACCACCCATAATCCCCTAGTATATCCATAATAGTGGTCGATCAATGTGGGTTCAGTCGTTGATTCTTCAATTATCACATTTGTTCACTCCTGATCCTGAATATGTGCATTCAACCTTGGATTAGTCTTCAAACTGAATTTCCTGCAGAGCTGGTTTACTGAGACCATGTTAATCTGTGAAGGGATTTATCTGCTTATGTCTCATTATCTAACCACGTCCAGACAACCGGAACTGTTGCTTACCTTGTAATTGAGTTTTTGTCCCCTCGTCTTTCTTCTTCACTTCAATGAATCATTGCTTTCTGATGCTTTCGGAGGGGGGGTCTTTTTTTATTAGTTTGTCTTCAAAAGGTCAGGCGGTGTATCTGTTAAACATGATGACTTGTCCTGACTGTTGACTGTCACACTCTGTTGATAACAGCCTGCCTGTTTCTATGGTGATACTTCATTGTCTGACTGTCTAGACACCCGGTGACACCTGACACGTCGAGCCCGGGGGTCGCGGTTGGCCGTGCGAGTCAAAAATCGAAGGCTCAGCTGCCCTCTGCGTCTGTTGTAGGTCCACAGAGACATTAGCAAATACATTGCAAAATGCAGGGGCCTGTTTAAATCACTGCTTCTTTTAATAATGGAAGGCCATTTTTAATCCATTTTACTGAATGATGTTCTTTTGTATTTTAATAGAAATTTTCAGTTTTTGTTTGATTTTTTTTGTACTTGTGTAATTTTTATTCGTTTTTTCTGATATTTTGTCTTTCTGCGATATATATATATATATATATATATATATATATATATATATATATATATATATATATATATATAAATTCACCAGATTATTTGAATAGCTCTATTTGCTATTTGAAAAGAATTAATCATTCTAGAATCTAGAAAAAAATAAATTGTATGTTCTTTTTAACCACGAATGCTCAACTTCAACGTTTGATTCTTCCCGGCGTATGATGTCATCACGCCGGAAAGGTCACATGTGATATAGGTGGAAGTACCGACTCAGTGACGAAAAACTCATGTTCTCTTCACAATTGAAAATCGTCTGACATTGATTTTGCACGTTCATTTTAACACTGGGTCTGTACTTCCATGTTCATATCAGGCGTGACCTTTCCGACGTAATGACGTCAAACGCCGTGAAGATTCACAACACTGAAGTCAAACATTCGTGGTTAAAAAGTATATAAATTGTTATTTTTTTCTTGAAAATGACAGATCGTTTCGCTAGATAAGACCCTGTTCTTCGTCTGGGATTGTTCAGAGCCTCTGAAGGCCTTTGAAACTGCTTTGATTTGGATCTGTGAAAAATATTATATGTCGCCTGACGTCATCATACTCAATTCTAGTCAGAATATAAGTCTGATACTGCTCCACTGAGCTGTGATTATGGGGCATTTCAACTGAGCGGCAACCTCCCCCAGTTTCTTTTTAAGCCAATATGGAAGTGACTTAAACTGCAATTCCTCAACTGGCCACTAGAGACAGGCTCCAGAAGGGAGCAGAATCTCATTGAGCCCCATGTTTAAATTTCCCAATTTTACAGCAGAAAAAAACATGTTTACACCCTGGTACAAATTGTGGTTTTGGACTATACGGCAAATTTTGTCCTTCATGACAACTGTTATTTTTATTTTTATAACTCATTAGTTTATATTTTATAAAGCCTTAAAGTTCTGCATAATTAAGGGCATGGCCACTTTGATTGACAGGTGGATAGCCATTTATCCACTGTCTGTTAGGCATCGCGTCACCTCAGCTCCGCCCATGTCCCGCCTCTTTGCCCATTTTCTGGCGTGATGTGCTGCCTAGATGGCAACGGCCAGCTCATCTCTAATTTACGCTTTAAAACTGCTCTTAAGAATCCTATGGGTGACATCACGGAACTACATCCATTTTTTTTTTTTCAACCAAACCAGGAAAGAAAATGCCTTTGCACTCAATTGGATAGACCTACAACCAGTCAGAGCAATTGACACATTGTAATGACACATTGTAGTGGGAAATTCAGATCATTTTACGGATTCAGATCTTAGAATCTCGTTCATCAAACAAGCTTCAAAAATCTTTTTTTTTTTTTTTTAAGTAATTTCATTAATTTCAGCACAATATAATTAAAATGTCACTTTAAATTCCCCAACACATCTAGTAATTATGCGTTGATCACATTTGGAATAAAAAATAAATTATAAGCGAATGCGGCCAAGGCCAAACTTTTAAGAAAGAAATGTTTCATTAATTGCTTAGCTGGGTCTTCAGGCTATGCAGTCTGTTAGTTCACTTCACCTCTGAATCCGAGTCGTACTTTCTTTTGTCATGACACTTTAATCATGTCTGTCTTTTCCGCGGAGAGATTAGTACACTTCTCCTATCTTCGGGTTTGAGTCGTTAGTTCCGTCATCATTCTCTGATATGGGCCAAGACTGCCCCATATGCAATCTGTGCAGTCCTGAAAACAGAACTGATTAGTTCACTTCTCGAGTCTTCGGGTTCAAGTCATTCGTTCACCAACTCACAGGCTGAATGCTGAAGATCCTGTACAGAACCGATAGCATTTAGCGCATGCACGGTCAATACAAAATGAACGAATCACTCTCTGAGACAACTCGTTGTCATATTTAAGATTAGTTCATTAAGAATGAATCGTTCATGAACGACACATCAGTAATGCACAGTTGTCAACAGAACTCAACTGCATGCACCCTGGAAGAAGTGGAAGAAGATGAGGGGCAAATGATCTTTGCCGGTGTTGTAAAAAAAATGTAAGGATACACAGAGTACTTACCAACACGATCATCATTTTAAGAGAAATGGCAAAGGTGAATGCATACGAACAAGTTCTCCGTTTAGGATTAGAAGGAATTCAACCCAGGCGCTCTTTAGTGACGTGGATGATTGCGTTACTGTTTGTCATCTGTTCATCATCGTATAGGCTAAAGCCGCCCTGACAATTTGATTGGTCAGAACAGCTCGGGTTCGAGCATAGTTGCTCCACAACGGATCAAGTCCAGACTGAACTTCCCGACCTCGAATGTTGTGAGCGGGGCAAAGTCTTGCTGGCATCCAGGCAACATTATATGGAGAAATATTCTGGATGTTTTTCTAAAAACAAAATAAAAATTACTATAAAAATACACTCATGACTCAGTTAAAGTCCCCCTGTGGTGAAAATTAACTTTTTTAAAGTTGTTTATCTGTCTGTGGTCCTTTTAATATGCTTAAAGACAAACCATGTGCAAATTTATAAGTCAACACCAATGCTGTGTATTTTCTTTTTAAAACCACAGTGATTTACAGAAAATATCAAAAACATGGTTTGAAATTGCTGGTGTTCCTTACGTTAAAAACTACCTTGTAACCAATAATGTAAATGTATGGGTGGGCTTTAACATACCATTAACTATGCTGCGAAGCAGGGGAGTCTCGAGAGAAGCCAAGATGCCCCGGTATGTTTTTATGTTGTTAAGAAAAATCGGGTTGTGAAATTTAGCAATATAGCTGGTGTATGATGTATATATACAGTGTTATAATGAACTATGCCTTTCTCTACTGGCGTTCTTTTCTGGTGAGTTGTTCAAAGTATTTCTAAGGATACCGATTGATAAAAGTCAGATGTGACTGACTCTGAGATGGCAAACGGGAACATGGTTTGTGTAACATTAGCAAGACATTATTAGCTGTTAGATAACAGTCAAGCAAAAGGCTAATCATATTAATAACCGTTATGTGTCTGACGTTGTAAAGAGCGATACCATTGTGGAGCGTTAACCTTAGTAAGTTGAGGTTGAGTGGATCTCTGAGCTGATGTGAGTAAGTTGAGGCAGTTGATCCTCGTATACTAAATAAAGAAAGGGTGTTGTGAAAAAGAGACTCAAGCTATTTTAAGGCATGAAGACTTTTTTACAGGAAAAAAAAACATTTAAATATGCCATTTTGGCGATCAAAGATGAGTTTTAAGGCATAGAATGATGCAGGGTGACTTTAAAGACCAACTGAAGTGCCTTGAAATGCTCAGCATTATTTAATGTGTTGAAGTCATTTCCCCTGATATGGCTCCAGCTTTTAGCAGCTCCTCCCCTTTTTTGAAACAGCCAATAGCGTTTCGTTAATACCACAGTTTGACTAGAGCCTTTCTGGAAAGCCAGAGTTGCCTTTTAATCTCTAAACGTTATCATCATAATCTTTTCTATATCGCTTTGAAATACAGAATTCTATGCAGAATTTAAATGGGTCCGATATGTTTTGTTGTCTCCGCCGACTCGAATCCGCGCTGAATCCGCGCTGTGGTCTCGTATCTCTAGTCAACGGTTCTGGTTTAGACTATGTGTATGGGTGCATGAAACTTATGTGAAACCAAAATTAATTGAATATTCAATGGTCTGAATATTTTCCTATTGCATATATTATGGGCAATGTACCATTCACCATGTAGAAAATAGTAAACTTGTGAACAACTGACTGATTTTAGCCGCAGCTTCAGCATCTATTTATGCTGTAGGAGTTGGGACGCTTCAGATTCTAGAAAGAATTTGATTGAACAGTCTGTGATGTCATCAAAATCTGTGATTCATTTTAACAGAAGTGAGAGACTGTAAGTTTTGCATACTTATATCTCTTAAATGTGAATATTGTCATTGTTTTGGAACAAACCAGCTTATTCCTAACCTAAAGGCTAATCATAATAAAAGCTAAAAAAAAAAAACGTTTGATTTCAGGTGGCCTTTAAGCTTTAGTGCTCAAAAAGGATATAAGTAAACCGGTATCCCTGTAAAAAGGTCTCTTCATTATAACAGATAAATAAAATAGTTACGTAAAATGAAATGGTCAAAGGCTAATTGCACTGGACGTGGTGATGTCGGCTTTATCACCAAGTGCAGTCATGTTCTCATCTCATATATAAAACACCTACAATTCACACCTACTTGCTAATGCACTTGCATTCATGTTAAAGAGGTTTGTTGACAAGTTAAGTAAGGGCAAAACCATAGACTAAAAAAATATGGACGTAGTGTCTGTGACATCACTCATAGGTTTCTGGTGGTGTATTACAGAAAGATCTTAACTTTAGACCGACTTTTTTTTAATTTACTATATTATCTGTTTGGTAACCATGGCAATTTCAGTTAGGACCTCATTTAGGACAAAAGAATATTACAGAATGACATTTCTTAAGTGCATAATCTTATCTTAACTAAATGGATAGGAAACAGGTATTACAGAAGCATCCTATCTCGACAAACTTTAGGACAACTTCACTGATGCCCTAACTTCAAACCTTTTTGAAATCCAACAGTAAAAACCCCAGTACAAAAGCCTTTTTCAAGAATGCCGTTACATTTGTCAATTTTACAAAGTGAAGAGCAGCGACGTTTGATGGTGGAGAGACTTTTGTAGTCCCCAGAAGATGTGCTGCGCTTTGATCATAAAATACTCGTAAATAATTACAGACTCCCACTACACTCCCACTTTTGTAGTTAGTTGACGAATTGCGACCAACAGAGGCCAAGGAGACGTCACAGAACTACGGTCATTCTTTAAATGAGGCTTTTGGCTTTTTATTTTTAATTTTTTGCAAAAGGCGTTTTATAAAACAGGCGTTAACTTTTCAGTGGAGCTTAGAAAAATTTCAATCTGCCACACAGGAATAAAAGCATGCCGTTGTTTCTCCATTTTGATTTTTGATGTACCTCAGGAGCAGTTTGCGCATTGTTGGTTGCTTGGTAACAGACCTGACAGTTGATTGCCGAACTCCATAGAACGGTTTAAGATTTCCTAGCTACAGATAAGATGAAATTTTGTAAGATAGGATACAAATCCTACATATAAGATTTTCTTCTGTAATACAAAATTGTGAAAAATTCTAAATTAACTTATCATTTCTTAAGTTAAGACCTAAGATAGAAAGTTTCTGTAATACGCCCCCTGAAGAGCAGTTTTTAAGCATAAATTTGGCCGTTACCATTTTTGCAGCACGTCACTCCAGAATAACAGAAAATGGGCAAAGAGGTAGGACGTGGCTGGAGCTGATGTGTCGTGATGACTAACAGACAGCAGGCAATTCACCTGTCACTCAAAGTGGCCACACCCATAATAATGTAGAACTTTAAGGCTTTATATAATGTAAATGAATGAGTTATAAAAAACTAAAAAAATCCCCCCCTCACAGTTGTCATGAAGGGCAAAATTAACCGTATAGACCAAAACCACAATTTGTACCAGGCTGGAACCTTTTTCTTTTTTTTTTTCTTTTTTTTTGCTGTAAAGTTGGGCATTTTAACATGGGGCTCAATGAGATTCTGCTCCCTTCTGGAGCCTGTCTCTAGCAGCCAGTCGATGAATTGCAGTTTAAAGGGAGGGTGAAATGCTGTTTCATTTAAAGACTTGGATTCCCATCCTAAACATAGACAAAGTTTCAAAAACTAATGTTGGACATTTGATGGAGTATTTCTGTGTTAAAAATACTCCTTCTGGTTTCTCACAAGTTTCGGAGAGTTTTTTTCGAGTATGGCTCGGCTTGACGTTAATAGAGCGGAAGGTCCTTGTATGGGCCGTACGGGCTCTTCTCCCGGTAGGGTGCGCGCGCGCGCGTGACTAGAGCGAGAGAGGAAATGCACGCCCATACACTCCCGCCGCGCTCCACTTTATTCCTATCTGTGACATCAAGCGACTTCAACGCTTCAGCACAGCAAGTCACTGCTGTCAGGACTTCACCAAATCATACCAAAGAAGTGTGTTTTTGACGGAGCGGTCCCAGCGATAAAGGTTCGGTCCTGCTTTGGAAGCAGCCGGTGAGTAAAACTGCTTCAAATGTCTATGCAGTTGTCGCGTGAGTAAACATCAGTAAACTACAAGATCGCGTGCTTCGTCATTCAAATGCGCTAACGGACTCCATTGTTTGTATAACGTTACACTAGTCTGACGTGCAAAAACGTTTTGCTTGCTACTGCTAAGGATTAGTCGCATACAATAGTCCATAAACTGAATCATGTCCTCATAAACTGCGAGTAAACACACACAAATGTTGATAGGCCACTAAATACAGTACATACCACAGAGACGGACGTCCTGATGTTGCTGTTTCTCCTGTTCAATTTATTTCAGCCTGGATCATATATCTATTAGCTGAGCTCGATAGCTATGGGGTTCCTCCACGCTTGAGGATGTCATCGCTTTGCGCGCTCGTCATTCTTTAGCTCCGCCCACATTTGATATGCCTCCAGGCGCTCGTTTTTTTCCGGAAAGACTCGGTACAGCCCATATTTATTTTATAAATATAATAAAACTAAAGACTTTGCAGAGATATGAAGGATGCAATACTACTCTGTAGGTACTCAAGATTGACATGAGATTGACTGAAACTGAGTGTTTCACCCCCCCTTTAAGTCACTTCAATATTGGGTTCAAGAGAAACCTGGGCAGGTTGCCGCTTGGGCAAAACACACAAGATATATTACCTTTAATGCCCTGTAGATGGTGATAGCACTTAATTTGTATCAGAAATAAACTGCTGCAGAAAAAGTTAAAGGAATTGTAAAACACGATTTAACTTTTCTAACTTAAGCTAGTGTGTAATGTTGCTGTTTGAGCATAAACAAAATCTGCAAAGTTACAACGTTCAAAGTTTAAAGCAAAGGGAGATATTTGCTTTTAAAGAAATCAATTTCTAAGGACTACAGCAAACGGCCGGTAGGGAACTACAGCCTTTTCCTCCAGACTCGCTGACATCAGCAGCTACAATAGAGATCGCTAATACATGTGCCCCGCCCACAGCTTGTGATAACTTGCTGATCATCAAACATGTGAACTAGGCGGTTAGCGAATCAGAACACAGCTGGGCCAGCTAACCAATCTGAGCCCACTGTATTTTTGAGGGACTGGCTTTATAGATCCCGAAAACCATCAGACCATTTTTACAAGGAGGGACAGAGCAGTGTAGAATAAAGGTAAAATATATATGAAAAATAATGCAATTTTTTAAAAACGAAGCATGAACACGTTACAGTGCACCCCACAAACACAATCAGGCCTTCGAAAGAATGTGTTTTACCACCCCTTTAAATGCCTAGTTCCTTCAAAAAAACAACAATAGGATTTGTTTTCTATTGGCTTTTGGATGATTGCTGTAAAAAGCTCTGTGCCCTAACAAAAGTGTTTGATACTTGTAAAGTTTTGTTCATAATGACAATCTTCACAATTGAACACAATTTAAATACAATTGTCGAAATAAAGCTAAATTTAGGTTATAAATTAACTACACCACATTTGAACAACTGCCAAACTTCAGACAAATATTTTAATCTTTATTAAAAATCTACAAGTAGGAAGGTTTGAGTCAGAGTACTTTGAAAGTGGACTTGAGTTTTCCAGTTTGGCGGGATGTTTTTAGTCCCGACAGCCTCAGTAGTCCCATTTACTTGTTAGTGGGATAATACTGATTATTAATATTATTATTATTTTTTATTTTATTTTTTTATTTTTTCATAGAATAAAATGGGAACATAATTGAGCTTGTATTAACCAAAGACTATCAGCCCTATTTTAACAATCTAAGCACATCGATTAAGCAAATGCACTTAGAATTACTTACTTGTACGAATCCACTTTTGCTAGGTGCCCTCGCGGCAGTAAACGTCATCAGAGAAGAGATGAGGGCACATGAATTAAAAAAAATAAAGAATTTATAATAAATACTGCAATATTCCATAAATAATACGAATCTGATTTCATTATTATGACTTTAACCAAAAAACGATTTAAAAAACTTTGGGACAGTGGAATCTGAAGTTAACAAATGCTACTAACTCCTTCCCGAGTTTTAGGACTAATTCCTGGAAAACACTATTTATTAATAATACATTTTTTTGTTCATCCCAAAATAAATGAATAGTTTCCTTTTTGCGGTTAAACTGTCACCTAAAGGTTTTTGCTTTTCAGCAAAAGTACCATAGGTTCAACACAACCCCCAACTGTATTATTTTGCTCCATTGCTGCAAATCTGGCGTTCTGCCATTTCAAATTCTGTTTAGGTAGAATTCCTATGATTTGCTTAATGATCACACTCTAAATCAGCTGTAAAAAAGAGAACTGAACAAATATGGCCACTCTATTGTCTTTTTTTTCTGCGCTGAGTCCCGTAAGATTGGCCGATTATCGCAGCACAGTGTTCACTGGCACTGGTTTGTTTCTTTTGTTATTATTTTATTTCAGACTGTCACAAATGATCTTTTCTGACAAAATTCAGGACCAGGAGCATAACTGTCTGCTAAAATATCCACGGTCCCTTGAGGCAGCCAGAGGCTGTTCTCTGAGAACCCGGCAGAAGAGGACATTCTGTTCAAAGCTATTCAATGGAGATATTTTTTGTTCAAGAGAGTTTTTTCCCTTCCTGAACTGAATATCAATCAACGGTCGTCGCTTTAGTGTGCTAAAGCTTGAGAAAAGGATCACGCCACCATTAGAAAAAATGAAATAAATAAAAGCACGAAAGAGCGAGAGTGAGAAAAATGAGGTGATATTGCCAGCCTTCGTGTTTAATGATGCTCTCTTCGAACTGCTGGCATCTGAGTGTCAGAGACTGTTATTTTACAGCAAACACTGCAGCACAGCGGGGTGCGTGGTTGTTGCGAGACGGGTCGGGACGGGGGCAGTCAGGTTGAGAGAGTTAGGGGGGCTCGGGGTGGTTTTGGGACCCTCTCAAGGTGCCTCTTCCATGGAAACGCAGCTGGCTGAACAAGATTCCCATCAGTCGACAAATAAGAGACAAGCTGGGCTCTCTCTCCGCACGGGCCACACTGTTACCAGGAGCCGACAGCCAATCGGGGCACCCCAGCAGCCTTGTTTCGACAAATGGCTCTTTTCTGTGACCAATCACAGGCGAGTAGCATTGTGACATCACACGATAATGAATTAGACTCATCGTAAAGCTTTTCAAAGTCTGATTGGCTCTCCAAATGAGTGATTCTGCCTCAGGAGTCAGAGCGGCATTGCTGATGGAAGGCCATCTCTCTTCACTATCTTTGTCCTGGTTGTGGGATTGCACAGTTGGGGCCTTTTGATCGGTCCCCATGTTTCCCAGCTCTGCATTTGGTTTTATTATGCATTAGTGCTGACCCTGACCAATCACTTTCCATCACCATAATTCTCTGATTACAGGAAATATGCCACGAGATGGATAAATAGCTCTTAGGTCGTTTCAACCCTGGACGGGTTCCAGAGTTTCACTTACCTCTGACGTGCCGTCAATCTCTCTATCTTTCTGTCCCTTTCTCTCTCTCTTTTTCAGATGCATAGATGGCAATCGATTCTTCACCAAATGACAGTAGAGAACTTAGAGACACTCTTTTTATTGGCATCGGTCAATATATCTGCCCATTGAGATATCTTTCCCTGTCAAGAGATATCTTGAAATATCTTTCCCCTTGAGTCAATTTCAAGTCTTTCATCTTCCTGAGTGAATAATGTGCCTTTTTCCATGTTTTTTAAAAAGAATACTATTTAGAATAAATAATGTTCATTTATGCAGTGTTGTGCATGTTCCACAACCACTAATGAACATCCTAGTTTATAAATGTATCTTGATTTGTAACTTGTCTACGCTATCAGCTAAAAATAATAAACCTTAAACAATAAATCTCTACCTGATCTCTGCAAAACATCTGCTTTGAATAAATACCAATGTATGCATCAATGTATGTCCATAAACTAGTACACTTAACACCTTGGATAAAAAGGTACATTTTTTGAGGCATAATTTCCAACTTTTGAACAAAATGAACTAAAAGATAGTTCTTTCTTCGGGTATTGGGTTTATTATTAGTTATGCAGACAATTTCTGATCTGGTTGGATAAGTTGCATGAACTTCTAGATTGTTGCTTTTCTTTTTCTAATTTCTTGCTCCTTTTTGCACCTCGATAGATAAACTTGTGTTGTTTCATGTTTGACTTTAGGGATATTTTTTAAATACTGCATTGCATGTTAGTGAGCAAAGCTGTAACTTTTAGTGAGCTGCGTCAGGGTTTCAGATCGCAGCTCTGCAGCCTGAATAACCCATATTTATATTATTCTGACAAATGCAGCAGAAAGTAGCTCTGGCCCTTAATATTTTAAAAAGTGGTTTAAAATTAATGTATCTAATTGTGGCCTATCTTCAGATGGTATTACATTTAATAATTATGGTGTGGTTTAAGTTTGGTTCTGTTTGTTGTTTGTGGAGTATCATTTTCTCACAATTAAAATGTGTAGATGCTTCATTCTAAAAGTAATCTCATTTAAAGGTGCAGTGTGTAATATATATGAGGTTCTATTGACATAAATTAAATATAATATAACTATGGTTTCAGATCTTGCGTAATGAACCATTATGTTTTTATTACCTTAGAATGAGCCATTTCTATCTCCATACACTGCGGGTCCCCTTACAGTGAAGTCACCATTTTGCGCCGCCATGTTTCTACAGTAGCCCTAAAAAGACAAACTGCTCTACACGGTGCTAGCTACTCTCTACTGTCTCAGATGAAGACATCTTTGTCCTGTGTTGGCCACTGTAGCTTCTCAATGTGCTTCGAAAGGGAGGGATTGGCGGTTGCAATTCGCAACCTCACCTCTAGATGCCACTATAATGTACACTGCACCTTTAATTGTTCACATTTCAACTTGTTTCAATTCAATCTTTTTTGCCTCCGTTCTCTTTAATTGTCTCTAAGCTGACCATGTATAGTAAGGGTTCAAAGGGTTATTATAATTTAATATTAATGTTAAAGTTCCCTTTATTTACAACAATTTTTCAAGTTACACCATGTGCTTAAAATGAGATTTGTGCCATAAAGTAAGTGCCAATTTGAATGATTAGACGTAATGTTCTGACTTCTAACGTTTTTACGATTATTCTTTCTTTATTTTTTTACTGCAGACACTTGAAACTGCAATGTGAGTGAAAAGATCCACAGCCTTGTTAGACATAATTTGAATTCTCCACATTCTCAGCTCGCCTCTCCTCGAGTGACCCGGCCAGCGCAGCAGCTGATATCTGGAGTTTAAGAGCTTCTGGAGAAGGTGACAAAAAACACTGAACACAGTTTTTTTCACTCTTTTTTTCTTCTTTGTTATATTGCAGCCATATGCTAAAATCATTTAAGGTAATTTTTTTCTCATTAATGTACACACAGCACCCAACAGAATTGTTGACATTTTTGCAGATTTATTAAAAAGAAGAACTGAAATATCACATGGTCCTAAGTTTTCAGACTCTTTGCTCAGTATTTAGTAGAAGCACCATTTTGATCTAATACAGTCATGAGTTCTTTATGGAAAGATGTAACAAGTTTTTCACACCTGGATTTGGGGATCTTCTGCCATTCCTCTTCTGCCATCCCCCTGTCAGGTTGGATGGTTAACGTTGGTGGACAGCCATTTTCAGGTCTCTCCAGAGATGCTCAATTGGGTTTAAGTCAGGGCTCTGGCTGGGCCATTCAAGAACAGTCATGGAGTTGCTGTAAAGCCACTCCTTTGTTATTTTAGCTGTGTGCTTAGGGTCATTGTCTTGTTGGAAGGTGAACCTTCAACCCAGTCTGAGGTCTTGAGCACTCTGGAGAAGGTTTTCATCCAGGATATCCCTGTACTTGGCCACCATGCTTCACTGTTGGGACTGTATTGGACATGTGATATATTTTCCTTCACTTACCGCTTAGAATTAAGGCCAAAAAGTTCTATCCTGGTCTCATCAGACAAGAGAATCTTATTGCTCACCGTCTTGGAGTCCTTCAGTTTTTTTTTTAACAAACTTTCATGCGTCATGCACTGAGGAGAGGCTTCTGTTAGGCCACTCTGCCATAAAGCCCTGACTGGTGGAGGGCTGCAGTTGACTTTCTACAACATTCTCCCATCTCCCAACTGCATCTCTGGAGCTTAGCCACAGTGATCTTACATTTACATTTTACATTTATTCATTTGGCAGACGCTTTTATCCAAAGCGACTTACGTTGCATTCAAGGTACACATTTTTGTCATTTTTGGGTTCTTCTTTACCTCTCTCACCAAGGTTCTTCTCCCCTGATAGCTCAGTTTAGCCAGACGGCCAGCTCTAGTAGGGGTTCTGGTCGTCCCAAATGTATTCCATTTAAGGGTCATGGAGGCCACTGTGCTCTAAGGAACCTTAAGTGCAGACATTTTTTTGTAATCTTGACCAGATCTGTGCCTTGCCACAATTCTGTCTCTGAGCTCTTCAGGCAGCTCCTTTGACCTCATGATTCTCATTTGCTCTGACATGCATTGTGAGCTGTAAAGTCTTACATAGACAGGTGTGTGGCTTTCCTAATCAAGTCCAATCAGTATAATCCAACACAGCTGGACTCAAATGAAGGTGTAGAACCATCTCAAGGATGATCAGGAGAAATGGACAACACCTGAGTTAACTATATGAGTGTTTTTTTGAATAAATCTGCAAAAATGTCAACAATTCAGTGTTTTTCTGTCAATATTGGGGTGCTGTGGGTACATTACTGAGAAAAAAAAAAGAAATTAACTGATTTTAGCAAATGACTGCAATATAACAAAGTAAAATATTTAAGGGGGTCTAAATACTTTCCGTACCCACTGTACTTTGAATGCAAATGGATAAAAACGTCCGTCGAATGCCAATGTAATTTGCAAGTTTATTTTAACCAAGTTATCATTTTGCAAGTTAAAATGGTAATTTTATTCAATTTTATGCCCCCTTTGGCAGTCTGTTACTAAAATAATGCAGAGAAAGTGTTTCAAATTAAAGCTGATATTACTTGCAGTTTTTCTGTCATATTGGTAAATGGAAGGTGTTGTCGAGTGCACTATATCCTGTGTTGTAAGCTGCTTATTTTCACAAACATAATGTTATAGGAGTAGTATGGTAGTGCAGTATGCTGATGGGTGGCTGAAGAGGCGAGAGTTCAAAAAAGGTTAATATTATATATAATATTTGTCTCTCTTCTCTGGTTTGAGTAGTGCTGTACAGTGCTGTACTCTATACACACGTCTGTTTAGTAGTTATGCCTGCTTAAACACACACATACACACACCCACACACACACACACACACGCTCTCTTGCACACACTTGCCGCGTCTGACCCCCAGGTCATGCTGAAGTGACTTTGTGCCCTGTTTGTAACTGGGCCTCTTTGAAAGTGGGCCTCGCATTCCTGCTCCCTCAGACGGGGGATGTCCTGCTTATTACCAGCGAGTAGGAAGTTTCTGCCGTTAGGGATTATGTGCCGTTTCCTCGCCCAGAAGCATTCGGCTTGTCCCCTCCCACTCTTGAAAAAGCAGCGAGTCCACAAACTAGAAAACGGTGCAAACTAAATACCTGCCTCTCTGACCACCAGCCTCAGCCTTTCAGCCCCGCTCATCTGCGCTTGTGCGATTGCTGGGAGGAGGCATCCGCGTTCCGTCCGCTTTTGTGTGGTTGTACAGAAGTGCTGCGGTTGGGAGGAGGAGGAGGTGGAGGGGAACAGCTGCTCCCCACACAGAAGCCGGTTTCCTAGCCTGACAGGCAACGAGGCAGCCAGCACCGGGGCTGTTTTCCCGGGGGCCCTCGGGTTGGTTCGCCAGTCTCCGCAGCGAGAGGCTAGGAGGGAGATTTTTATGGCGGCGGCGAAACACGAAATGGACCAGAACAAGTAGGATTCTTTCCTTCACAAGGCCGTGCGCTTGTGTTCAGCGTGAGTACTCTGCTCTTTTTTTGTGCTAAAGTTTCATGGACACAAAAGGATCTTACAGTCTCGATGTTCTTTTTGTGCTCTGTTTTGTTTGGCTTCTCTCTGCCTTTCTGAACCGTCAAGAACTCAGTTTCCTGTGAGAAACAACTCGGGCAGTTTATCACTCGCGTTGAGCTGCAGGTTTTCGTGAAAAGGGAGCTTTGTGCTTTTCATTTGCAGCTGGGCTAAAGGGTCACGGCCAGAGGCACTGGTGCTGTGTGTGTATGTACATACCAAATACTGATTACAATCTGATAAAAAGCGTTTATGAATGTTTGTAAATCCTTTTTTTTTTTTTTTTTTTTTGGAAGTTATGGGACTCGACAGCATGCTTTGAACTTGGCATAGAGTGAGAAACTTTGTGTGTAAACTGTTGGAGGGACTGTACGGAGAGCCGCTCGCACTCGTTATGGCTGGGTTTTGAATCAGTGTTGCTTTCACACAATATTAAAGGAAATCTCTGAACTTGTTCTGCCAGAATAGTTTTCAAAGAGTAGCATTAATCTTAAAGAAATTAAATATATTTTCTCTGAATATATATATACCTTAGAAAGGTAAACAAAAGGGCCTCAAATTTAGTTTACCTTTCTATGGTACAGAGACTAAATAAATGGACAATATTTAGCTGAAGTGGGCAATTCGAACTTGTTAATTTGTTCATGAACTTTGGCAATAGGTCAAATCTGCATTATTTGAGGTTTTTCCAGTGTACAGTAATCTTTTTTTTGTGGTTCTTTTCAGTCTGAAATCTGGCGGTTACCTTTTATTTTTTATACAACTTGTCTGTCTGATGCTGGAGCACCTGTTCTTCCAAAGCCGGAGTCTTGTAAAATATATTTTTCTTTAAGAAAAGCCTCCGTTCACCTTTTTCTGTTGCCCCCTTAGACGACCTTGTGTCACAGGAATGAGATGTTTGGACAGGCATTATCGTACGGCTTTCTCTTCTAGAGTGCTGTTTCAAAGCACAGCCAGAGGCAGGGAAAAGAGGGAATGCACAAAGAGAAAAAAGCAGGAGGACAAAAAGGCAAAGGAGTCGAGTAGTTTTAGCTTAGCTAGGGTTGTGGTGCTGCTTACACTTTTCAGGCCATTTTGTGTGTTGAGTGTGTGTGTGTGTGTGTGTGTGTGTGTGTAAGGTGGGATATTGCAGTTTAGTTGTCAACTTAGCACAGAGAGAGAGAGAGCGAGGGGCCACCACTGAATCTAGTTCTCTATTTTAGGTATGTAGGTCACTATCCTCTGAAGTAGCAGATCTGCACACCTTCTTAATGAGGGCTTCTGAAGTCTTTGTGGCAGATGGTTTATTTTTGGCCCTTTGCTGTTCTATATTAAAGTTTCTTCAGGGCACATCAAGTTGATGGCCTGGCTTTTAAAAAAACACAGAGATCTTGGCTCTGATCTTCTCTCCAGTACTCAATCTAGAACAATGTTCCATCTGATTTGAGGTTTATACAGAGGAAAACCTATTTCTATTGGGCGGATCTTTCCATCACCTCATATATATACAATTTGCATTCTATATTTAATAATATTTACCATATATTGTTTCTAGACTTTTTCTTTTAGCAATATGTTAGGTTAAAATATGTATGAATGAAGTAGAGAAAGTCTCATTTAATATGATGTAATTAAAGCACCATGCAAAATAACTCTAAAAATGTTAAAGATCTATTTTAGATGTAATATAGCATGTCACACACTAGGAAATCTCAGTTTTCCTAGCATTTAATGTCAGCTTTCTTTATCTATGTCCTTTTAAATCCATATCTAGTTATATTTAGGCTATGGTGGGATGATGGCTATTTGATATTTATTGGTTACAGTATATAGTGATCTTATTGTTTTTGTCTTTTTCTTGTTTTGTCAAGGTAACTTTTGAGTTGTGGTGAAGGTGATCTAAAAAAAGATAAAGGGCATGACCTATGTGGGCTTCCGTATTTTTGGAAAATGTCATTGCTTTTGCGATTTTATTTTGTACCGCCATGAACTTGACCTCTTCATATTGTACTTTGGAAGGATGTGGACCTTGTCAAAATTTGTAATTACTTCATTTTATGCTTAAATTAGACTGTAGAAACATTGTCCATTAGTTTAGCTCTTGTTTAAGTCGTTTGTCCACACAGTTTAGAGTCTGCCTTTGGTCTGTGCTGGAGCTGCATCTGAAGTGGTGCAGCTTAGAGGGAACATTGGTTCAGCCCCTAATGAGCAGTGCTGCTCTTAACTTCGTGATTTTGACAGGAAGGAAAGGACCACTGTTATTGTGTGTGTGTGTGTGTGTGTGTGTGTGTGTGTGTGTGTGTGTGTGTGTGTGTGTGTGTGTGTGTGTGTGTGTGTGTGTGTGTGTGTGTGTGTGTGTGTGTGTGTGTGTGTGTGTGTGCGTCTGTGCGTGTGTGTGTGTGTGTGTGTGTGTGTTCTCATCGCTCTGCTGCGGTTCTAACGGGCTAAAATGTGGATGCTTACTCGCTCTCGGTTGACAGGCAGAACGCAGAGTGCCGAATGTGTTTAACTGCCTCGCAGGCTGTAAATTTGTCACACTGTCATTTGCCGGGAGGAGAGTGAAAACCGCAGTTTGCCACAGAGCTTTATGAGCTGTGTGTTTCCAGGTGCTGTGCGGTCAGACAGTTCTGGTGATCAGGATCCGGGCTCGAGACATGTTTTTCTGTGTATTCGGTTTCGTCAGAAGCTTGTGTTATAAAGATGGGTCTGGATTGAGCAGTTAAAAAAGTTTTTCTGAAGAAAAGCTTTTTCTTCAGATTATCTTTACTCTCAGTCTTATATATATATATATATATATATATATATATATATATATATATATATATATATATATATATATCTTTAGTTCATTATTCTTTCGTATTTTTTTCCATAACTTGTAGATTATTATCTCACTCAAATTTAATTTCAGACAGACTGTGTTTTAAAGATATTAACTATTTAAGCATCCATTCATTATTTATTTATAACAGTTTTGTTATGTTTTAAATATTAAGATGAAAGAATTAATATTAGAATGATAGCTATTTTTTTTTATCCAGCATTTCTTGGTTTAACTTAATTTGAATTCTGTTTAACATATACAGTAAATCTTTCTTTCATTCCTTCAGGCTTTAGTTCATTAGTTTAGCTGGATTCTGACACTCCACAAATTATTAGTTTGACTACAGTTGTCAGTGTAAAGGTTTCCAATCCCTGGTTTAATGTGATTTATAGAGGGAAACACACACACATTGGTTTTGTTATCAAGAAATGGCACTAAGAAGCTTTCTCTCTCTCTCTTTTTCTGTCGCGCTCTCTCTCTCTCTCCTCCCTCTTTTTTTTCTTTCTTTCTTTCTTTCTTTCTTTCTTTCTTTCTTTCTTTCTTTCTTTCTTTCTTTCTTTCTTTCTTTCTTTCTTTCTTTCTTTCTTTCTTTCTTTCTTTCGTTCTTTCTCTCTTTCTTTCTCTCTTTCTTTCTCTCTTTCTCTCTCTTTTCTCTCTTTTCTCTCTTTTCTCTCTTTTCTCTCTCTCTCTCTCTCTCTCTCTCTCTCTCTCTCTCTCTCTCTCTCTCTCTCTCTCTCTCTCTCTCTCTCTCTCTCTCTCTCTCTCTCTGTCTCTCTCTCTCCTCTCTCACACACACACACACACACATACATACACACAATTTGTGTCCCGGAGAGCTATAAAAGAGATGATGTCATGTCTGAGCTGGAGACTGTGTGTGTTTGCACTGATCCGTTTCTCATTCAGAACCACTGAATGGGCCAGATCGCTCTGAAAGAGGACAAAAAAAAAAGCCCTGAAATCCCCAGCAGACAGCCTGAGAGTTCCCTATTCTAGTCAAATTTAATTTGACCAGGTTTTTGTACATTGAAAGGTTTATATACATTTTCCAGGAGGATTTATTATGATTGTAAGACTGAACAATAAAAGAATTTGAAATTTCACAATCCTTCGAAAAGCCTGTTAGAAACGTTTCGTTTTTTTTCTTTCTCTCTCTTTAGCTTGGCAGGAAACTTATTTCAGCATTGAAAGGCAATATTTATAAGGGAGATATTTTCCAAAAATGCAAGTTTAACAATAATGTCTTGAGGTCAATATGAAAAATCTATTGTGAAAAGCAGTGGAGGACTGTTATGTATGCATTTTTATCTGTTGCCACATATTCTTTACATTCTTTACATTTCTTTGCGCAGGTGTGATGGCTGGGGTTTACTTATACTGATATCTTAGTGACCTTTCAGAGTGTGTGCATGTTTTACAGAACAAAAAGAAACACATTGTGTTTGGTTAATGTTCAGCACAGTCCGCTATAGTTGATGTGACATCACTTCCTACTTACTGGCAGGTGCATGGTGACAGGGCTCTAGAGGTGAAACTCATCTCCTTGCTTTTACGGCTGCCTTGTTCTGTCCTTGTTTACTTGTTAAATGTCCAGCAGTCTTTCATTCTTGCCTTTCTGACGTCCTAAAGGGACGGGGTGGGACTGCATTGAGAGCTACTCTTCATCAAGGGCTTTTGACTGCTGTCTGAAGAGAGGGGACTATTTCAGGCACAAAAGGCAAACACACATATTTAGTGTGAGACAAAGGCTGTCCTGGGCAGCTCAGTGAGGGGTTAAACTCCCCTTTTGTTTGCATGCAATTAGAAGATCGCTAGTTTGTCTTGTCCTGTCATCAAGACTTTAAGGTGGTACTCAAGAAACAACGTGTTTGGGACATAAATCACCACAACATTCAAAATGAATGTCGAATTATTTAAGTAAAAATTTGAAATCATTTTCACGAGAGTTAAGCACATTATTACTGTAATAAATAAAAAAAATCTCATGACTATAATGTGAAAACAATAATGCCGTATTTAAATTATAAAATATTTATCAATCATGGTAGTTTTCGTTGTACTGCTTAATATTTTATTTTTAAATAAAAATAGCTCCATGAAATGTATTTTTATAATGAAGTACTGTAAAAAGGTATAATGGCTGGAACATTTACAATAATAAGACTGCAGCTGTAAAATTTACCTAATTTACATTAATTTAATGTCACAATGCAAAATATGATTTATTATCCTTATTATGATTTTCTGTTGAAATGTCATTCTTGTTTTCATGAGATTCATTCTCAAATACAAGCTGCTGTAGATTTCAGAAGCACACTAAATATGTCTCCTACAATTTTTTTATTTATTTTTTTAACATGTTTAAATTCTTTTCTTCCTCTATTACTGTACAACTATTGCTGTCTAACCTTTAATTTTCTTTCTTTTTTACCTTTTCTAGCTACAAAACTGACTTTTATGGAGTTATGAAAACGAGCATGCGCAAGGATTTAACATCCTTCAAATGTCAAGTACATTTTAGATTCAGATTTTTGAGGGGGAAAAGAATTCCTAAAAATACAAAGGGATCCTCCCGTTCTAGGGCAGACACAGGGGAATGCATTGCCAAAGTGTGTGTCTCTGTGTGTGTGTATATGTGTTGGACTAAAGCGCCCTTGAGAGGCAGGTTTAGAGGCAATAAAGGGAGATCTGGGAAGTGGAAACTCAATAGCGGCGGGGGCTTGTGTTGCTATTGTGCTCATGAAGTCTCCAGCATCTGTAGACAGCAGCCTGTGAAGTAATGAGTCGTCTAGGTTTATATTGACCGGTCTGGTGCGGTGGCCATGGGGACGATTACATTTGCTATTGAGAGTGAAAGGATTACACATCTAAAATAATTGAAATGCAGGGAATGAATAGATGGAGGTTGAAAATTAGGCCATCTCTTTGCTAACCAGGCTCCCTCCTTCTCCCTTTCAGTTTTTTTTTTTTTTTTTTTTTTTTTTTTTTGTCGTTCTTAAGTGACGTCTCAAGATTCAAGAACAGGACAGTGGAGATCATAGCTGATTTTCACCACAATTTCTAAAGTGCAGGTGTTTTAGCAAAAAATGCACAACTGGGCTGGCTTATTGACAAAAATATGAATATGTATGTATTAATTGTATTATATTATTATAATTATCTTATACATTACATTACATCATATTATGTTAATAAATAGCAAGTCATTATGTTACTTAAGGCTGCACAATTATGATTAATATATTATTAATATATAATATCATTATTATTTTAATTGATTAATGGAATCTTTTGGTAATGCTTTACAACAATGTTTCATTAGTAAGCAAAATAAATGTATTAACTAACATGAAATAACAATTACAACTACATTTGTTACAGTATTTATAAATCTTTGTTAACATTAGTTTATAAAATACAGCTGGTTATTGTTTGTTCATGTTAGTTCACATTGCATTAACCAATGTTAATAAGTTCAGCTTTTGCTTAAATTAGTAAATGTTGAAATTAACATTAATCAAGATTAATAAACGCTGTAGAGGTATTCTTAGTCCATGTTAAAAAATGTAGTTAACTAATTTGAACGAATAAAACCTTGGAAAGTCTTAAAAAAAAACATTTTTTAATAATTTGAAGATTGCAAGAAATGTCTGTGATTTGGTTGCAATGCTGCAAATCATAATCTATAATATATACAGATTATACAGATATAAATAGTTATTACTTTTCATGATAGTTCATTGTGCAATCTGTATAGCATTTATTTATTTAAATAATTGTGCTGCCCTAATATCCTTTTATTATTTTAAATGGCATGTAAAAAATGCATCTTTTGAGCCGTAAATGTGCCAATTGAATATTTTCTCTTTTAATGATTCTCTGGCCTTACATCTTAAACTCAACAGAACAGAATTTGATTCCTCTACAGATGACAATCCTCTCCACTAGGACGATACACTAAGGCTTTCATGTGAGCGGCAACCCGATCTGGGCCGGGACCGGCCTTCGGGGAGCGGGGTTGGGTCTCTGTTTACAGCCTCCGTGATTGGTTTCACTTACGGCCGGCCGGAGAGGCAAACATATGCGTGCGCTCGTGAGACAGAAAGCTCTCGAGGGGTCCGACGGAGCAGAGGGCGAGCGTAACGCAGCTGAGGGATTCAGAAGTATGAACCGGAGCCGTCTGCCAGCAGCCGAGCGCGGTGAACTCTGTGCCCTGGTGTCGGGGGGGGAAAGAAGGGGGTGGGATGCGGCGGTCGAAATCCCCAGACCACGCTGTAATAAGATCAGACCTTAATGGTGGTCAGGGTATATCTGAGCTCGGGTCCATATTGGCTCTGTCTGGAGTGTCAGTTGCATAAGTCTGGGCTTTTGGGCAGCAGAGGTTCGAGTGTATCTTTGGAATAACCGAGCACTGATGTCATGTTGTTATTTTGTGTTTGTGTGCATTGTCGGATCTGTTCCACGTCAAGGTCAGCAGAAGATTCAACCTGGACAGAAACACAATCTCAGACCTCTTTTCTTTTGGAACGGCATCTTTGGTTCAATCCACAAATGTTATTAATGTTCTTAGACCACAGAGCTGCCTTTGGGATCTTATATGATTCAATTAGACACACTTTGTGTTTCGTAATTCTTGATTGCATCTCACGTTGATTCGCTTGGTCTGCTGCTTACATTCAGCATTTTGATTCCAATGTAATAATTCTGAACATAATTATTCCACAGTTGTTTGTTACATGCCTAAAGTTCTAAAAAGAAAAAGGAAAATGTGAATAGTTTTATTTGATGTCATTGTTAAATTCTTAATTCTGATTGTTTGACATCTATTGCAAGGTTGACTCCCCCCCTCCCCTTTTTATTTTTACCGGATGGTTATGAAGTAGTTCAAGATTTGTTAGATATTTTAAATTGCACACCACCAAACTGTTACTATTAATTAAAAATACCAGAACAAGATCAAGAATCAAAAGATCAAAAATTCTAATATATTTATTAAAGCTTCTAATGATATCTCATTTAATAAGCATAAAACTTTTAGCAGCTGAGTAAAAACTGAATGACTATTATAGTATTTAATAATGTGAATTTAAGACAATTATTCCTTTCCTCACACACATGCATATATTAAGTGAATTCAAGTAAATCAGGTCACTTTTGAGGCATATCAATTTCAAAATGTTATATTGCATTAAATATATATTTAATGTTTTTTTAAGTTGGTATTTTTTCTTCTCATTGCATAGATTAATAAACATGTACTTATAGGTGCAGGAATCAAAAACCTGTTCATTGCAAGCAAAAATAATGTTTGGTCAAAATATCTTTGGTGAATACAAATTCAGCAGTAAATATTGAGACTTAATATACTATCACCAAAAGATACTGAAGTATTTATATGAATATATCAGATTTATGGAACTGTTTTTGTTTCTTTTATAATTGCCATCCTTTTGAAAATGAATTATTGATGTGGCGTATGTCAGTAAATCAAACCAGAACACATAAAATGGCTACACATAAATATGAAGATATCTTCTATATTGTCATATTGTTTATAAAGAACTAAATGCTTTTGCATATTTGAATAAAAATTAGATGGTAGTATTTGGAAAACTTGGTATACATGCTTAAACACTTATTTCTTGCTATTTTTTGTTTGAATTCTGAGGTACTTGCTTTTGTGTGTGTGTGTGTGTGTGTGTGTGTGTGTGTGTGTGTGTGTGTGTGTGTGTGTGTGTGTGTGTGTGTGTGTGTGTGTGTGTGTGTGTGTGTGTGTGTGTGTGTGTGTGTGTGTGTGTGTGTGTGTGTGTGTGTGTGTGTGTGTGTGTGTGTGTGTGTGTGTGCGTTTTTGTGAAATATCAGGACACAAATGTGTATAATGACATGGGTATTTCAAGGAGAGGGTGAAATATGAGGACATTGGCCATGTCCCCATTTTTCAAAATGCTAAATCATACAGGATGTGTTTTTAAGAAAGTAAAAATGCAGAATGTTTCCTGTGATAATGGTTTGGGGTAGGGGCAGTGTAGGGGGATATAAAATACGTTTTGTACGGTATAAAAACCATTACGCCTATGGAATGTCCCCACATTTCACAAAAACAAGTGTGGGTGTGTGTGGTGTAGATTCTCACTGTAATGGCATTTAAGCAGAATGTCATCTCTAATGGGGACGGATCCCGTCTTTCAGTTCCACCACTTTCCTCTTAGTAATCCATCCTGCTGGATGACCTCAACTCTGTGGGTCTACCTTAATATCTTTACATCCCCGTGTTTCCGGGTCTATGAACGTAGACGTGGCGTCACAGGAAATGAGGTGTGTTTCGTATAACCCGGACGAGCCCACCAGATCCGCGATTGTACAGCCAGGGTGGAATATTAATCTTGTGTGTTTGTGTTCGCACATGCGTGTGATCATGTGTGCACGTGTGTGTGTGTGTGTGCATGTGTGTATTGGTTGACAAGCTGCTCTGTTTGACATTGGGGTTGACCCGTGTGTGGCAGGCTTACATATGGCGGAGGTGTTGTTTAAGAGAGTGGGGGTTCAGGGGGTCTATTCTATATGAAGAGACACAAGGCAAAGAGGCTTTTTTTTTGTTTCTTTCATTCTCAGCCCCTCTGTTGACTTCCACTCTGACAGGATCTTGCACTTTCAGGCGCTGATGTTATGAAGCATTCAGATGGTAATGAGGGCTGCGGGGAGGGGGGAAAGGGGGGGCAGATTCTCACATAAACTTGATTTGTCCATGAATAGCAGCTTGTGTTTGTCCTGACCTCTCCACTGCCCGGAGACACCAACTACCCCGACCCGTTCAGATTCCCGGGACACACACACACACACGCATTCTCTCTTTCTCTCCCTCACACACATACACACACACATAGTGCTCAGCATCGTCAAAGAGAGACCACAATTGTCGTCTCTTAATATATTGTTTGTCTCTTGTTTTTTTTTTCTCCATGTTTTGTGAGATCTTATTAGGATTCGGTTCTATGTGCTTTCACTCTTTTTGCGCTCTTAATTAATTGTATGCTTGTTTTGAAGTGATCCCTTTTGCTGACTTACACTGGGGATTTAAAATAAAATAATACTATATTTTATACTATACACTACTTTCATATTATTTAAAATAAATTATTTTATTCTTTATAAAATAATATATATTTTTTACATTTCATGTAAAATTGTATATCATTTTATCAACTGATTGACAGTGGGACTATTATGAATATTTTGTATTCTCAATTATGAGCTTGAGTTAATTAATAAATAGTAATTCAAATGATAAAATAATAATTTTTATATTTTATAATTTATTTTATATATCCTTTAATTTAGTTTTTCTATATTTTACAATATGTGAAGTAAATATATGTTAAGTGAATTGATGCTCTGTCATTGTGTTCTATTGTTATGATATTATATTTTTAATATTCGGTTTGTTATTTCAAACACATCTGGAAGAATCGAATATAATTTTCTGTACAGAAGAATCGAATATAATTTAATTGGCAGTTTCTCCTGTTTCTGCCATGGACACAAAAAGCATTCTTGAATAATGTCCCTCAGGCAATTTTTTTCCCCTGAATAACATTTTCCTGGTTAAAATCTTCCTGCGATCGGCGCTGGTCTGCCACGTCACATTACATTTCCTGATTATGTGTTAATCAGAGCCCCCCACACGAACACACACTCTAACACATTTTATTGCCTTACCTGCCTTGGTTTTTCCCTTCTAATGTTTCTCATTATCACTATTAGTTGCATTCTGACAGTTAAACTCATGAAGCATTGGTTCACTTTAAGTGCTTTAGAAGCTTTTGTGCATTTCTTAATTTTTTAGATCTAGATTTATTTTATTATCTTTTATACGTTTAGCTCAATCAGCTCTACTTGTATATATTTGGATATATTTAGTAAATTTTGTATTTATAGATGTTTTTTCCAAAACCCATCTTTTAACATATCAACATATAATCATTTTTAGCAAAACAACAATCCTGATAGATTTTCTGATGTAGGATATAAGGTGTAATATTTTCTATTCTCTTTTCCACATTTTCATTTCAACCATTGAACTCGTTGGGCTTGAAAAATATCAGTAAAGAAGCTTTTGTAAGGGTTTTGTTTTTATGTCCTTTCTCAGCGATGAACAGACTGCTTATTTTTTCTCGTTGCCGTTGTCAAATGCCGAGCCAGATGAATCTGTAGGTCAGGACTGCAGGTGACCCCAAACACCTAGCTCATTTTTTCTTTTTTGTCTGGCTGCAGAGATACATCTGACCTTTCCGCCGTTATATCCTGACACACCCCGTGCATAGACTGGACCACTGGAATTTCCCTTTAAATATGACAGTGACATCATATGTGTCTTTTGGCAGAGGATATCTGGGTTGTGTCACTGTGATCTTAGGGCTTAAAAAGAGAACGTCGGTAACGCTTTTCAAATAATACTCAATACTTCAAGAACATATTGCTCATTGTTTATGATAGTCAATGTATTAACTTATGTTAACAAATGAGACCGTATTGTAAAACAATAAGCAAGTCAGAAAAGTAGACGCCATGAACATTGTCGTGTTCAAAGCTGCGCGTGTGTGTTTCTCAAGGGAGAGACCTGTGGTAGAGTATCACTTCGTCCTTGAAATGTGGGTGTTTAGTCACTCCAGGAGCTTGAGCATCCCGCCGTCTTGCAGACGAGCATTTACTGGTCTGCACATAATTAAAAGCTCTTTGTGCCGTAATGATAGTGCCGCTCTTTTGTTCCTGTTGAGCTGATCTGAGAGTGTTGGGGCTTTATCGTCTCGGCTTTAGATTTGCTCGTTTCTCGCACTTTTCATTCAGTGAGATTGAAGAATCTTATGTTGTTGTTGTTGTTTTTTTGTTGAAATAAATCTTTTCATTACAAAATGCTTCGGTTAAAACACTTGCAAAGTTTGACAGCAGTAATGGGTAATAAAGCTGTTAATTAGCTATTGTGTGCCGTTAAGTTAACAATGGGGTCGTTTTACAATGCATTAAAGAACAATGAGTCTGCGGCGGCAGCGTCTGAAAGCAGGTGAGTGTGTGTTTGACCTGTAGGGGGTGGGAGGGGTTCTAAATGTCAAACAAGAAAGCTTTTATAAAGTGAAGGAGACGCTGGGGGGCTCTCAGCGATGCCCCTTTCCAGCCCAGACACACACATTGAGTCGTTCTTATGGATGCGATAAGCATCTTTTTAAAAGCAGTTAACTGGTTCTTGTGTTCATATGAATGATTCCAATGCATTTGTATGGCATTTATTAATTACTATTTCTGTAAAAAAAAAAAAAAAAAAGATACATTTAGTATTAACATTTAACATTAATATTACCCTGGACTACTAAATCGCACAGGTACATTTGTGGCAATTAAAGCCATGCTTTTCTTTTATGCCAAAAATGATTAGGATATTAAGTAAAGATCATGCTCTATGAAAATATTTAGTAATTTTCCTACCGTAAATATATATAAAAAAACATTGTTATATGTAATATGCATTGCTAAGGACTTCATTTGGGCGACTTTAAAGGCGATTTTCTCATTATTTAGAATTTTTTTGCACCCTCAGATTACAGATTTTTAAGTTGTATCTCGACCAAATATTGTCCTATCCGTACAAACCATACATCATTTGAAAGCTTATTTATTCTTATATGATGCATACATCTCAATTAAAAAAATGTACCCTTATGGTTTTTGTGGTCACATCTTATTATTAATTTATTGTTTTATACTTCATCATTGCTTTTAGTAAATATATTTTTATACATAGTTTAAAATATTAAAACATTTTAATTAAAATGTTTGCCGTGGCAGTAATGGTGTTTAAAAGCTTTTTTTTTAAAGAAATAAATCTAACCTGAGAAATATTTCTTGGAATAAAGTCTATGCTCTGCTACTGTCAGGGTTGATTATTTCAGCAGGTAGCTAAAAAGAAAAATTGTGAACTAACATAAAACCGTAGTCTCTCACTGTTTGTAGCAGGTTTACGGTGCTCTTTAAAATGTCTCTCTTTGACAGTCTGTCCCTCCTCTAGCCGCACCATTTAATCAGTTTCATCCTGGTGTCATTCAGTTACGGCACGGATGCGACGGATGAATGACAGCCCGTATAAAGATGTAAATCAGAATTTGGACTGGGGATTATTTTGGTGTGATTGATTTTAATAAATGCCTCTGGTGCAAATTCAGATCTTTTGTTTCATTTCCAGCAATTATTCCACAAATCAATTAAGGCTCTTTGCAGACTTAAACTTGAATGTTTTTCTGCTGTGTAGTAATGTCTGAATGGTTTTGCTGAATGGTGAGTTCAGTGGCTCTCTGGAAAAGATTCAATTCTCCGTCTCCACGCTGCCGCTGTCTTTCCCACCCAGGTGGATCTCTGCATGTGGTCTTCCTGAACACCTCATTTATTTCTCACAAACTAGCCGGAGAATACAGCTTTATGTCTTACTTGTTATATTTTAAGCTTTACATTTCATCCATCCTGAGAGTTACTAAATATATCAAAATAGTAAATAGATGTTCATATGGAAATAGAAAAGAAATAATAATCATTTCATATCTTTTATAGCTGATTTAATCATAAAACATACAATATTTAATATTATAATTGTAGATACTATTTATAATTGCTCAAAAATTATAATCAGCATCATCATTGTTAATATTATATATATATATATATATATATATATATATATAATATATATTTGTTATATATTATATATCTGTTATATCTGTGTGCGTGCGTGTGTGTGTCTGTGTGTGTTTTAAATTAAAATGTTATATTTTACTTCACAGTCAAATGTATTAATATAAACTGGCTTATCAGAACTTTACATATATTGCTGTAATGCAAAATTTTAATTGTAATATTTATTTTTATATGATTCATACAACAGATATTTTTGTAGCCTATTCTGTTTACAATATCTGCAAACCTGTATCAAATAATTGTGCATATAGAAAATGTAAAGGTTTGCGATGCTTATTAGTAACATCCACAGTATCTACAAAGCGAAACATTTTCAGTTATATGAATCACTTTTCAGAAGCATCGAGCTGCAGATTTTATGTAAAAGAGCACATTTTATTTCTGTTGTCTGCTCATGTCTAAAAGAGCTGCGGTAAAATTGCCATGCTCACGGAGTGTGTGTCTCTTATAGCTCTTTTTTTCCTTTCTGCTTTTACGCCATTGATTTTCTGCATCCTGACAACAATGACATTGTCTTCTCACTTGGCTGATCTCTTTCCTTCCTTTGCCTTTGAATTTGCTCTCTTTCTGCTGTGGTTTTGTCCGTCCTCCACGTCTCTGTGTCAGATGGACAGCGAGTCTCTTCATCTCCGTGTGTCTAAATCATTTGAATAAGAACAGAGAGACACATGGATCTTTAAAAATGCAGACTTTTTACAATTCTTTCAAGTGAAATGCAACCTATAAATTGATTACAAAATATCTTCCAGCAAGTTTAAATTATTTGACATATTAGGCATTTCTTTGAATTATCGTTTTAATTTTATATGTTAATAATATATAATAAATTGAAATATAGTAAAATATATTTTATTTTAAAAAAATGTTTATTTGAAATAGCGGTTCCTGCTTAAACTATTAGGATTTGTGAAAATCAGTTTACTCTCATTGCTGATTCCATAATTCTAGATTTACGCCTTGAAACACTGTGGTCAAAATCCTCAAAACAAAAAAGACATTAATATAAGGTATTAAATAAAAAATGAAATTGTGTTTATGATCTGTGTTTTATATTAATTATGGATGTTTAATATCAAATTGACCCTCGCATTTGAAGGATTATTTATTTATATTATTTCATTAGGTGTGTGTGTGTGTGTGTGTGTGTGTGTGTGTGTGTGTGTGTGTGTGTGTGTGTGTGTGTGTGTGTGTGTGTGTGTGTGTGTCCATCTCTACCATCCTTCACAGCAGAGAAACTGTTTTTAGATGACAAAGCAGTCATTTAAAACTAGTACATTTCCAAGGTCACAAAAGCATTCTTTTCATATTTAGTAAGAAAATGTGTTATTTCATTTTATCATAATTTTATGTAGTATTAATTTAAATGCATGTTTAAGATGTATCTGGATGAATTTGCTGTTGAAATTAAAATGTGCTCATTTAAAAAATAAAAAGATTCTGAACTTATCATTCATTACGTTCTCATTTAAATTCACATTTTTAATTCGTCACTCGCCTCTTTACTGCAACATTAAAGATAAGAATTCAACATGTATTAATTAAAATATGTTTTAAAACATAAAACGAGACTTTAACTCTGCTGAAAAAATATGATCATTAAATGAAATTAGAAATGAGAAAGCAGTCAAGTCTGACCAAAAGAAAAAAGAAAAAACTGCTGGCTAAGCTAACTGTTTCACACATGCACTGACAGAAGGTTCGATATGCATTCGATCGATGAATGAAAAGGCACAATGGCAAAATCGGACGGGCTTCTTTTCAAAACCACGTCCCCAGCGTTCCCCGCAGTCTGCAGTTCCACGGCAGGCAGAGAGCAAGGGTTACATCAAGGCTGCTCTGTGGACCGTGCAAACAAGTCTAGACCAATGACCTGCTGAATAGCTCCCTTTGAAGAGCACGCAAGTTCGGTCGGGATGAAGAGAAATTGAGGCGGACCCTCTTTTAAATGTGGAGCAGCCCGTGGCCGCTGGGAGGTAAGGGGCAGGGGAGAGCGACAGCATCTGCTTCCATGGTTACTGGCCGGGCATGGAGACCTCGCTATTGTGGTGGATCTGTTCTCATGCTCCCACCAAGGAAATGTCACGCATTTTAAGAGCGGCCGGTCCGGGACGCTCTCTTCATCAGCCAGGCGCTTTTTCTTCCCGACTGTAATCAAACGATAGCACATGGCAGCTTAGAAGACGTGAGAAACTGAGGGAGGGGTGGGAGCGGAAAGGAAGAGATTTTGTCACATGATCGCGAATCAAAATCTTATTTTGGAGTAAGATATTTGGAGCGGGATTTCTGTCGGGGGGTGATCCCGAGAGGGTGGGGGTCCACCTCATGTTGTGATGACGGATCGCCGTAGAACGGGCCAAAGGTCAAGGTTTATATTGTGAAGTCAGGGGTCTTTTGTTGTGTGGGGGTCATATTTATGTAATTTGACTTCAATGCGGCACGTTTGAATACTGCGGAAGAAAGTTTGGTCCTCAAAAGGCTTTTTTAATTTGATGTTTGTACTATTTAATAGTTGTTTTTTTCCCTATAATGTTATTTTTAAAGCATTTAATTGTGCAGTACGGAAATGCAGGCAAATGTATTTCTTGATGGTGGATGTCTGGTATATGCGGACGGTTTGCTGTTTGTCTTTCTGTGGGGGTTGTGGTGGAACGCAGAATTTGGCCGTGCAGCTGACGCCTGCCCTCCCAGTGAGAACACAGAGGGGCCAGATGGCAGCGGTCTAGCGAGGGTTCAGGGCAGAGGATTTACCGGAGGATCGTGGGAAAGTCTTAGGCTGAGTTCACCTGCTCAAAGAGCAGCATCAGGATTAACACCAGCCCAGATTTAACCCGCAGTCCTGAACACAAATAGATAATCACAACCCCGGAATATATGCGTCTCATTTGAAATTGTGCTACCTGGATTTTCTTTTTTAGGGGATCTCTTTGAAAACAATATTCTCTAGAATAGAGATTAGATCTGATGAACAGATTGCTTTGACTCGCATTATTGCTTAGAAGAATTACGTTTTGCACAGCAAGATCCTTGTAGTAATAATTATATTTATACAGTAATGAAAATACTGTATAATACATGTTTTATTTATTTGACAGATTTCTTTCTAGAAATAGAAATCAGAGTTATTCATTTAGAAATTAGAGTTTAAATCCTTAGTGAACTGTTTTATCGAGAATTTTAGGACTTAAAATCTTATGGTAAAAATCTTTCTAATAATTAAGTTTGTATAAACAATATATATATATATAATATTGTGTGTGTGTGTGTGTGTGTGTGTGTGTGTGTGTGTGTGTGTGTGTGTGTGTGTGTGTGTGTGTGTGTGTGTGTGTGTGTGTGTGTGTGTGTGTGTGTGTGTGTGTGTGTGTGTGTGTGTGTGTGTGTGTGTGTGTGTGTGTGTGTGTGTGTGTGTGTGTATTGTTTATATTACATTGTGGGGACCAAATGTTCCCATAAGTAAACCTGAGATTACCTACATTGTGGGGACCAGCCAGCAGTCCCCACTTTTCAAAAGGCCTATAAGTCATACAGGGTGAGTTTTTTTAGAAAGTAAAAATGCAGAATGTTTCCTGTGATGGGTAGGTTTAGGAGCAGGGGCAGTGTAAGGGGATAGAAAACACGGTTTGTGTGGTATAAAAACTATTACGTCTATGGAGAGTCCCCACAAAGATAGTGAACCAGACACGAACCAGGTGTGTGTGTGTGTGTGTGTGTGTGTGTGTGTGTGTGTGTGTGTGTGTGTGTGTGTGTGTGTGTAGTGCACGTGAACACACATTCACGTGCAGCAGAGAAATATTTAAAAGATGATGCATCATTTAAATCAAGGTCACATTTTTTTGGCATTAATTGAACTTAAATGCATTTGCAGGGGTAATCTGGGGGCATCTAAATTAAACATCCCCAAACAAATTATCAGATTCTTTAGACAAAGAATCACAGTGCACCTGTGACAATATCACTGTCACTTGTTGTTATTCATGATTTATGATATTGTCTACCATGTGAATAGAAATGGTAATATAACAATATCACAGCCATTGTGTTAAAGGGATAGTCACTCAAAAATGACAATTCTGTCATCGGGTTACTCACTAATATCATTCAAAACTAGTAGAATGTCAGAGCTGCTCTTACATGCAATGGATAACCTAATATATATATATATATATATATATATATATATATACATTTTGTGATGCTCTTATGAGGATTTTCTTTTGGAGCTTTACAATCCCTATGGAAAATATCAGCTCAGACATTCTGCTGAACATCATTTTTTATGTTCCACAGAAGAAAGAACGTGATTTGACATGACATGGCGATGACAAAAAATTTCATTTTTTAGTTGCCCACCCCTTTGAAAGCCAGACGAGCTGTTTTCTTGTCCCTCCTCATCCCTGAAATTAAGCATCTGTTTGATTGCACCATAAACCTAAATGAGATTTGCAGTATTGTCAGAAGCATGGTTCAATATTCAATCACGATCACATTTTCAGTATTTAAATGGGCCATAAACTGTATTTGTGTTTTAATTGTATAATGTTCTCTAAAATCTGCTTATATTGTTAACATCATTTTCACCTTAAATAATTTTCACCTGAAAAAAAGCTATTTTCTATCCTGTTTTTGACCCTCTTATTCAAACACTTTTTGATAGGCTTCCTGCATTCCAGATTTGGAAGTAAACATGACTGCTATGATTGAAAAAAAAAAAAAAAACTCTGACATAGTTAAAACATTTGCCAACAATATGAAACATTTATGCATATTACTTATGCTTTATAAATCTTGGTTGTGGCAAACAAACCTTAAGTAGTTGAAGTTAGTTATAGTTGACAAAAAATGGCTTAGCCTATTCGGTTTCACTTTAGTTTAGGGTCCAATTCTCACTATTTACCAGTTGATTATTAGCATGCATATTACTAGGATATTGGCTGTTTATTAGCATATAGAGCATGTAATAATGCCTAATTCTGCATGACCATATTCTACATCCCTTAATTCTACCTAATACCTAAACTTAACACCTACCTTACTAACTATTAATAAGCAGTAATTAGGAGTTTACTGAGGCAAAAGTCATAGTTAATAGTTAGATAATCGTGAGAATTGAACCCTAATCTAAGTGTGACCGGCAATTCATAGTTAATCCTTTATGATAAAGTGAAGAAGTAAACATTGTCATTGACAGTTGTGTTTTAAATAAAATGTAAATAAAAAGCTTTTATTCAGGATTGTAGCAATTGGCTTAGATCAGAACCATAACAAAAGCAGCATTCTCTACATGCTTTCTTCCATAATCCAACACTTTAACCCCATAAATGCTGAAGCAAAGGAAAGAACAGCAAATCACTATTTAATTTGACTGTTGCACTAAAGTATAATCTGACTGGATCTGGCTGGAAATTCATTACTAAATAAAGTTCATCCATGCTTTCTTAATGTTAGGATTGCAAGGATGGCAATGCAAAGACTTTTTTTCTACAACTTGGCACTTCAAAACATCTTGTAATCCTCAGAGGCATCACTATAGTTTTGTTACTGGAGTAATTCCATTTCGTATTTACTTCATGACGTGCAGACCTGTGGGTTGATCTAAATAGGCGATGATCTTCTGCAGAGGTAGTTTTCTGAGCCTGGTTTCAATAAAGCCTGTTTTGGGACTAACAGGATATTTTATAGTACATTGACATATTATATATCAAAAGAAAAATCAGAGACAAATTCGATTTTTCAGTTCATGACCTAGTGCTGGGCGGTAAACCGAATAACTAGTTTAAAATTTGTGACCGATATTTTTTCAATACCGCCATACTAGCTCCTCAATCGCATTGCAGAGCGCTATATAGAGCTTATAGAGAGTAGTCCTCTATTAACTGCATATCCTTCTTAAACTAATGGTAACTTTATAACACAACAATAAATAACTCACAAATGAACTCTCTTTAATACTGCAAATACCACGTAGAGCTATATGATATAAGGATGGAATCCAGTCTCAAATGGAGCTCTATAAAGTGGAACGTCACAGAGTTTGGCAATTTTTGGATGAACAGATCAAAAGTATGGCACAATTAATCAGATATTGACATTGTTTGGTGTAACTATTACATTTACATTTATGCATTTGGCAGACGCTTTTATCCGAAGCGACTTACATTGCATTCAAGGTACATATTTTTACATTATTTACATTTCTTGCTTTCCCTGGGAATCAAACCCATGACCATGGCGTTGCTAGCGCCATGCTCTACTAGTTGAGCTACAGGAAAGCCAAACTAAAACTATTAGTTACTTTAATTGAATTACTGTTCCCTTGAAAATGTAGAGTAAGGGATTACTCTTTTTTATTGTGTAATTTAATTACAGTTACTTCACAAGTAATTGAACTAAACACTTGATAGACTGTAGAACAATTATATATAATACAATAGTGGAATTAACATCAACATTTAAAGTCAAACTTTAAAATACATGTTTTTATGTATCCTTCTCACGTCTGTCTTTGGTCAGTTAATAAGAATAAATGATGTAGTTGTATTAACTATCATTTTTAATTTCAGTGAACTCAAAATTTTAGTTAACTTGATTTTTTATTATTTACAGTATAGTAATTAATTCCTTTTTTAGAGTAACTTACCCAACACTGGATATCGATGCAAACTAGTGTCAGTGAATATATAAGCTCATAAAGACTGCTTTTGAAATGGGATGTCAATGTATTCTGCCCTGTCTGTGTGAGTGAGCACAACTTTTTCCTCTACACACATACTGAATGACACTCACGATGATTTCAGCATCTGCTATCTCACTATATGAGGACACATGAACTCCATCTGCAGAGTTGCAGTCACGTAATGAACATTTCACCGTTCAATTTGATAGAACTATTCGACATTTGCCGTATCATACAAAAAGGAAATCAAGGATCTTCGACAACTCGTCAAAATAAAAGTTCAGTATAACATTAAATAACAAATATATTACTATTGTACATTATAGTGTACTTTGATAAATAAATGAATAAATGAATAATAATACCGTTTGTTAAAACACACACAATCTCAAAGGTCTTTATTCTAACCAAAATAAAAGTTTGGTCTACATTGAAATCTAGCACGTTAAAGTTTTGCATAAAATGTCTGCCGGCAGGTCCATTAGTTGTTTGTGTTGGGATCGGCGATAGCATTGCTAAAAAACACAAGTCACGCATAAGCTGTCCGTTGTTTGACTAAAGCGATACAAGGACATGTCTTGTGTTTGGTCTCATGCTGAAACTGATTTCTTCAGCCGTTCCTCCAGGTTCTCCGTCGTTCTTCAGTGCGAGAGGTGGATCTTGGCGTGCCGTCAGAAGTTTGAGCCAAAAGGGATTTGGGGTGAGGACAGAGAGCACTCTGTTAGCAGAGCCACGTGAGGACATTCATCTTTGTGTGTTTCGTCCAAGTCCCTCATGTTTCATAAAAGCATCTGAACGCAGAAGCCGTGACGGGGCGTTTGCCTGCTGACAGCACAGGGGCATCGCGGGTCAGGCTCAAGAGCTCTCCAGCAGCCGAGAGATCAAACACATCCACATGATGCTGAGTAATGATGTACAGCTCGACTTACACTTTGAACTCTGGGAATGTTTAAGAAGCCTCTCTTGAGTTGTGTCATACAAGCGTTAGATTTGTTTGACTTCTGCTGTAGTTGATGATTCCGTTCGCATTCTGGTTTTCACTGCCACATACGTTTGTTGACATAAATCAGCGTGGAAACTTTGTTGTATTTTGAAATATTCACTTATTTTGCTCTCTCTCTTTTTGAAACTGCATTCCTCTTGTTGGAGTTGAGCCTGAGTTTGTCTAGAGCGTTTTAGCGAGCACCATTATAACCAGGCACAACATGGCGAGTTTCCAATGATTAATAATTTGTTCACACTGCAGGGTTGTGCAAAACTCAGAATTGGCTCCCTTTCAATTTATGTGAATTTAAATTGAATTAGCCAAACCACAAAAAGAAGTTGAATTTGAATTTGAATTGGTATAACAGGAAGAAGAATTTGTAGAATTTATTTGAATTGGAATTCAATAAAAGCGGGTGTACACTGTGCAAGTTCGGACACTCAGTCTGTTAACCTGATAATCGCATCCAAGCAGCTGGTACACAGCACAACTGTACCCGGCGAGACAGAGACTCGAGATTTCAGTGTTACTCCTATGGCTTATAATAATAATAAAAAAAAAACAAGTGTGCAAATGTTTTAATGAAAAGCAGTGAACACAGCCATTACTTTCAACAAAAACAACTTGTGTGTGTGTTTGTTTTTGTGAAATATCAGGACACAAATGTGTATAATAACATGGATATGACATGAGTATTACAAGGAAAAGGTGAAATATGAGGACATTCCCCATGTCCCCATTTTTCAAAATGCATATAAAGCATACAGAAGGAGTTTTTTCTAAATGTTTCCTGTGATAATGGTTTGGGGTAGGGGCAGTGTATGGGGATAGAAAATACGGTTTGTACGGTATAAAAACCATTACACCTATGGAATGGCCCCACATTTCACAAAAACAAGTGTGTGTGTGTGTGTGTGTGTGTGTGTGTGTGTGTGTGTGTGTGTGTGTGTGTGTGTGTGTGTGTGTGTGTGTGTGTGTGTGTGTGTGTGTGTGTGTGTGTGTGTGTGTGTGTGTGTGTGTGTGTGTGTGCGCACTGTAGGGTTGCAGGCCCTGGGCTATAATAATATTCATAGATCTAGCCTATATGACATGCTTGTGTATGATTTGGCAATAGGGCACAGCCTATACACTGGTCAAAATAGGGCTCCCTGAATTTTTTCTATCTATCTATCTATCTATCTATCTATCTATCTATCTATCTATCTATCTATCTATCTATCTATCTATCTATCTATCTATCTATCTATCTATCTATCTATCTATCTATCTATCTATCTATCTATCTATCTATCTATCTATCTATCTATCTATCTATCTATCTATCTATCTATCTAAATGTTGATATCTATCTACCTGTCTGTCTGTCTGTTTTCATTCATTCAATTAATCATTCTTTCTGTCCTTCTTTCATTCCACACTGGAAAAAAAATTGGTGTAGAAACCATTTTTATTCAGAAATTGCAAGTAAATTTTACAATTACAAAGAAATGGCATATGACAATCTCATTTAATTCAAATTTGAATCAAACCAATGAAATTGAATGTGAAATTTTGAAGTAGAAGTGCTTATTTTGATTTGTTTTACTATGAAGTTAGAGTTAAAAAGTACAGCTATTTACATTTGAGTTCAATTTAATTCTTCCTTGCATTTAAATATGAATTTCAATTCTGCATCCTGATTCAGTTTACATTCAGGAATGGAAGTGGAATTTCTCAATTCAATTTCTAATTATGCAGTCCACTCAGACCATGCATACTTTTGAATATTATCCTTATATTGAGATCAGATAGGATGCTAACTTGGTTACTGGATCTTATTTGTATTACTTACAGTACTGGATTGTACTGGACCGTATTTGTATTACGGAGACTTTGTTGACCTGTTTGTAATTTCACGCCGGTGTCTGATCCCAGGATCATCCATCACACATATTTATAGTTGTGCGTTAAATGCTGGCAACTAAACATGTAAATGCAGATATCTTGATAGAAAAAAACATTTGACAACTGAAAGGTTGCTCTTGACAGCACCAATGTTTTGCTTAAGGTTAATGGTTGTCTGTATTGATCACTCATAGCATTGATGCTAAAGCCAGAACTCCCTTGCATGTAAATGGATTACCTCTATTTTGTTTTAGAGAGCGTTAGTGTCTCAGCCTTTGGGAAGTGGACCATTGCATCGTGTGTAACTCCTTTAGGATCATTGTTCCTAACAAAATGGCCCCCCGGGGTATGTGACACTTTTCTCAAAGGCCCCTCATGAGGGCTTTAACGGGTTAACCTCAAACAAAAGAAACTGTGAACATGTAACTCAGCAGGGGGCCCTGTGGAAACTCCAGGCAGTCATAATCTTGACCTAGTAACTTCCTGTTTGCTTTACCCAGAATCAGGATTCTGTCACAGGGCTAAATTTGAGTTGACAGCCACACATTGATTTTCATACAAATTAATGTGCACTATTATGAGGATGTACTAATTATTATTTTCTACTTAGTATTTCTTTTTTTCTTTTTTTTTTTCTTTTTGTAGAACTACATATGTAATCTTCTGTCAACTCTCATGTTGTTTCTTGCCTCCATTTAACATAAAATATTATATTCTGGTAAATTTGGGGATGGCGCTTGTCAAGTTAAGAAACATGACAAAAGGGTACAATAAAAGTGCGTATGCTAGTGTCTTCTGAAGCTGATATGATAGTTTGGCACAGAGATATGCACATCGAAACGTGTCGATCATTTTTGACCAGAAAATCATTATTTCATAAAAAAATCGAAAAACTCATTCTGAAAAGAATTGGTTAGGATTTACTTCAAAACTATTTTTACTCTGAAATTGCTAGTAAAATTGTGAAATTTTAGCAAGTAACGTTGACTATATATTGTTATTTATTTTTTTATTAGAAGTATAATTTTGTTTTAAAACATACTCTTTGATTTATTTACAACCTTTTAAAGTGTGTTTCTTGATTATGAATATGAGTCAAAATGTACTAAGTGATAATAATGGAACAACAATAATGGTTTTAAAAAATGATTTTTAATTTCTGCATTTTCATCAGTTTAAATAAAATATTTTTTTATAAGAGACACACAAACAAAACAAAAAAACAACTGCATTAAAACCACTCCTTTCCTGGTAAAAACATACTTGATTTTCAAAAATAAACACATGTGCGACAGCTGAACGTAACATTTTGACATGCCAAACATGCCAGTCTCTGAGTTGCATGTCATTTATTTAATCCATGAAATAAACTTAATTCTGTAAAATAAGTATATTTAAATACGCAGAAATCATTTTGAATGTCTCCAGCGTCTTTTATAACTACATGTCCGTCAAAAACTTGGGCTGGCTGTCAGTTGGAATATTTGAGCTAAAAACATCTACATTACACACTCATCAATCACTTCACTGAATACTTGTCAGCTACGAAATAAATATTTATTACCTTACGATCCATCTGTTTTCAAATTATTTGAACATCACAACATGTCTGTCAAAAACATAGCATGCACAATATACAAATTTAAGAGAAGCAGACGTCTAGAGAGTACACACAATTCGTGGGAAACCCATGTTCAGTGTTTTGTTTTTTATGCACAAACTACACATTCTGATTCTGGCATTCCTAATTTGAATATTTTCAATAATTTTCTGTTCTTGACTGGTCTTTTTTTCATGATTTTGGCAATAGATGAACTGTTAAATGACTGATCTTGACACAAGTCCAATTTGTAGTCGTCCAATTTGACTGTCATATGCATAACATATAATCTTTATATGTTTTTTTTTATTATTATTATTATCAAAGTTTGATAAAATGTTGATTTATATTTCCAATAGCAGATGATACATTTTTACATTATTTGTATGCAAGCCAAGGATTTTGACCAAATAAAGGTTTAACATGCTCCTCACACAAATACTGAACAAAAAACTTATGGTTCACTTTGGGGTGGTTTGTTGTCATGTTTGGAACTTAACAGACCCCATTTACTTCACATGTGGAAGCTTAAATGTGACCAGCTTAAATGTATATTGAATTTTCAGAAAGTCAGTCATAGGGTTGAAAAAATCCTGCCCTTTTTGTGCATAGAATTGCAATAAAGAAGTTTAAATGTGGAAAGGTTGCTAATTAAAGAGATGATGCTGATTGGCTTGTTTGGGTGCTCGTCCCATTGACTTATTGTGAAAGTGCCACTGAGGATCCCTGATTTCCAATACATAAGCTTCTCTCACCTTCATAGAACTTATTATTGTTTTTAATGCCCTGTCAGTCTAATAATCAATAATCATACCATTCAGAGTGTCATGTTTGCATTTTCTATTATTATTTAAGAAAGAAATCAGTTTACTGTTTGTATGCAAATGAGTCTCACTGTCTCTGTTCAGGCAGAGGTGTTGGTTTTTGTGTTGCACAAAAATGCAAAACAATTTTGGTTCAGCAAATTCCTGCACGGTGTAGGGGTGAATCATAATTATGCCTTTCCATATCATTCCTGCTGTGCCCTTCCAGCGTTCTGCTGAATCAGCAATGGATCAGGCAGCATAAAATTGGCGTGATTTTCATGCTTAGCGCTTTTTTATCATGGCTGCAGAAAAATGAGTTTAAGAACAGGACAGACAGTGTGTGCGTGCGTGCGTCTATATTACTCTGCAGTCCATACAATTGTATACATTTCACCCAGTTAAGTTTGTTTGTCAGGCGGCAGCTGAACGTCTAGTGCTAGAGCTTTACACTCTTGGTTTGTGAAAGCCTGAGATGATGTTAGAGATGTCAGAGAGCAGGACTCAATAAAACATCCTTTTCATGGTGATTTCAGAAGGATAGAATTTAATATATTCCATTTGATTGTGAAGACTAGCTTTTTGCCGGCCTCTATAATTGTAGATGATTGCCTCAAATTAGTCTTAAATGTGTATTTTAAGTGTGTCATTTTTTCTAAAAGCTTGAACACATTCGAGCAGTGTCTGAGGTCTCTTGCCCATGTCTGCAGTGTATTTTCTAAGACAACAAAAGCCAGACCAAGGGAGAAATCAAAAGGAAAGCGCCCCGAAAATACAGGAAGCAAGAATGGCAGGTTAAAACAGTCTAATTCCCCTACACTGTCACATTATGAAGCTGGAAACATTTACTAAGCCATAAGCAAACATTTTGTCATGGTTTTTTCTAGATCGAATATATAGAATGCCACATTTGTTCAGAAGATTCAAGCGCATTCTTGATAAAGGCGGGATGGAAATGGAAAAATACTGGAACTGACTGATTTTCAGGACGTTGTGTTTTGTTGCATCATATTAATATAGTCAGAATGGGTTTTCCGCACTACTGATTTAAAGGTTTGAATCACTTCAATGACTCACTCACTGATTCAGTCTTGATTTATTCACTTTCATCATGTCCAACTCGAAATTATTCTTTATAGTGGGATCACGCCGTTATTTTGACCTTATTCGTCAGAAGTAATGGCGCTGGGAATACTAGATGAGATTCGTCTGCTATGAGGTAAAAAATAACAAATACTGTTTGCTTTCTCGCAGAAACCAATCCTTTTGTGTCTTAAGACATCAATGTGTCACCACGAGCCACAAGGTTTAATATGGATATGTATTTCTTTGTGTTTTTTTTACTCTTATAGTGACTCTCATAAAAAACACCCCATTGACATTACTTACGAGCAACAGTTGGAGTTAAAAATCTTCACTTGTCTTCTACTGAAGAAACAAACACACCTACATCTTGGATGCCCTGGGGGTAAGCAGATAAACATAACATTTTCATTTTTGGGTGAACTATCCCTTTAAAGGCAACATAAAATCAAAATGGACCCTATTCACTTTCTTCATTACTTGCTCCTTTTCTAAAACCTCTTTCCTTGTTTTACTGATTTTACTTAGGGCTTGCAGTCTGTTAGATAATGTTAACCAAAAGCCAAGTGGCCTTTAAAGCATTGCAGTTGTAATTCAATTCAGTTTCATTTCATGAAAATGCATCACAATATATAAAACTAAAACAGATTGCTATCGTCAATTTCTGTTGACTTTATGGCTTTTGAGTCTGACCAGTTTGAGAATGTATAGTTAAAAATACACATTCAGATCACAATTAAGGGTACTTTGATAATAGAAAGATTTGAAAAAAACATTATCAAAAAGTAGTTGTTCATTAAGAATCTGAACCAGAATAATTAAATACCTTACAGTTCCCTTACTTAAAGAACAGTTGTTCTCGGAACGTGTCTGATTAACCGAAATCAGCCTGACAGCCTCCTTTGTGTAAAAAAATCTCCATTTCTATAGTTATAATGATCATGAAATCCTATCTGTGTCCAGTCCGGTGAGTTTCAGAAGAGTTGATGAGCTATGCTGAGATTCATTTTTTCCCCTTGGCTCGTTACCTGGCGGTCCTGAGAGTAAGCAAGACTAATTAAGCCTGATGTCATTTAAATTCATTTTAATGGTCTTGGTCAATTAACATGCTGCTTTCTCAAGTCTTATTTAATGCCATTTTTATTGATCGGCTTCTGCGTTTTCACATATGGAATACTTCTTACTCTGCCAAAGTTTAATATTCAAAAGTCTCAATGTATTGATTGATTCTTTGTGATGGTAAACAAGATCTATGTATGCTTGTCGCTCACGGTGAGCAGGGTTTCGGTAATCGATGTGCACTCTTCACGCATTACGTCATTTAATTAAAAGCCCTCTTAAGGTTTCTGAACAGCTCTGAGTCTAAGGTTTTGTTATTGACCATAATTTAATAGAGAGCTCAGCCAAACCCTGTGCACTATTTATTATATTAGATTTGTAAGAAGTTCCTCTCAAAATGAGGTACTGTTGCATCTCACTTTTAAATTTAAGGTGATGAATTGCCATTCGGGGGGGAGTGGGAAAATTTGATGCATTTCCCATGCTCTCTATTTCGCAAATCAGCAAATTAGAGTTTGCGTTGTGATTGGATGAGCTATCCGTCGGTTATAAAAGCTGCCTAGCAACATGCAACAGTTATGATTTCTTATTCTATGTAAAGACTTTAAATTAAGATTATTGATTAAAGTTTAAGCCTGTAGCCATAAATAAATGCATGGAACGAGCTTTAGTTTAATCAATGCCTTTTACTGTTTTTTTCTGTGCATTCTTTTGCTCTGCTCCCATTGGCTGTCGGTGTGCTCTGCACCAGCTCTGCTTCCCTTTTCCCCGTCAACAGCCTTGTTTCTCAACCTGTCTCCACCCACAGGAGGCAGCTGCGGCCAATAAGGCTGGCAGAAAAGGTGTCGCCGTTTAATACAGACCAACCCAGCCGAACTGATTGGCAGTCGGGTCAAACAAAGTCATTTTCTTGGCTCGTTGCCTGGCAAACTCTGTAAGCGTTTAAGGGAAAGCAGAAGGCATTGGCCTCTCTGCGCTGGGATACCTCAAACCTCACTGCACAAAACCTATTTGTTCCTTCAACTTTATTTTTTAGTTGGTTCAATCCCCTGAGGGTCTAAAGCAAACGACTAGCTGCATTGAGAGTAGCAGATCTGTTTGTTTAATCAGCCTGCGTTTGCATTTCATTACATTTACACCAATCTGTTTGCATATGCATATCCCTTTTTTTGACACGTTACTTCATTTTTAAAACTTCCGTGCACATATACACTGACATTGGATTTCCTTTGAAAGAATTTTCCCTCTGAAAGTGCTGGTAAATTTCAGTTAACTAACCAATCGAATTAAACGTGGAATTTCTATGTTATTGTGAAACATACATTTAGAGTGTATGTCTGTATTAACATGTGCTCCTTTTGTGGCGTGAGAACAGTTTGGATGGAGAGCCGTCGCACGTCTTTTTGGCTTTTAAACAAGCTGTCTGCCGCTGGAGCTTATAGTCAGTGGTGCAAGTTTGCAATGCAGATTAATAAGGCATGTAGAAATAATGTTTGACATTTTACTTTCGGCAGTAATGACTCGGTTCGCATATATGGGGAGGTCAGTGGTTTGAGGAGGGGTCTGCAGTGCAGACGAACGCTGTTCTGGTTTCTCATATCATATGTGGAAGATTAAAGTCAGGCTATTCCGTCGCCTTCGCTGACATTGTTTATAGAGTCAATGAATAATCGCCATTAAGAAGAAGAGCACCCAGTGTTGATTTTCCATAGCCATCTGGTTCCTTCACCCCTGTGAGCAGCGCATGCAGTGGGTTCGTCCTGCTGAAGGGACCGCATTATGACCGTTTCACATTACTGCGACGTCTGTCTGATTTTCCCCCCTGTCTGGTTTTTAGTGGTTTGATCTGTCTTGCGGGAAAACCTCTCTGCTCTGTGTTTTTTTTTTTTTGCCAGTCTCAGTTGATCTTTGACCTCAGCGTCCTGCTTCTCCGGATATGAAATTGCCTTTCTCTGAGGTGATGAGATTGATAAACTGTTTATATGTATAGTTCACCCAAAATGAAAATTCTGCCAATTCCAAACCTAATGTTGTTAGGATTACTAATTCGTTCCAAACCTGTATGACTTTTCTTCCGTATAGCACAGGAGGAGACATTTCACAGAATGTCCAAGCTGCATTTCCAAATAATGAAAGTAGATGTGGGAAATAGGAGCAGCTGTGTATTACCAGGTTGTTGTTTTTTGACACATACTATCTCATTTTTTAATGTACCAGTATAGCTTTATAATAAAGTTCAATTTCTTGACATTTTTGATGCATTTGGGTATCATAACCTAACAATAAACAACACATTTACAGCATTTATTCATCTTAATAACATTATTATCTAAATATTAGGTAAAAGTTTATTTGAAAGTGTCCTTGTTACATATGCTACATGTACTTGAATCATGACAGTAAATGATGCATAATTACAAGAAAATAACCCTCAACCATCCCCAATCCTAACCCTAACCATCTAGTTATTACATGTAGTCAATTGTTATTAATCAGTACTTAAATATATAATGATATGCTAATATATGTTAAGTTCTTAAGTATAAATTAGCATAGTTAATGTATCATGAACAAACACAAATATGTGAATTAACATTAGCTTGGATTATTAAATGCTGTAAAAAAATGCTGTCATGATACATTAACTAATGTTAACACATTGAACCTTATTCTTAACTCCTCCGTATCACGCTATATATATATATATATATATATATATATATATATATATATATATATATATATATATATATATATATATATATATATATATATATATATATATCACTGTCCCACAATCAGCAAGCTGGAAGAGCCTCTAAATGACATGCGACAGACACGCCCACCTCATGCGTGTTTTTCAATCATGCATGGAGCTGACACAGCCTGGCTAAATGATGTGAGGAGAGCATGCGTTTCGGTGCATAAATTCAATTCCTTCCCCTGTTGAATGCGGGCTGTGTTTGAGTGCTGTGGTGTGACTGTCTGACTCAGGGTGAGGGGAGCGTCTCACACCCTGTGGCAGAATTTATTGGTCCTGCTATTTCAGAGTGACGTGAAAATAGTTTATACTCACAGGGCTGCATCTTCAGGGAATATATCAGCCGCTGTGCAGCATCAGGAAGCACACACACACACACACACACACACAATTAACATTGTATTATATAGTTTATGGCACAGATTCTCTCTGTAGTTTAGTTTGAGGAAGAGACTCACAGATGTTCTCTGATCGCCGTAGGCGATTTGGACAGAGGTTTCTTTAAGAGTTCAAACTTGCATTGGTAATGAAAGTCGTTCAGCATTTGTACATTTAACCTGGAAATGTCTTACCATATTTAAAACAACTTGTATTACCAAAATTACTACTAATAATAGTTGTTATATTTAATACTTAACAATCAAAAAGTATAAGCAGATATATCAAAAATGTTACTAGTGGAGACAGGATATTATAATTTATTTATGTATGTGAGTATAGCAAAATAAAGTAAACTGTGACATATTATAACCAAAAAGTCTTCTTAAAGTGAACTACCAGTAAAACTTATTTAAAGAAAATGTATAGTTTTTTTTCTTTAATGACCTTTTACACCACATACTGGTCATTGGTTGTCCTAAATAGGTATTATTAATTGAGTACTTAAAGGCACAATATGTAATGTTTCAGCATTAAAAATATAAAAATATCACTATGTTATGTATTTTTTAAAGTTGTTTGTTTACATTATCCCGACAGTTCCAATTAACTTCTAAATCCAGAGAAATTAATATTTTAATTCGAAGACACGGACCGTGTCTTTATTTCCGTTATGTCGCCCATCTATCACGTCATATCCGCGTTTGCGTCTTCCTGCGGAACTCTGCGGAACCGCCAAACTCAAAGAGGAACACTGACAGTATAAGGGGAACACCCGTATAAAAAAGTCTGTATGATAATGGATCATGACTCTGCCTGTACGTTTTGCCAGCTCAACAAAGCGCAAACGTACGGGTGAAAAAAATGACCCGAGAAGATTTTGGGACAGTAGAAGAAGCAAGAGACGTGTAAACCTTGGAGAAGCCTTTGAAAGATTGCGAAATCTTTGTGACAAGCTCGGACTGCAGAGAGATGCTGATCTCGCTTGCGTTTTAATAAACAGTAATTTAAGTAACCATTCAGCTAACATAATCATATAATCATAACATGCTGTATGTTTGCATATTGCATAGCGATCTTGACCACATTGAGACGCGTTTAGCTGAATACGTATACATTTTGTATTGTATCGGCGTTTCAAACAGGCGGATCCTGTGTTTTTGGAGACTGAAACAGCTATTTTTTAAAAACTGTTTCAAAAGTATATTTCTATCCGTATATTTGGTGACATGATGATGTCATGTGTAAAACGCAGATGGACTAGCTATTATTGGTTTTATATGTAGCTGGAGAAAGTAACGTTAGCTTCATATGGTAATATGCCACTATCTTGGTCAATTAATATAAGGTGACCGTCACTTTTATCATATGGTAATACTAGCTACATATAATATTGATTTAATAATGATCTACTTATTCATATATCTCCGAGTTCCAAAATAAATGTTTATTAGAATGATTGATGAACGTGGGGAGCGACACAGCGCGTGTTCCAATGAACAACGTATTGCTGGTTCTCTCATTTACTATGTATAATGTTGGTAATGATAAACTAAATTGAAATGTATTTCCTTATTGAACAGTTGATAGACAGAATGTTCGACAAGTGCGAATGCCATGTCAACATATCTATAATTTGAGTAACTCAAATTATGATGCGCGGTTAATATGTCAACATAGCCTACCAACTTATAGGTATGTTGACATAGCGACCGCCCGCACAACATTCTGTCTCACACATTAGCTAACGTTACTGATAAGTTTGTTAAGTAACGGTAGCTCGCTGCTATTTCATTAGATTGACATTACATAAAGTGAAAAGCCGTAACTAAACGTAACAATAATAGAGATGTAATATAACAATACATTACCTTGTCAGTGAACATGATTTCTGCTGGAGATGCCAGATTCGCTGGTTGACAGTGACAATGACAACAACTCCCATGAGCCCACGCACTTTCCCGACGTCATCAAAGTACGTCTGTTGTTATTATTTTGAATGCGTGACCCCTAGTGGCCAAAAGTTGCATACTGCACGTTTAAATTGAACAACTGACAGCTGATTGGTTGATTGTAATCCATTATATAGCTTTCTATCAAAGTTATCTGACATTATCAAGATGCATTTGTTCTGACACAGTTCAGACACTAACTAATCTATCACACTAACTCTGAGTTCTTGTCATATTTTATTACCATTTTCTAAATAGTGAATAAACTGTGATAATGTGAAAAAATGTTGAAGGTGTCTGAATATATTTTGGTTTGAATGTATATGCTTAAAATATTAGTAGCCCATGTACTTTTGAATATGAAGATTTATGAATATATTATACACACGGGTCAGTGATGCGCGGGTCAGTGTAAAAGCAACCCGCACCCCGACCAAGATTTTCAGCTAACCCGCCCGCAAAAAAGAAAATATTGTAACGTTACCCGACCGGCTTCCTGACCCGCATTTTTTTAAAAGTAGTAAATGCTCCCTGGCATAATATTCATTAATCCAGCCTGTGTAGGAGAAATGTTTCAGGCCCTGACGTGCGCTCAGAGGTGCAGCGGCGAGAGCAGGCAGTGCTTGAGGCGGCCCATCATTTTCTATTTCATTTTCAGCTCTATTATTGATGAACGCGATGTTTATGTTTCGACCCTGCTTGAAGAATTCATCAGCAGGTCAACTGAGAGAGAGCACACTTTTGGAAAAGTGTGCAAACCCTTAGGAGCGCAAATCGCAAACTGTTCTTTTTCTGAATGCTGTATATTAGTCTAGTGTTGTGTAATAAACGCTTGATTTATTCATTTATTTCATTTAGTTTTCTTAACAATTAAGATGCTTCATGTGTGTATCCAGTCTAATCGAAGTGTGTGTCTCTCCTCCAATTTTCCCAACAAAATGGAATGTATACATTAAATGAGTTTTATGCATGTTTTTTCGCATGCATATGATACGCACTTTATACGCACAAACCACCCACCGCACCACCCCCATCCTACCCACGCCATAAAGTGTGTATCATATGCATGCGAAAAACTGCGTAGCATATGCACGCCGAAACTCATTTTGGCGTATACATTTCACGAGATTGCACACTCGTACTATTGATACGCATTACCATGTGATCGTGTTGGACATTACTGAGCTATGCTTTAAAAAAAGGATAGCCTATTAAAAAGGTACAATTGCTCAGTTCAACGTGTTGCGAAATCGGGCATTTTGTCCTGCGTCATCTTTATTTCAAACGACCCGACTGACCGCGACCCGAATATCATTACAAATATTTTTGGATGACTCGTAACCGCGGGAACCTACGGGTGACCGCAGGCACCCGCTCCTTTTGGATCCACCCGCGCATCACTGATACACACGGATGGATGGGTGGGTTGGGGGTTTGGATGGATGGATGGATATTATATTTACATTAAATTATAATATACAGTACGAAGGTAGTACTTTTTTAAACCTGCCGTGCTAAACGCCCTGAGATTATCGCCTACCAATTTGTAAAAGATAATGAGTAAAGAACACTAATATTTCCTGATACTGATATTCTACTTGATATATCGTACATCAATTCAGTATAATATATATATACTATAATCGCAATATATATATATATACACGTATAGTTTATATGTGCCACTGAACTGCAACATCATTTTAACAAGTCATGTTATACAGAAAAGTACATTATGGCTTTAACTTATTCTATAATTATCTATTCTATAAATTGAGATTCAATTTGCAGACAAGGAATAGATTTAGATATCATCTTTCCCCAGTTCATTTTTTTTTGTGTGCACAGGGCCACACCAATATATACTTACACATGCATCGACTTGAACAGACCATCTCTTGTGGTTTGAAGCAGATCTGCTGACTGTTTGTCTCCTGTCAAAGTGTATTGTGAAATTCATCTATCCAGGAACAAGGGTGGATGAGTTCAGAGTGATCAAATCCAAACATTGTGTTATGGGCGGACTGTAGGCGCCTCAGGGTTGTGTGTATTTGTATGTGGGAATTTTCATCTTGGTCTGTTGCTGCTCTGGACAGAGAGATCAAGATGTCATGACATATTTTGTGTTCAGTTCAGTGAGAAGCTTCTCTTAAATGCACTTGTGTGTCCCAAAAGAAAAAAAAGACAAAAAGATTCAAAAGAGCTGTGACTTGCCCTTTAACTGAATTAGTTCCAAGAGGTCGGATTTCTAATCTAGAGTTCTTGACGTTTATGGTGGAGCTTAAAGTGCTCCCATACAATATTCAGACACTTGAAAATGCCTGAATATCATTGCATTCACAATCTCAAACTAAGTGGCATCTGTAAAGAAAAGATGCAAAACATTTTCTGAGAACTAACATTTTTTTAGCTTAAAAGTGTGCTTGTTCTATTCTTTCAATACCATTTGGTGATCTATCTATCTATCTATCTATCTATCTATCTATCTATCTATCTATCTATCTATCTATCTATCTATCTATCTATCTAGCTATCTATCTATCTATCTATCTATCTATCGTTCTATCTATTGTTCTATCTATCTATTGTTCTATCTATCATTATATCTATCTATTGTTCTACTGTTCTATCTATCATTCTATTGTTCTATTTGTCAATCCTTTAATCTACACTCTAAAACATGCTGTGTTAAAATTAATTGGGTTGTTTGAATGGGTCCATTCACTGGGTTCAAACAACCCCATTTCTGGGTTTGTCCATTTTCAAGCCAACTTGGGTTGTTTGAAACCCAGCATTTTTTTAGAGTGTATCCTATTGACCCTTTTCACAGATTGATGATGCATTTTAATGGTCATCAATATTGTAAATCCTGCAAAGGTTTTTTGTTTTTTTAAATGTATGTACATTAATAAAACTAATAATTTGCATTATATTACTTTTGGATCAAATTACAAAAAAAACAAATCCCCACTGCTGTAAGGGTGTTTCTAACACACAGTCTATGAGAGTGATGGTAAAAATGAACAGCGTTCTCTCTTTTCACTGCCGTTATCAATCTTGCTCTATTTTTTTCCCTCTTTGTTGTGAAATCACTATTGTGGAGTTTTTCTTTTGCAATTTGAGCAAATGGGGACACACAATATATATATATATAAATATATATATATATATATATATATATATATATATATATATATATATATATATATATATATATATATATATATATATATATATATATATATATATATATATATATAATGTATACTCTCATTCACCGCTATAAAAGTTATATCCAGACTATGACGACTTCTGCTCTGAGAAACCCGGAAATGTGAAAAGGGTCTATTTATCATTCTTTCTTTTTGTAAGGTCTATAAACCTTTAAACTTCACAACTTTTAAAATAAAGCTTTGTGAAGCTAACATTTAGCTTTTTTGTTTGTCTTGACAAACTTGGCTAAACTTGGTGTTCTTAATTCAATTCAATTCCTAGTATCCAGACCTTACTCTGTAGTGAAATTATAGTTGAGTTCCCCGGTTAACTATAGTTACTTCCTCTTGCCCTCACCTCATTTAAACTTTGAGGGTGTAAAGATTCTATACAGAAGTCATCTGTGATCTCATGTGCGCGGCTTTAACAAGATGCAGGAAACGCCCACATATGTGCCCTATAGTCTGCTATCACACTTTATAAAGCCCTAGCGGAAAACTTCATCAGCCCACTAAAATCTACAAACTACAATTATGACTCACGGATGTATGATGAATCGCTGTCTGAGTGTTCAAAATAAAGCTTCATTGAGTCACTCCATTCACACGCAGAGGCAACAGGAGACATGTAGTCCGATGGGGTGTTTTTTCTCAACTACCGTCTTCAAGAGAATGCACTCTTCGCTGCATTCCAGTGCAGCTTCGCTCAAGAATAACTCGAAAAGCATCATTAAAATATTGAGACGTTTCCTCTTCTCTTATCTTCTGAGTGACTTGCATCAGTGTTAGATTTCAGCTGATTTCTATGTCCTCTTGTACTTAACGATGGGCATCGTGCCAGGTAGAGGTTGCCATGACTCCCAACGCCACCCCTTTTCAGCCCCCCAGGAAGTATTTTTTTCGTGGAATACTCGGCGAAAGGTTTCATTTTAGACAAAAGATGTCCACTCGACATCAGCTGAATGCTTCTGGGCTCGAGCAGCATCATGTGACCCGCTGGTGAAGGTTTTGTGAAGGTGCCAGGACAGAAAGGGAGAAACTTGGAAAACGATGCTAGTGAGAGTTCTTTCTCTTTTTTTTCCTCTTGTCTTTTTCTTGCTGAGAAAATGGCGGACTCCGCACACTTTCTGATTCATGTAAATTATAAATGATCTAAATTAATTTTGAATTGTAGATTTTTTTAGCTGGAGTAAAATGGTGCTCAAACTGTTTTCGAAACTCCAAAAAAGTAATGATTCTGCAAATTAATGGGTGTGAAAGCCTCCGCCCACTTTGGCATGGCTCAAGTGTTCTGAGTTGAATGAACGTCCAGTGAACATCAGCAAGCATTCAGAGGACAGCAGCTGATTGTGAAATGCTTTTACCGCCTCAACAGCTCGTGTTGTCTTTTAAAACCACCATGTTCTTGTCTAAGCTCACCCTGATCTCGCAGACAGTCATGCATGGCGGTCTCTGGCAGGGATGTGTTTGTACAAACTGTTTCTGCCAAACTTCAATGTTTTCAAGCTAGAGTGTTCATTCGCTGTATGATTGAAGTGAAGATATGATGGGAGATGCGTTACTTAAAGATTTATTTAGGTTCTTTTGTGTTAGATGTTTGTCAGATTGTTCAAATGGATAACCTATCCTAATATAGCTTCATAATGTTGTACCTGTATTTGATTTACAAGTGCACTATTCAACAAAAAAAAAATCTAATAATTTGACCTTGTAATCATTCATCAAAATATAATAATTTGCTCTGCCTCTGAAACTAATTTCCTTTTCAGATGACATAAGCCTACAACAACCTGTACTGTAGACACCATTTGTCTTCATTCAGTCGATTCCTGACGGAGTCAATCATTTTCCCTCAAAGATATGTCATATTAAGTAAAACAAAATTAGTTCTAAACTATATTTTATTTAATATACATGTTCTACACAATTCTGAATTAAAAAACCGTAGACTCTTAAAGGTTACATAGTATTGCATCCTTCATATGTCTGAAGAGTCTTTAGTTTTATCATATTTATAAAAGACAGATATGCAGTACCAATTCTTTCTGAAAACAGCTAAACTCATAGAGGAGTGCAGTGGGCGGAGCTAAAGAGTCTCGAGCACACACACCTATGATACACACACACAATACATCATCACATTACGTGCCGATTGCCAACAACACAACTCACAAACAAACACGCTTGCAGGACTCTGTTGCTTCTACGGGAAAAAAACTGCATCCACTGTTTCCTTAACTCTGGGTTGTTTGGGAAGCTGAACAAGTTATCTTTCCCTTACTACCAGAAACAGACTTCTTTAGTGACATTGTTGATTTTGTGGTCTCCTCATACAGGGCCATACTTGAAAAAAACTTTCCAAAACCTGTTAAAATCCTGAAAGAGTGTATTTGTCACAGAATTACTCTGTCATGCTTCCAACTAATTTTTTGACATTTTGGCCATGTTTGGCTTGAGAATCCAATTCTTTAACAGTGTAAATAAGTCGGAATGCATGAAATAGCATTACCTCCCCAAAACTGTGAAGATGTTTCCTAATGATTCCTTCTTTCTTTTCACAGTGCAAAAATCATGAGCAGATATGTGGATACACCTCCACCCCTGAAACTCAACCAGGTCAGTGAATGCTGTTTTTGTCTTTCTCCCACTTTCTATATTTACTGTAACTCCATGACAGTGTTTTGTTCATGTAGGGGAATGTGGTTTATCTGACCTGATAACTCATCCACAAAGAATTGGGAACATGAGTATGACCTGGGATCGGGTTTCATAAGAAGCTTTGACCACTTGTCACAAACCCGTAGATCCGATCTTGTGGCGTAATCGGCAACCCAAGCTCGATTCTGTGGGTCTCTGTCACTGTGGTTAACTCGGCGCACTCTTTGAACTTGGCAAAGCAGTGGTTCTCAAACTTTTTCAGGCCGCAACATAAAAAAAATATGGAAACCACCAACTAACAACAGCTACCAAGTTTAGTAGTGCACAAATGATGCTTAGTTTATATTTATTTATGATAAATTAGCCTCAATTTTACCAATCCATAATTTTGTTAAACTAAAGTAACTGCTAATTTGCGAAATTATACAAGTTTTGCACTTGCATGCTTTACTACTCGAGACAACAGAAACATCATTAATGTTAACACTATATGTCCAGTTGATAAATTCAATGTTGGTGCTTTTTTAAGTCAACTTTGATTATTTATGAGCAAATCTAATCATGGACCATTCAAGGTTTGAGAACCGCTGATGTAAATGGATAATATGCTGACAATTTGCAAATGCATCATAAAACAAACAAATAAAAAATAAGAAAAAGTGAATTATTCCTTCTCTGAAAGGACAGAAGAAGTTTTTTGCTCCCGGAGGTCCAGAGGAACAGCAGTGTGGACGTGTGCATCCAGGCTGAGGTAGTAGGTTGTATGGTTTCGAATGACACCATGGGAGTTAACTGTACAACCTTCTAGCTTTCCCTGGAGTACACTCATTTCATCAAGCAAGTCTCCTTCTTTCCATAAAGTGGGAACCTTTAAGGTGGCATCCATTAGATTAATAATCTTCGATTTTTCCACTTTTAAATACATACATATAAAAGATTAGATGCAGTAGCACACAGATGATTCACTCAAACAGATAATTTATGTTTCCTGTTCCTCCAGGATGGGACAGGCTGTCAGTTTCATTGTGATTTACTGTGTTGTTCATATCTGCATTTGGGCAAAAGACATGCAGCATATTTTTAGTAATATAATACACTATCACTAAAATGACAGCAGGAACCACCACAGAAACCACCCAGTATCCCTTTCAGCTAACAGAGTGTGATGTCAAATTGTCTTGTGTTTTATCATCACTGCTGCATATCAGTATGTTTTCCCCTGAGATGTTTGTGATGGCTGTTTATAATCAGACTGCAATGAATATTTGGGGGAAAACAGCAGGGATTGCTCACAGTGGTTATAGTCTACTGGTTTAACTAGAATTGTTTTGTATTTATCTTTTTACATTTTTCTCTGATATTTTTTTTCAAAAGTGTGTTGACAGCTGCTATGCTGTAGTGCTTGCACTGAAAAAGTTGTTGCCTATTTTAACAATCTGAGCGCATGGTCTGAAGAGCATGGCGCAGGTGCACTTAGGGCGTGTCCGAATCCACTTCTGCTAGTTTAACGGCAGAAAGAACGGCCAGAGGCGTGGCCTAAAAGAGTTATCCCTATTCTCTTAATGATTCATGGGTGTGTTTTGGGCATAATGTTCAATGAACCAATTAGAGTCTCATCTCCCATTCCCTCAAAAATCCAGTTCTATTTGCAGCATGACGGATTCGCTATTTACATGGCGGAATTTGTGAGCGAAAAGACTATATGCGCTCTAGAAAGGAATCCTTTTATTTATAATATTTAAAAATGATTGTGTGCTGCGCATCCCTGATTATGTAACAAGCAGAGTGTACGCACATTGTGCACCCCCCTATAGGCACATATTACTAACGTGCCCTTTAAATAACAAAAAAAGATAATGCACTTATATAATATTGACTTTTGACCTGGTTTTGTTGGTCAATGGCGCAATCGATTTTAGTTGCCTCAAAATAGCAATGCGCCAACAATGCATCTGGATACACCTCGTTTTCAGACCAGCACGTCCGAATGCATTTGCTATTTAAACAACGTGGCGCTGGATGTGAAAATGATAACTGCTTTAGGCTACACTTTGGTTGCTACTGGCGTCACATTGCGCTAGGTGTATGTTAGGGCCCTAAGGCTTAAGAATAAAATGCATGTTTGAGCTGTTTTAACTAAAAGCAACTTACACAGATGTACAGCTCTGGAAAAAATTAAGAGACCACTTAACGTTGAGAAATCCATGTTAAGTGGTCTCTTAGGGTGCTTTCACATCTCTAGTTCGGTTCATGTGGTCCGAACCAAGGGCAAACAATTAAAAAAAATTCAGCTTTTTTGGTTCCTTTTTTACACCGCACTGATTGCTTTGGTCCGAACCAGTTGAAAAAAACTAAATGCAGGCACATGACAACATCCACATCACTCATTGGCCATGGCGTATTTCCTAAACTGCTTTTCAATTGGTCAGAATTTACATGTGGGAAAAGTGTATTTTCTGTGGGTTTTTTTACAGTCCATGGGAAAAGCCAGCAAACTACACACCTACGGGCGGACTGGTTTTGTCCCTGGCCATAATCTACTACATTGTGTTTATTTACCACAGTATGCAAACAATACCTTTCTATAATGAAGCGCGAATGCGACTAGAAAACAACGTTCTAATGCACTGTGAACGGTGAGCGTGCATTGCTCGTCACTTCAAGCGGAGGCGTGCATTAGTTATTCTTAACTCTGACATGCTCATCTTCCGAAAATATTGCCAACGACCTATCAGATAATAATGTCATGCATATAATGTCAGCGCAGCTGACTACGGCAGCTGGTTTAGTCCAAAAAAGATCAGTACTTTTGCAGTTGGTTCTGTTTGAGGTCGGATCAGGTTGTCACCACAAACGATCCGCTCCAGAGTTCTTTTGAAAGCATACAGAGACCACCTCTTCAAGGAGCTCTCGGTACGCTTGTTTGGTCCGCTTTTTGTGCACACCCGAGTGCGATTGCTGCTTTCACACCTGACCAAACGAAACGCACCAAAGAGGGAAGCAAACTCTAGTACGATTCAACCGAACTAAATGAGGCAGGTGTGAAAGCACCCTTATTTTTTTCCAGAGCTGTATATCAATATATCAGTGCCATTGTTTTATCTCAAAATGCACACCAGTAATGTTTTTTTTCTAAGGCACATTTATAAAGACTACTTAAATGTCCTGAACTAAAGCCTAATAGCTTAACCTATGCCCTGTCTGTGGAACCAGGCCTTGGACTCATTAATTGTTCAGGCAACACAAAAACTAGTTGACTGAAAATGTAGTTCTGAAAAACTCAAATTTAACCACATTTAAAGAACATGAATTGTTTGTTCTTTGGGTTATATATATAACATGAGACTTTGGCTGTTTGAATGAGAAATGATCCGTCATCCAAGTTTAATTTAGATCCCTGAATCATTGAGGATTAAGGGGCTTTTTAGAGGGCCAAGACATATATAGTGTGTGAAATGGATTATCTAAACTGGTCTCTGAATCAAGCGGCCTTTCTAATAATCAGCACTGATATCACTTCCTGTGACTGATTAGGGCTATGTTTGGAATACTAGCTCACTACTTCCTGAAAACGGCACAGTATACTGTATAATGCATTTCGGGTTTTTTTGTTTTTTGTTGTTTTTTTAAATGGGTTTATCCATGCCTGATCAATATTTCAAACTGTAGTATGCTACAAGTATTGCTAACTATTTTAAATGGAAATAGCTAACGTCTGCTTAAACTGACTAATTGACGATGATTGAAAAGCTAAATGACAATTGATTACGTAATGCGCCAACTGTTGGCACTTTACTTCTGTTTTCACCCATAATCCATATTCATACACTGAATTTGTTTAATACAATATATAGCCGAATTTCCAATAAAGCTGTTCTCATTTACATATTTTGTTAGATAATGGAGTATATGATATAGTGACTGACTACTTCCAGACTACTACCAGAAGTCAGAAAAATCACTAAGCAATTGTTACAATTGTTTTTGTTTTTTTTGTTTGTTTTTTGTAAAAATTGTAAAAAGGGAATTGTAAAAAGATGCTAAATTGGCAACATGCATGTTTAAAGGTGCCATGTGTAAAAATTGAGGTAAAAATATCCAAAAAATGACCTACACGCATCAAAAGAATGAGAAGAAATAAGGGCGATGATGTCATTAAAAAAATGTCAAGTTATAGTTCTGCAGAGATATCAACCTTAATTAGCAGTAGCATTACTAGCCCCAGCCCAACAGGTGTCGTAATACCAGTCTCGGCCATGGGAGGCGGTATGCGGGCAACATAACCACCAGCCAACCTGCAATACACGAATAACTCACACGGCTTGTGGGCATACTTGAACCTGATGTCAATCGTGTGGAAAGTACAGCCCACTACTTCATTTCAGTTCAGGGAAGAGAGCGGACGGATGGCCGAAGCCCTTGGCCCCTTAAATGTACTGATATGATAAAAATAACTGCTTTACCTGACCGGAAAAAGCGGAAGTGCGGGCGCCCGACAACTGTCTCCCATCCCGTCATAATGAAAGTCCCGGTACTCGCAAGCCGTGTGTTTGTATAACAATCGCTCCAGCGGCCGTGCTCAGCCCCGCAACACTCGGCCCTGCTCTGCTTTACACTACAGTAACGTTAAAGGGGGGGTGAAACACTCAGTTTCAGTCAGTGTCATGTCAATCTTGAGTACCTATAGAGTAGCATTGCATCCTGCATATCTCCGAAAAGTCTTTATTTTTTTTATAATTATATAAGAAAGATGCGCTGTTCCGAGTCTTTCCGAAAAAAGCCGAGCGGGTGGGGGCGTGTCGTGTGAGCGGAGCTAAATAATGACGTGTGCTCGCCGCTGCTATTGTGTTGAGTCGAGTGCGTCGTAAAGCTGTGTCATCCCTAACAGCGGGAAAAAAACTTTATTCAAAATAAAAATATGGCTTTTAATCAGATACAGCCATACATCTATGATCCGGAATCAGACCCAGAGGCTGCAGTTGAACAGGAGCAGCAGCAAAAACGACTAGAGCAGGACGTCTGTATGTGGTACAAGTTATACACTAACTATATAATATGCTTAGGGGCTTGTGTTATTTACATATTTATACTTGAATTATATCGTCGTATTTTTGTCTTTGAAGGTGTACATGTGGGAAGTGCAGTTGTGCACGTGTGTGTGTGTTTACGTGTGGTTTGTGTAGACAATTTTAGTAAGCGGACTGGTTTTGCACGGCAGGCTAGTGTTTACATTGAAAGACATGGAATAGTAGCGCATTTGTATGAAGAAGCGTGCTTATTTAGTTCAAAATATTTCCCCACTCTTTGTGTATTGTTGTTTGGAGTGCTTTTACAATACACAAACATAAAGTTACACATATAGTGGCCAGCTAAACAAATGTACACGCACTACACATCGCATGCTCCATTGATCAATTAACTATACGTGATCATGTTTGGGCTACTTGAGGGGCATAGGCAAAAACACAGACATTTGAAGCAGTCTTACTCACCGCCTGCGGTTCTAACGTTGGGACCTTTATCGTTGGGACTGCTCCATCCTTCAGCATTAGGCGATTGGAAAATCCGGCGTCGAGCTGGGCCTTGTTTATGAAACAGTCGGCACCGAAATGCAGTGAACAGACATAAACCTTTGCGCAACTCAGTTGCTGATCCGGAAAAGCAAATTACATCCACTGTTGCCTTAACGCAGGGTTTTTTGGCAATCTGTACAGGACTGTCTTGGTCTGGCAACCAAAAACGCACTTTTTTGGTGACATTGTTAATTTCTTGAAGTCACATCACCTGTGCAGCGCAGCCTACGAGCCCCGCTTTGATGGGCGTAGCCTGTTGCTTTCGCTCTCTCTCTCACGCTCTTCCGGTAGAATTGTCCGTACGGCCCATACAAGGAAATTCCGAAATTTTAACGTCAAGTGGACCCATGATCGAAAAAAAATTGCCGAAACTTATGACTAACCGGAAGTAGTATTTTTGACAAAGAAATACTCCCATCAAACGTCCACCTTAACTTTTGAAACTTTGTCTATGTTTAGTATGGGATTCCAAGTCTTTAACAGTGTAAAAAGATCAGTATGCATGAAACAGCATTTCACCCCCCCTTTAATAACCGCAGTCATGAACATGATTTCTGCCCGAGTCCTATTTTCCACCGGCTGTGAGGTGAAGACCACATGTCCCAAAATACTGCGCTCACACCTGGCGTCATCAAAATACGCCTTTGTTTAGAATAGGCGCCCTCCAGTGGACGGAAAGTTGCATAGTGCACCTTTAAATAGTATGAAATTGAGCCAAGGAAATAGTGCAGCAGAAATCACTTATGGTTCATCCATCACTCTGAAAATGGAAGGTCAAGGCAAGCACATTGCTTTGTGGCATACAGTATTCCACCCTGCAATCTGTTGTATACTGTTCATTTGGGCAAATCTAGTTGGTCATCTGGCTATTTTATATTGCATACAGAATATTTACATTCTGTGGACTACAATAAATACTATGAGCAGTATGTTGGGGTTTTAAACATCAAAAAAATGGACCAAGTCCAAAATGGCTAAACTAAGCTTTTAATTGTCTTAATCACAAATTATTGGTCGGGAAATTAGCTAAATTTAAGCAAATGTATTACTTAAGAAACATTGCATCAAAGATGTTTTTAGCAGAATATAATTTAGCAGTCTTGAAAAATCTTGCTGCAAAATATAATAATAAATGCATCTCTACCACAGTGAAGCATAGAGGAAGAGGTGTCATTGTGTGGGGAGCCTTTTTAGCTGCTGGTATTCTCTGTGAAAAGGCATTTAATGCTTTGCAGTACAGGAGAATATTGCAGGATGGCTTGCTTACCACAATATAAAGAGGAATGACCAGACAAGTCAATGCTCCTGTCCAAATTGTAAAGACAACCAAAAATGGCTTGAGAAGTCAGTCGGGTTCAGGGTCAAAGTTTAGGTCAGAGTCCAGATCTGAACCCTATAGTGAATATTTGGTCTCACATTAAACTCAAATGAACTGGGAGACATTTTTCAACTAAATGAACAGTTTGACGCTATTGACATTGAGCAGAACCACATTGACTCTTCTTCTTGTAAAAGGCTGTTTGCAAGTTGGGGAAGGCTATTCAAATAATGTTCAGATGCACCATATCTGGTTGTAGAGCCTTGTATGTCTCAGATCATTTTTAGAAATGTGATGAATCCATTTGAAAACTCAGAATTCCTTGTTTGGGAATGTTTGGGAGTGCCTTCAAATGAATTGTTGAGTATCTGGCAGCGCATACATTCCTTTGGCATTCAAAGCTCAAGAAAAAGGTTTTCCTATGAAGTGTGCTTCCAGAATTTGGGTTTAAAAGCTTTTCTCATTTTTCAGTGGCGTGCTGAAGCTATGCAGTTTACAGCCTCATATGTCTGTCCGGCGTCTTGTGTTGGTGGGTCTCCAACATGAACGCCTGCAGTCTGTGAGGCCCCGTGTTCATGAAGTATTTTAGTCTGGCCTGAAAGCCCCTTTAAGCACACATAGGCCCCACAGCAACGCAGCCAACATGGTGAAAGGGACTTAACTGCTATCAATTAAGCACAGACAAATGAGCAGTGAAATAAACGAGGATTCAATGGGCAAGCGTAAGAGTCGCCGTCATTGATTCCCCTCTCACACGACGACAGGGTTGGAACGAGCTTAGCATGGCCCCTCTAAAGCTTGAAAAGACGCAACTCCTCTAACCAAGGCTTAAGTCCACTTCAACCCCCTTTAGTCGGGTGTCAGCTGTCTTTCTCTGTCAGCCAAACCTTCATGGAGCTTACATCTGAATTCTGCTTAGGCTTTTAGGATTTAATTTATAGAAAACAGCAGTCGAAACTCTTGAAGGGATAGTCCACACAAAGATTAAATCTTACTTTTAATACAACAAAAGTCAGTGAGGACAGAGAAGTAAAAAAAGATGCTAAAAGTAGTCCATATGACTCTTGCTGTATACTTGATTTTGATTGGTCAATCCCGTATTCCTGCGGTTATTCCCAGATAACAACCACCAAAGTGAATAACACACCGCCTATCCGGGTACTACGAGTTATTTTGAACGGTACCACTTATAAGCTTAACGTGTCACTCCGCTGACGTTGACTGTCTGGTGCCATCTTGTGACTGAAAAACACTTTCCCACCACAGGTTACAATGGAAGACTTCAAGAAGTTCACCTGAAAATGAAAATTAGCCCTTGATTTACTCACCCTCAAGCCATCTTAGGTATATATGACATTTTTCTTTCAGACAAATAAAATCAGTTATATTAAAAAGTCCAAATCCAAGCTTTATAATGGCAGTAATTGTTTTTAAAGTCCATAAAAATGCACCTTTCCGTCAAATAACGTGTTCCACACGGCTCCGAGGGGGTTAATAAAAACCTTATTGAAGCGAATCAATAAGGTACTTATTACCTTATTGTAAACCTTACTGGTTTACCTATTGTAAAGCTTACTTCATTAAACCTTACTGAAGCGAATCGATGAGTTTGTGTAAGAAAAATATCCATATTTAAAACTTTATAAGGTTTAAGTTTTGGCCGAATGCCTTCCATATTCAAGTTATGGGAAAAAATATTGAAAATACCTCTGCGGTTCAAAAGGCTTACGCTACCAGTTACGGTCCTCAGACATAGCGTAAGAAATTTGAATTGCGAGAAGGCACTTTCAACACTTTTTCCACGAAAGGGAATAGGCCGCAACTTTACTTTATAAAGTTTTAAATATGGATATTTTTCTTACACAGACACATCAATAGACTTTAGAAGTCCTTTATTAACATCCCAGAGCCATGTGGAGCAACAGTTCATGCTATTATATAGCTTGAATTAGCCAGGACTTTTTTAAATATAACTCTGATTTTATTCATCTGAAAGAAGAGTGTCATATACACCTATATGATGACTTGAGGGTGAGTAAATCATTGGCTAATTTTCAATTTGGGGTGAACTATCCCTTTCAGCATTAATTTCAACATATATGGTAAAAAACTAAACTAATCTTTTCAGCAATAGATGAAGGCTTAAAGCAGTTTGGAACTGTTTTTCTTTGCAGAAGCTTTGCGAAGAGCTAATAAAATATTTGAACTCAAGACAATATTTAATGTCTAATTTACTTGGGACAAGTAGCCATGTAAGAAGCGGGATTATGTACATCCATCCGGTTGTTATCGCAAAACAAACCCCTTCAGAGTGACACAAACTCCTGATCACTCCGTCAGGGTTTATTCTGCAATAACAACAGGCTGGATGTACATTATCCCTTCACTTCCATTGAACATTTATCTGTGGTGACTGGGTCAAGTCAGTGTATTGAATTCAACAAATGGTTAATGAATGAATCTTTCAGACCACTTTTGAGAACTTGATCAACTGATTTGTTTAAAAAATCTGACTTTTATATCATGAAAATTACAGTCTTGTTCAAAATAATAGCAGTACAATGTGACTAACCAGAATAATCAAGGTTTTTAGTATATTTTTTATTGCTACGTGGCAAACAAGTTACCAGTAGGTTCAGTAGATTCTCAGAAAACAAATGAGACCCAGCATTCATGATATGCACGCTCTTAAGGCTGTGCAATTGGGCAATTAGTTGAAAGGGGTGTGTTCAAAAAAATAGCAGTGTCTACCTTTGACTGTACAAACTCAAAACTATTTTGTACAAACATTTTTTTTTCTGGGATTTAGCAATCCTGTGAATCACTAAACTAATATTTAGTTGTATGACCACAGTTTTTTAAAACTGCTTGACATCTGTGTGGCATGGAGTCAACCAACTTGTGGCACCTCTCAGCTGTTATTCCACTCCATGATTCTTTAACAACATTCCACAATTCATTCACATTTCTTGGTTTTGCTTCAGAAACAGCATTTTTGATATCACCCCACAAGTTCTCAATTGGATTAAGGTCTGGAGATTGGGCTGGCCACTCCATAACATTAATTTTGTTGGTTTGGAACCAAGACTTTGCCCGTTTACTAGTGTGTTTTGGGTCATTGTCTTGTTGAAACAACCATTTCAAGGGCATGTCCTCTTCAGCATAGGGCAACATGACCTCTTCAAGTATTTTAACATATGCAAACTGATCCATGATCCCTGGTATGCGATAAATAGGCCCAACACCATAGTAGGAGAAACATGCCCATATCATGATGCTTGCACCTCCATGCTTCACTGTCTTCACTGTGTACTGTGGCTTGAATTCAGAGTTTGGGGGTAGTCTCACAAACTGCCTGTGGCCCTTGGACCCAAAAAGAACAATTTTACTCTCATCAGTCCACAAAATGTTCCTCCATTTCTCTTTAGGCCAGTTGATGTGTTCTTTGGCAAATTGTAACCTCTTCTGCACATGCCTTTTTTTTTAACAGAGGGACTTTGCGGGGGATTCTTGAAAATAGATTAGCTTCACACAGACGTCTTCTAACTGTCACAGTACTTACAGGTAACTCCAGACTGTCTTTGATCATCCTGGAGGTGATCATTGGCTGAGCCTTTGCCATTCTGGTTATTCTTCTATCCATTTTGATGGTTGTCTTCCGTTTTCTTCCACGTCTCTCTGGTTTTGCTCTCCATTTTAAGGCATTGGAGATCATTTTAGCTGAACAGCCTATCATTTTTTGCACCTCTTTATAGGTTTTCCCCTCTCTAATCAACTTTTTAATCAAAGTACGCTGTTCTTCTGAACAATGTCTTGAACGACCCATTTTCCTCAGCTTTCAAATGCATGTTCAACAAGTGTTGGCTTCATCCTTAAATAGGTGACACCTGATTCACACCTGTTTCTTCACAAAATTGATGACCTCAGTGATTGAATGCCACACTGCTATTTTTTTGAACACACCCCTTTCAACTAATTCAACTAATTGCCCAATTGCACAGCCTTAAGAGCGTGCATATCATGAATGCTGGGTCTCATTTGTTTTCTGAGAATCTACTGAACCTACTGGTAACTTGTTTGCCACGTAGCAATAAAAAAATATACGAAAAACCTTGATTATTCTGGTTAGTCACATTGTACTGCTATTATTTTGAACAATACTGTATATCATGAATCAGACATCACTACTTGAACTCATGAATTTGCCAAGAAAATCTAATATAAGTCATTAACAGTTCTGTCTGTTGTTCATACAAAGCTATCATGTGACTTCAGAACACTTGGATTATAATGTGTGAGTTGTATGAAGCACTTTTATGGTAATTTATGATGTTTTTTTTTTTGTTATTTTGGAGCTTGACAGTCCTCGTCCTCAATTTTTTAAATTAAATTCAAAAGTGTCCTGATGTTTTTCAAAAATTCATACTTATGAAAATTCATACAATTCATCACTGATGAAAGATAGTTATTCGAGATTGGGAGGGTGTGTAAAATAATTGTCATTTTTGGGTGAACTTTGGGTACGTTGAATTGAAGGGAAAGCCCGTGGTTTTGTTTTCCATACTTTCCTGTTTAAACTGACAGAGGGAGAGTCGAGCTGCTTTTATTTTAGGAGGGGTTTTTCCGCCTTCACCTCTTGCCTTTTGGGTGACTCTTCCAGATGTAGTGGCGCGAACCCGGCATGAAATCCTGCTGGTTCAGCAAAACCAAGTCCAACTGGCAACTGAGTCGATCTGCAAGTCGTCGGTTACAGCTGTGCTTAGATTTATACGATGACTGAACAAATAAATTAGTGGATTTGATCGGGAGAAAGCTGAAGCTTTTGTTTCAGCGAGGTGTGGGTCCGCAGAAAGCTAATGTCCTGAAGGGTTTTCTTTGTTAGTTATACCGATGAACTCTTTCTTTGACATTCTCATTTGAGGTTTTGACAAATTGCCATAAACAAGTAGCCTGACAAGCCAGACCCACATCAAGATGTTTGGTCTGGAAACTCACCATTGACAGGGCTCAATCCGAGGTGCGGGACAAACGGTTGTCTTTCAAACTCCCTCTGCACGCGATAGGATAGCGCTACAACCAACCAGAGCAACGAAGGTGAAACAGAGCTTGTTGATAGATTAAACATTCACCGTATCCGGCCGGCAAAACTCTGAACACATCTTCCTTTTTTAGGAATGGCTTCAGTGCCGTTCTTTGTTCTTTTCTCAGAGAAAAACTCAACTCCAAGTCTTCCAGAGTCACAGTCAACGCTGATTGGAAAGACCGCCGTTCACCAGTTTCTGTGTTTACTAGAAGCACGCAAACGCAACTCAGCCATCGTCATTATGGCCCCGCCCACCGACTCTATACACGATGTGATTGGCCCGACAAGAGTTTGCCGTTTACAGCTCAGAAGGGTATTGAGAGTTGCTAGACGACACTCGCGGGCAGATTAGATTTGCTGCTGCTAGGGTGCGTCTAGATTTCTAGGCTAATAAACACAACTTTTTGGTTTTGTTAAAATGTACAATCTAATCTAATAAAGCTGTTAGATCATTGTCTTAAAATGTTCTTGTTTGTAAGTGATTTGACCAGCATGCCTAGGCCCTGTTTACACCTGGTATTAAGATATGTTTTGGTCAACTGGATCACAAATTGATGACGCTAAATACAGGTGTATACCAGGGCTAAAATGTTTGAAAGGGGGTTAGTTCACCCAAAAATGAAAATTCTGTCAATAATTACTTACCCTACTTTCGTTCAAATGGTAAATGGACTGCATTTAGCGCTTTTAACAGACCCTATGGCCATCCAAAGCGCTTTACATTTTGCCTCACATTCACCCATTCATACACCGACGGCGATGTCAGCCATGTAAGGCGCCATCCAGCTCGTCGGGAGCAGCTGGGGTTAGGTGTCTTGCTCATGGACACCTCGACACTTGGTCAGGTGGAACCGGGGATCAAACCACCAACCTTTCGGTTTGTAGACAACCTACATGAACCACTGAGCCACTGCCGCCCTTACACCCGTAAGACCTTCGTTCATCTTCGGAACACAAATGAAGATTTTTGGCGTGTATATGGTACGCGTTTTTTTGCGTGCATATGATACGCACTTTATGGCGTATTATACGTACGAACCCCCCACCCCACCACCCTAATCCTACCTACCCAAGAGCGTGTCATATGTTCGCCATAAAGTGCGTATCATATGCACACGAAAAACTGCGTAGCATTTGCACGCCAAAACTCGTTTACATTCTAGTATACATTCTACGAGATTTCACACTCGTATTATTGATACGTATTACCATGAGATCGTGTTGAAACATTATGGGTGCTAGCCAGATGGGATTTAAACTTTGTCGGCTGGAGACCCAAGTTTGGTTTGAAGATGAAAAACGTACCAAACACAATGTTCTCTCTCCATCATTCCTGATTGCACGCACTCAGCATTCAGCTACGTCTTACAGCTATCAGAACTGAAACGAAAGCTGTATGTTATTCTGTCATCTCTGGATGCGTTCATATGTACATTTCGGGAGACTGAAAGATCTGAAAAAAAAATATATATATATATTTAACTGCCCAAAGACCTTCCCCTCGAAGAAATCATGAGAGAAGTGTTTGAAAGTGGACAAAAGAGACACCAAGCGTAAAAGGGAATGCGCGTCCCTCGTCCATTGATCTGATCGACCAAAAAACATCAGGTGTAAACAGGGCACTTGATTTCTATTACCGCTATTTTGCTTACAGACATTTATTGCCATTCTGTCGGCTTATTCAATGGGCATTTACATTTTGGTGTTAAGACAAACTAATTAATTCTTGTGTAAACATGGTTTTCTTGCGTTGTTGGGTTGCTATAATGAGTACATTTATCATCATTATCAGTATGCTCAAAGCTCGGATCACTTTTGAAGTAAACAAATGTGTACAAAATGAACTGCTATGTGTGCTAAAATTTATTGCAGTATGTAATTCACAGATTGCCTTAAAAACAATGTGAAATTAAATTTGCAATTCATTGCGTAATATTCAGCTGGAAATTATGTAGTGCAGGACTTAATTTTTAGTAATCAACTGGATTTTATTAATTTCGTGACATGTTAGACTATGATATTATGGATTAGTATTAATTTCATAGTCTTGTTTAAATTCATCGTTGTACCGTTATCCAAGACAGTATGTCTTTTGTTCTCTCTGATTCTTCCAGACGTGTGATCAAACCCTGCTCATTGATTCTGATTAGAAAGTCCGTGATTGGCCGTCTAGCCTTTTAACCCCTGTACACGAGAGCAGAGTACTGATGAACATGACCTACTGGTCTCAGACTGTGTCGACCTTAACAGGGCCTCAGCTGCATCAGGAGCAGCCAGACGTTACTGTGGTGATGAGGTGCTAAGATTTATGACAGATGAATAAGAGTAATCTAAGCGTAGCAGACAGAGGTGCTATTGATCTGTCTGGAGTCAGGGCAGCGCTGCTGCTGATGACACTTTTTCCAGTCAATACGCATTTGACCTCTGACCCTCCATGAGAGATCAATGAGCCTGATTCGGATGGGCGGGGCCTTTGCGCTGGGCTACTAGCCAGTCAGACGAGATCTTATAGCGGTTAAAGACCTGCGTTCAACAGACCTGAACGCTGTGTACATATATGTCTGTGAACTTAAATGTTCTCTATAAGGGTCTTCAGGGTTTGAAATCAGTTAAAATATTGGATAAAACTACTGAATTGTTCTGGATTTATGTATTTATCATTCAATTTATATTTTGTATTATTACAGTTCAACATATAACTCATCTCAAATTGTTTTTGCTACAGGTATGAATGACATCTTCAACTGTGGCATTTTGAGGAGAGATGATTTCTTTTTCTAAGCAATCAGACTTACAATTATCAACTGCCAGACAATAAAGTGGGTGAAAAAATTCCATAAATATTCATTGAAGAAGGAACAGAGCCATATAGACTTTAGGTTGGCATTTGTGACTTGAGGTAGTAAGCAACCACCCACAACTACACCCTTGCAACCACCCAAAATGCCTTAATAATAATTCATGATAATTTGTTGCATTTATATAGCGCTTTTCTAGGCTCTCAAAGTGCTTTACATATAGAAGGCACCTGGATGATGCGACGGCAGCCATATTGTGCCAGAATGCCCACTACACTCCAGCTGATTGGTGGAGAGGAGACAGAGTGATGAAGCCAATCAGGATAGATTGGGGGATGATTAGCCATGATGGAGAGGAGCCAATGGGCAAATTTGGCCAGGATGCTGGGGTTACACCCCTACTCTTTATCAAAGGACATCCTTTGGATTTTTAATAACCACAGAGAGTTAGGACCTCGGTTTACTGTCTCATCCAAAGGACGGTGCTTTCTGATAGTATAGTGTCCCCATCACTACACTGGAGCGTTAGGACCCATACAGACCACAGGGTGAGCGCCCCCTGCTGGCCTCACTAACACCTCTACCAGCAGCAACCTAGTTTTCCCAGTTGGTCTCTAGGTACTGACCAGGATCAGCCCTGCTTAGCTTTAGTGGGGGGACACCCTAGCAACCATCCAGGTAATACTAATTAACTACAAGTACGTACTATAGCTTTATGGTTAGGGTTTGGTTTAGGGTTAGTTATTAATTATACATATTTTTCTGTTATTACTATAGTATGTACATGTAGTAATGTGTAACTACGTCACCCTAAAATAAAGTGTTATCACCATCCAAAGCACTTCCGCAACTCCCTATAGCAAACACCCAAAACATCTCATCAGCGCCCTAGCACTCAGCACTCAGAACACCTTAGCAGCACCCTAGCAACCATGGGTATGTGAAGAATGTGTAGGGGAGAGCGGGGCATGACCTAACACTTTTTGACTTTCTCAGTTTGTGTAAATTCACTCGGGGTTCAGAGTATATATTTTTTTCCCCACATTAATTTCACATGTCTAATACAATCATGTGCTTTTGTTTCATTAATACATTGTTTACTTTTTTCTTGATTTCCCCCATGAGAGAATGGAAGTGAAATGTGACAACATGCCCCATAGGTGGAGTAACAAGAGCATATTACAGACAGATTAAAATGTTATCTGATATACACTAAAAGAGAAAAAAACTAAAATATGGTGTCAATAAAAATTTCTAATAATTTTTTAGTTTAACAACAAACGCATCATAAAATACATCTATACAACATAGTTCAAAACATAATAATTCTTACTTTCTGAACATTGACTCTCAGTGTTTATTCACCTTTTTCTTATGGTTTTTCAATTCATAAAAGCATATTATTTTTTATACATTTTTGGGGGCATCTTAATATGCACATATGTAGATCAGAAAAATCTACATTTTTTCAGGGGAGTATTAACTCACATTTGAGACCTCCCTGATTTTAAAACCCTGCCTACGGCCCTGCTAGCAACCTCAGCAAGGCCCTATCAACCACCCAAAACACATCAGCAGCCCTCTAGCAGCCCCCTAGTAACCACTCAGAACACCTTTAGCAACTACATAGCAACACCCTGGTATAGTGGAGAATGCACAGGCAACTGCTACTTACATTTTCTTCACAAGATCTAAAACTGTCATTTAAAAATGTTTGGATAAATTAAATGAATCATTGCATTTAGAAATTTTTATATTTCTGTTCGTAAATATGAGAAATAAGAGATTTCTAAGTGTGTCTGAAGGCTCGTCAGTTTCATTAGAGACGGATGTTAAACTTAATATGTTTCTCTTTTGTGTAGTGGCTTATGGTGTTTTCACCTCTAGAATTCATTTTGCTTTAACGTTTGTGTGTGTGGTGTCTGATACTGTGTGGTGACAGTCCACTGCTGATGGCCTGTGTGTGTGTTGTGTGTGTGTTGATTGATCACCATCATTCCCTTTTGGTCCCTGCTGATCCCACCAACCTTCCCCCCACACACACACATACATGCTTCTACACTCAACAGCGTTATAGACTTGAACTCGTACACTGCTCGCTTGCGCCGACAAACCTGTGTTCAGACACTGCCGAAGATGGCGTGAGTTTGAAACACTGAATCTATGTGGATTCGTGAGTTCTCGTGCTTTGTGTGTGTGTGTGTGTTCGGCGCTCTGCATTGCAGTAGAACAGACGTGGCGAGTTTGTGCTTTAAGCTCGTAATCAATGGTATATATGGTGGGCAGTCGCCGCCCAGCACCCCTCTATGATGGGGTCACGACACTCACACACCCCCCAGTGCAAGCAGAGGGGTAAGAGGTCATTCAGGGCCACTGCCAGACAGATAAAGATGCGTCTGGTGCTCAGAAAGCCACACAGGGAGTGCACATTGTCATTTAAAATTTTCATTTAATACTTATCAGTTTTAGAAGTGCATATGAATTTATCACTAATCCATGTTATATGATATGTGTACATTAGATCTGATTAATGAAATAGAATGTGTACGTCATCCATTCTAATTTAGAGAATTAAACTAATAAACTGAATGTTACATGTTTCCTCTACACGTTTTTGTTTAAATGGCCATTGTTTTCATTAATCTGTTGTTTCGTGTAAACTGAATGTTACGTGTTTTTCTACAAACCATTTATGCAGAAATTTGTTCTGCTCAAGTCTCATGAGACCCATTTGATTCAAATCGAGAATTTCAGTCAATTGCATGATTGTTTCTTATGATAATCGTATTGTTTGTTCATATTGTTTTTTTTTAGTTTATTTTAAATGGCCATTGTTTTCATTAATCTGTTTTTTCGTCCCCTCGTTTAGTTTAAATGGCCATTGTTTTCATTAATCTGTTGTTTCGTCCGCTCGTTTTGTTTAAATGGCCATTGTTTTCATTAATCTGTTGTTTCGTCTACACGTTTTGTTTAAATAGTCATTGTTTTCATTAATCTGTTGTTTCGTCTACACGTTTTGTTTAAATGCCCATTGTTTTCATTAATCTGTTGTTTCGTCCCCTTGTTTTGTTTAAATGGCCATTGTTTTCATTAATCTGTTGTTTCGTCTACACGTTTTGTTTAAATGGCCATTGTTTTCATTAATCTGTTGTTTCGTCCCCTCGTTTTGTTTAAATGGTCATTGTTTTCATTAATCTGTTGTTTCGTCTACACGTTTTGTTTAAATGGCCATTGTTTTCATTAATCTGTTGTTTCGTCTACACTTTTTGTTTAAATGGTCATTGTTTTCATTAATCTGTTGTTTCGTCTACACGTTTTGTTTAAATGGCCATTGTTTTCATTAATCTGTTGTTTCGTCTACACGTTTTGTTTAAATGGCCATTGTTTTCATTAATCTGTTGTTTCGTCCCCTCGTTTTGTTTAAATGGCCATTGTTTTCATTAATCTGTTGTTTCGTCTACACGTTTTGTTTAAATGGCCATTGTTTTCATTAATCTGTTGTTTCATCTACACGTTTTGTTTAAATGGCCATTGTTTTCATTAATCTGTTGTTTCGTCCCCTTGTTTTGTTTAAATGGCCATTGTTTTCATTAATCTGTTGTTTCGTCTACACGTTTTGTTTAAATGGCCATTGTTTTCATTAATCTGTTGTTTCGTCCCCTCGTTTTGTTTAAATGGCCATTGTTTTCATTAATCTGTTGTTTCGTCTACACGTTTAGTTTAAATGGCCATTGTTTTCATTAATCTGTTGTTTCGTCCCCTCGTTTTGTTTAAATGGCCATTGTTTTCATTAATCTGTTGTTTCGTCCCCTTGTTTTGTTTAAATGGCCATTGTTTTCATTAATCTGTTGTTTCGTCTACACGTTTTGTTTAAATGGCCATTGTTTTCATTAATCTGTTGTTTCGTCCCCTCGTTTTGTTTAAATGGCCATTGTTTTCATTAATCTGTTGTTTCATCTACATGTTTAGTTTAAATGGCCATTGTTTTCATTAATCTGTTGTTTCGTCCGCTCGTTTTGTTTAAATGGCCATTGTTTTCATTAATCTGTTGTTTCATCCCCTCGTTTTGTTTAAATGGTCATTGTTTTCATTAATCTGTTGTTTCGTCTACACGTTTTGTTTAAATGGCCATTGTTTTCATTAATCTGTTGTTTCGTCTACACGTTTTGTTTAAATGGCCATTGTTTTCATTAATCTGTTGTTTCGTCCCCTCGTTTTGTTTAAATGGCCATTGTTTTCATTAATCTGTTGTTTCGTCTACACGTTTTGTTTAAATGGCCATTGTTTTCATTAATCTGTTGTTTCGTCTACACGTTTTGTTTAAATGGCCATTGTTTTCATTAATCTGTTGTTTCGTCCCCTCGTTTTGTTTAAATGGCCATTGTTTTCATTAATCTGTTGTTTCGTCCCCTCGTTTTGTTTAAATGGCCATTGTTTTCATTAATCTGTTGTTTCGTCTACACGTTTTGTTTAAATGGCCATTGTTTTCATTAATCTGTTGTTTCGTCCCCTCGTTTTGTTTAAATGGCCATTGTTTTCATTAATCTGTTGTTTCGTCTACACGTTTAGTTTAAATGGTCATTGTTTTCATTAATCTGTTGTTTCGTCTACACGATGTGTTTAAATGGCCATTGTTTTCATTAATCTGTTGTTTCGTCCCCTCGTTTTGTTTAAATGGCCATTGTTTTCATTAATCTGTTGTTTCGTCTACACGTTTTGTTTAAATGGCCATTGTTTTCATTAATCTGTTGTTTCATCTACACGTTTTGTTTAAATGGCCATTGTTTTCATTAATCTGTTGTTTCATCCCCTCGTTTTGTTTAAATGGCCATTGTTTTCATTAATCTGTTGTTGCGTCTACACGTTTTGTTTAAACGGCCATTGTTTTCATTAATCTGTTGTTTCATCTACACGTTTTGTTTAAATGGCCATTGTTTTCATTAATCTGTTGTTTCGTCTACACGTTTTGTTTAAATGGCCATTGTTTTCATTAATCTGTTGTTTCGTCCCCTTGTTTTGTTTAAATGGCCATTGTTTTCATTAATCTGTTGTTTCCTCCCCTCGTTTTGTTTAAATGGCCATTGTTTTCATTAATCTGTTGTTTCGTCTACACGTTTTGTTTAAATAGTCATTGTTTTCATTAATCTGTTGTTTCGTCCCCTCGTTTTGTTTAAATGGCCATTGTTTTCATTAATCTGTTGTTTCATCTACACGTTTTGTTTAAATGGCCATTGTTTTCATTAATCTGTTGTTTCGTCTACACGTTTTGTTTAAATGGCCATTGTTTTCATTAATCTGTTGTTTCGTCCCCTCGTTTTGTTTAAATGGCCATTGTTTTCATTAATCTGTTGTTTCATCCCCTCGTTTTGTTTAAATGGCCATTGTTTTCATTAATCTGTTGTTTCGTCTACACTTTTTGTTTAAATGGCCATTGTTTTCATTAATCTGTTGTTTCGTCTACACTTTTTGTTTAAATGGCCATTGTTTTCATTAATCTGTTGTTTTGTCCGCTCGTTTTGTTTAAATGGCCATTGTTTTCATTAATCTGTTGTTTCGTCTACACGTTTTGTTTAAATGGCCATTGTTTTCATTAATCTGTTGTTTCGTCTACACGTTTTGTTTAAATGGCCATTGTTTTCATTAATCTGTTGTTTCATCCCCTCGTTTTGTTTAAATGGTCATTGTTTTCATTAATCTGTTGTTTCGTCTACACGTTTTGTTTAAATGGCCATTGTTTTCATTAATCTGTTGTTTCGTCTACACGTTTTGTTTAAATGGCCATTGTTTTCATTAATCTGTTGTTTCGTCCCCTCGTTTTGTTTAAATGGCCATTGTTTTCATTAATCTGTTGTTTCATCCCCTCGTTTTGTTTAAATGGCCATTGTTTTCATTAATCTGTTGTTTCGTCTACACTTTTTGTTTAAATGGCCATTGTTTTCATTAATCTGTTGTTTCGTCTACACTTTTTGTTTAAATGGCCATTGTTTTCATTAATCTGTTGTTTTGTCCGCTCGTTTTGTTTAAATGGCCATTGTTTTCATTAATCTGTTGTTTCGTCTACACGTTTTGTTTAAATGGCCATTGTTTTCATTAATCTGTTGTTTCGTCTACACGTTTTGTTTAAATGGCCATTGTTTTCATTAATCTGTTGTTTCATCCCCTCGTTTTGTTTAAATGGCCATTGTTTTCATTAATCTGTTGTTTCGTCTACACTTTTTGTTTAAATGGCCATTGTTTTCATTAATCTGTTGTTTCGTCTACACTTTTTGTTTAAATGGCCATTGTTTTCATTAATCTGTTGTTTCGTCCGCTCGTTTTGTTTAAATGGCCATTGTTTTCATTAATCTGTTGTTTCGTCTACACGTTTTGTTTAAATGGCCATTGTTTTCATTAATCTGTTGTTTCGTCCGCTCGTTTTGTTTAAATGGTCATTGTTTTCATTAATCTGTTGTTTCGTCCCTCGTTTTGTTTAAATGGCCATTGTTTTCATTAATCTGTTGTTTCGTCCCCTCGTTTTGTTTAAATGGTCATTGTTTTCATTAATCTGTTGTTTCGTCTACACGTTTTGTTTAAATGGCCATTGTTTTCATTAATCTGTTGTTTCGTCTACACGTTTTGTTTAAATGGTCATTGTTTTCATTAATCTGTTGTTTCGTCCCCTCGTTTTGTTTAAATGGCCATTGTTTTCATTAATCTGTTGTTTCGTCCCCTCGTTTTGTTTAAATGGTCATTGTTTTCATTAATCTGTTGTTTCGTCCCCTCGTTTTGTTTAAATGGCCATTGTTTTCATTAATCTGTTGTTTCGTCCCTCGTTTTGTTTAAATGGTCATTGTTTTCATTAATCTGTTGTTTCGTCCCCTCGTTTTGTTTAAATGGCCATTGTTTTCATTAATCTGTTGTTTCGTCTACACGTTTTGTTTAAATGGCCATTGTTTTCATTAATCTGTTGTTTCATCCCCTCGTTTTGTTTAAATGGACAGTGGTTTCATTAATCTCTTATTTCGCCCCCTCGTTTTGTTTAAATTGCCAGCGTTTTCATTACTCTGTTTCATCTCTGCGTTTTGGTTAAATGGCTATTGTTTTCATTGTTTTGTTGTTTATGTTACCTCCTTTTGTTTAAATTGCTATTTATTATTTGAATTTTGGTGCTTTGGTTTTGTTTGCTTATTTTGCTTTTTGACAGTGCTCGCCTTTTTTCATCTATTTTTTCTAAGATGATGTATTGCTTGCCTATGCTTAGATATTTTATAAAATTATAATTTTAGTTTTTATAAAAACAACAACATATTGCTTTATCGTGGCGGTCAAACACTTTTCCGCAGCTTTGGTGTGGGAGGTGGATGACACTCCTCAGTCAGTTGTGGAAATGTTGTCACAATATTGTGACAGACAGATTGTCGTGTGGCTGCACAGAGCGCGTGGAGAGCGAGACGCCATTTCTGGCTGGCTGGCTGGCTGCGTTTTTTCGAGCCTTCGGAGAAAGTGAAGGATTGATCAGTGCAGAGGGAAGCGGAGCTGAGATGAAGAGAGGGAGGGAGGGAGGAAGAGAGACGGAGGGGAGGGCGGGTGGGGGGGGGGGGGGGGGGGGGAGCGCTCTCGCTGCAGAATCTGCCGCTCGCTGGCACTCAGTCACACCGAGAGAGCGAGAGCGGGTCTCACAGACGGCCCAGGTACAGGTACAGAGACACCCGGGACAGGTGTCCGGACCGGAGGAGGATGAGCGGGTGAGTGTGTGTCGCCAGTGTAAGGTGTGTGTCAGACTGACGAGGAGGGTGACAGTGGGAAGAAGATGTGCAATGGTCCTGATGAAGATGGTGTTCTCACGAGTGTCTACTTTTGGTCACATCTCACTGCCTGACGAAGTCCAGGATGTTTCGCTTGTCCTCTTTGTTTCTCACTCTCTCTATTTCTTTTCCTTGAAGATGACACAGCTGACACAGGTTTGAAGGTAGACATTGTGTGTGTGTGTGTGTGTGTGTGTGTGTGTGTGTGTGTGTGTTTGTGTGTGTGTGTGTGTGTTTGAGGCACGTGGCGGCTCTCATTTCCGGGAGTGTCCACACTGTCTGGTCCCCAAGGATGAACGATGCTGCTTATTTGGGGGGTGGGGGGAGTCTTCAAGGTGTGTGTGCGTATGCAGTGTAAATGACATGCATGTTTTGGCTGCCATGTGCACTATTTGATTTGCTTGCAGTCAGTGTGTTGAGGTTGCATGATCTCGTCTGCGCTCACAAAGTCACAAAAAAGACAACTTATCACAAACGCCGTCAGGAGCAATTGCAGACGATGCTTGTCTGGGTGGGTAGGGGGTGGTCATGCAGGGAGGTGTGTAAGCCAGAGACTGTTCTTTGTAAATTTTGCCCCAATGACGGTTTACCGGCTCTGATCGTGGCTGATCAATTGCCGCTACACGTTTTTCGGTGTAATGGAATCAGCGGCGGGAGATGAGACGCAGACAGACACACACGCTCACATACAGACGTTATATCTGAAGCTGCAGACAGAGGCCAGCGGTTCTGCTCACCAGAGATCCTGAGGAGGAGAAACACAGGACAAAGAGAAAGATAGACTGACCATCCGACTGGAGGCTTTTCTCCACCAACAAAGGCTCTGCCTACCCGCTCGATGGACAGCTTCAAATACGACCCCTCTTCCTGGTTTTCCCTTACCTGATGTCTGTCTGCTTTTGTGTGCATGGGATTTGGTGCATGATATACCTGTGTGTTGCGTGTCTGTGACTTTTAACTCTGAGAGAACTGCAACGAAGGCAGGAAAGGCGCATTTTATTTCCATAGGCCGAACATTTTATATTCATTAAGCCGGACAAAACAGGATGTGAGGGTGCCATATATATTTATATATATGTGTGTGTGTGTGTGTGTGTGTGTGACTAACCTGTGCGGACACCGCTGCACTCCTCCTGGTCCCTGAGACCCTAACTTGTGAGCTTTGTCTGCTAAAAATCACAGGTTAAGCTCTTGGGACCTGGGCAGAGGGCAAAAGCACTCAATCCCCTGGACGTGTCCAGACAGAGACGGACGTGGGACGGATGTCTGTGGGAGATAAGAAAGAGAAATGGTGGAAGACGACAGAGGATTCAGAGACTTAAATGTTGAATATGTTCACATGCCTATGATGATGATGGTTTCTTCTTGTTTTGAAATAAAACTCCATCTTGTACTTCTGCTGAGATGTTTTTTCTTTGGGGTGAGGGGTGCAGGAGAGGGTTGTCGCGCTAATCGCTCCGTCTGGCTGTCTGGTCGCCACTGCAGCTCATCTATAACCGACCTTTATCGCATCGGCAGCAAGAGGAAGGGCCGGATTATCAGTTATTCCCGGTTTGCTTAGGTTGCGACTGAAAACGAAATACCTTGATTTTATATTTTCTTTTTAGTGAACGTAAAATGCACAAGCATTTTATCGGTGACGCCCTTCATAGAAGATCTCAGCACCTGCACTATTAGGAAACGTCTGCTTGGCTTTATTCTCATGTATCCACCAGATGTAATGTCATTTTTTTTGTTTAATCCAATAATGTAAGATCTGTCTGATTCATAGCCAAACAAGTCTGTGTAAAAAAAAGAGCGACATATTGAACCAACATATGCTGACACCTTCATTTACACAAAACCGATTTCTATGAATAGACTTTATTACTTAGTGAAGCCCAGACTTTGTGGAAGCAGAACATGAGGCTCACAGATTATAGCGTTCGTAGGCATGGCACGTTTATATGGATCTTAATGTGTCATAATGTTGTTTTTGAGCATAGATGACATTGAGCTCCAGACGGATGGAAGTTTTAAGGGGTCCGGTTGGCACGGAGCTGTGGGCTCCTTCCTGTTTTAAAGATGTCAACTCATTAAGTCTTACGCCTGGCTTTGTTCCTTATCTCCCTGGAGTGTTTAACTTTTGAAAACCTAATTTTCCTAAATTACCCACATTAGAAATGTAGTTTCAAAACAATTGATTTCTCCCTGTTGCTCTCTCTCTCTCTCTCTCTCTCTCTCTCTCTCTCTCTCTCTCTCTCTCTCTCTCTCTCTCTCTCTCTCTCTCTCTCTCTCTCTCTCTCTCTCTCTCTCTCTCTCTCTCTCTCTCTCTCTCTCTCTCTCTCTCTCTCTCTCTCTCTCTCTAATTATATTTTTCCCCTGCTTGGTTTCACTCTGAACAATGGCGGATGCCAACTAATCAGGCTGGGTCTGTGCCACAAAGCTCCCAGCAACAGCTGAATCTCTGCCATGCTCTGTGCATACCAAGCAGTCAGCCACGACCGACGAGCGCCAGCCTGGTGCCCAACGCGGGGTCAGACAGTTTTATTAGGATCCGTCTGACACTCGGCACAGGCTGGCAGTGCCAATGCACAGATAAAATCTTGCGTGCTTCTCACGCTATTCATCTGAGCTAGCACATAAATACTCCCTCTTCCCACACGCTCTCTCACACACACGGACCATTTTATCAGCTAGACGAGAAAAGGAACAAAGACTTGGATCAAGCCAGGAATGAAGATTTGGTTGTTTAATAAACGACCCGACTTCTGAATGGTCCAGCAAGCATCAGAGTCTGATGTCTCAGCCTCACTGACTTGGTTTCATATTTAAATTTTTGGCTGGCAGCACATCGGGCCTTTTCATTTGTGTGTATCAGAGCAAAAAAACTGGTTCGTTTTCTGCCTGATAAGTCATACCAGCATTTTCAGACAGACTTCCAGAAAGAGAGACATGCAAACAAACAATAAATGAATCAACGTGAAATAGTACAATCAATGTTTTCCCCATATTATTTGTCTAAATTTCCCGATGTCAGGTTTGCTACAAATAAAACCGATGAACTGATAGAAGTTAGGATATATAGCTGGATAATGTACTGACATTACAAACAGTTACCCAAGTAAATAAGAAACCTTTTGAAATATAAAACGTACACAATCTGATACCGAATAATTGTTATAGACCGCAAGAAAGATTCTAGTGATAAATGTCAGGAGATAAAGTCTGGCCACTGAGGAATTATAAGAGCCTGCTTTTGTGTGTGTTGGGGCTAACTGTGTGCGGTTTAAATAAACTTAACATTTGTCTGGGATAAAGGTACTGAAAGTAGATTAGGCACTGAGAGCTCAGGCGGGAGAAACTGCAGGAGCCGGTTGAATTTACAGGATTACAGGAATCTTTCTTGCATTGGTTGTCAGGGATTGTTGTTGTGCATGTTATCAGCGCAGGTCAGAGGAAACACTGGGCCCTTCTCGATACTCACTGCAGGTACAAATAACAGGTGTACGCAGACAAAGAGTCTCAGAACACAAAAGAGAATGGATACTTGCACGTGCGAGAGCCAAAGAATTCACTTATTCATACATTCAAACTGTATCAGGGACCATAGAGGTGTCAATATTAGCTGTTGAATTTATCTGTGCTTTACATTCAACTATTTTGATGTCTGACTAATATTGGCCATCACCGGCAATAAATAAAACTGAAACGTTCTTAGTTTCAATTCTGACATTTGAAGCCAGGGTAAATATTGTTAATAAATTTAACTGTGATATACATTAGCATCTGTCATCATTGTTTGTTGTCACCATTTTATTAAAATAATAAGCCACTGGAGGCCATTAATAAATCAATTAGTTTCATGTCATATTGAGCCTATAAGAAATCCCTTATTGTTTAGCCACTGTTTCACACACCTCTTGTTGCCTTTATTTTTAATGTGCTATTGTTGTGGACCTTAAGTTCTAGTATATACTGGTTTTTATCACAAAACCACTTCTTTATTGTACATTTGTGTTGTTTTACTGGTTAAACCAGTTGGTAAAGAGTTCAATGCGATAGAGCTGAAATCTGAAATTGTGCTTTAGTTAAGGCCTGTTCACACCAAGAACACTAACTATAACAACAACTATGTGAACCTGGACCACAAAACCAGTCATAAGGGTCAATGAATAAATAAGCTTTCCATTGATGCATGGTTTGTTAGGATAGGAATATATTTGACCGAGATACAACTATTTGAAATTCTGGAATCTGAGGATCTAAATATTGAGAAAATCGCCTTTAAAGTTGTTCAAATGAGATCCTTAGCAATGCATATTACTACTAATAATACATTTGACATATTTATGGTAGGAAATTGATTAAATATCTTCATGGGACTTGATCTTTACTTAATATCCTAATGATTTTGGGCATAAAAGAAAAATCGATAATTTTGACCCATACAATGTATTGTTGGCTATTGCAGGATGGATTCTGATTGGCTGTCAAGAAATCTTGTGTGTACTCTGTGCTGTTATCGTTATAGTTGTGGTGCGGATTCTGCCAATCTTATATTTATAACGATTTTTAGAACTATATCATTATCGTCCAACGCTATCTCACGACCAATCCGTATGGATTTGTACGAGATGGCTAATTGGTACGACCTCACTCATATGAATTCGTACGATTTGTCTAAAACGCAGTGGCGGTAGGTTTTAAGGTGGGGATTAGGGTTAGGTCATTCATTTGACGTTAGCCACATCATAAAATACGTACAAACTGCCATGAGATTGGGTTGGATTGTCCCAGACCAGAAGTGATGAGAGAAATTATTAATGTATCACATATTTGTATACCGTGGTGTATTACGGGTATTTCCATGCAATGCAATGCATTTTCACAAACTGAAGAGGTACAACTGACTGTGTGTGTTTTTGTCATGGTCAGATCAGATGACAAAACAGAACCACCAATATTGGATAACAGTCACACACAAAAAGTGCTCTCCTACCTAGCGATTCTAGGGTTAAAACTTCAATAATATCTGTCTGCTGGGGTTTGATTAGGTCAGACAGATGTATTACAGGATTTTGAGGAGAAAATAAGAAGTCATTTTGAGAATGTCATTATTTTTATACATCTCTGGGACCCCAAATGTAAAGAAAGTAAATCAATCTCAGCAGATAGTAATGGCCTATAATTTGCCTGCATTAGTCTAGACTAGGACGTATCTCCACACGGCCCGTCACTCATGAAGTCTTTCCTCCCCGATTCATCCTGCCCTGTGTACCCTGTGACTGCCTGCCTTTCTCTGTGATGTCTGCAGTACTGCTGTGGAGGCGTTGCCAAGGAAACGCAGTATCTGGCTGGCAGCGTGCTGGAGTTATTGAACCACAACTGGCTTTTTGCTTTAGAGGATAATTAGCTTCTGTCTCACAGGTTTCTCTCAGCCGACGGGACTCCAGTGGAACCTGCGGCTGCTCCGAGCGTCTTCCTCCCGTCAGAGCTTTTAACCCCTCGGATGGTGGTTAGCGATGGCCGCAGGTGCTCCTTTTACCTGCACAAAAAAAAACAACAACACAGTGTGAGCACTCCAGCAATCCTCAAACACACACAACACACCCAACATCTTTTTGTTCTTCAGCACACAGTCAGCTCTGGCAGAGATATAAACCTGCCAGTATCCTAAAATTAACTCTCAAGTTGATCCCTGTTGTGAATGAGAGTCCAAAATAATACCTCAGATGTATTTTTGTATTAATTGATTGAGTTAATGGTTTTAATTGCTGTGTTTGTCTTTCTTTCTCTTTTTAGGTGTAGAAGAAAGATGTTATCTTCAGTTTGCAGGTAAATGGCAATTCATTTAGTGTCAATATACACATTCTTACTAAATACTAACATATGCTTTTAATTTTAAAACAAAAAAGAGAAAAATAAATATTAGTAAATTTGTCTTGTTTTACAGTAAAAACTAATCTAAACAAATATGCGTGTGTGTGTGTGTGTGTGTGTGTGTGTGTGTGTGTGTGTGTGTGTGTGTGTGTGTGTGTGTGTGTGTGTGTGTGTGTGTGTGTGTGTGTGGTGTGTGTGTGTGTGTGTGTGTGTGTGTGTGTGTGTGTGTGTGTGTTTACAGTGGTAGTTTCAGCAGGTGAGTTTGACACACAAATACACTCCTGCATTAAAGGAGGTGGACAAGAGACAGATCCAGTCGGCTTTCACACACTGTCTAGTGACACACACACACACACACACACACACACACGTATGCAGAAACCCACTCTAATTGTCTTGATTGTCCTCTTTCATATTTGTATTTTCAAATGCTGTAGATGTTTAAGACTTTCTAATAAATTCTGTTTATATTACTGTATGAATTCTTGCCTCATTTTTGGTGTCCTTCTCTTCTTCAGGTATAAATTTCTTATTTAAACTCCCTAATACATATATTTCCCCTCCACATGTGTAAGTGCAATATGTTCACAAATGAAGTAAACAATCACAAAGGCAGGTAGCTGTGGTTCTTCTTTTGTGTTACACGTTAAAGGTTGTAGCAGCAGCAGCATCGCAGCATTAGTTACATGTGAATGTGTGTGCGCAGACTTGCTGGCTTTGAGAAGTGTGTGTGAGTGTGTTTGTGACCCTGTGTGCTTGTGTGTGTGTGTCTTTACCCATAGAGCGGCTGGCCAGGCTGCAGATATCATCCATCTCCTTGTCACAAAGCGCCGGGGTTGCTGGGTAGGCAGCAGACAGCCGCTCGGCGCTGAGGATGGGAGCTGAATCCTAATTCCGCCACTCCTCTCCCCCGCCTCCCACGACGGAAAATCGTTAACCTCAGGATTGGAGAACAAAGCAGGGAGCTTTAGCCAGCTAGCTGCTGTTAACGCAAAACATCCCAGCACTCGTCTCAAAGAGACATGCTGAAATCATGCAAAGTATGTGCAGATTTACACCTTCTGTGGTTTTCGAAGATTCTATCTGTTTTTTCACAAACCTAACGTAGTGAGCTGCATTTCAAGCGTTGGAACTTTATAAGTGACTGATATGAGCATCTCACGTATTACTCTAGAGACTTGATTCGGTATTGATTTCAATAGAGTTCATTTCGCTGCTAAACTAATAGTGTGCTACTCTAATAAGTATAAAAATACATGGAAAACACAAATATCCCATTTGATTTCAGTAGAGATTGTCGTTAGCATGTTGCCAAGCTATCAGTCTATGTTTTCATTACAACTACTTCATTTGATACTTTTTTGGTATAGAAAGAAATGTAGATTGACTTAGGGCATGTTTACACAAGTTTTGATGTGTTTTTTCGCCGTTCATTTACATGACAACGGCACTTTGGGGACCTGAAACGCAAGCTTTTGAAAACAGGACGCAAGGTTTTGAAAATGATGCATTTTTTCGTCTTCATGTAAAGTACAAAATCATGAATTTGTGGAAACAGTGACTTCATGTGCTTGCGTATATATACATGTTCAAGCATGCATATTATGTGTTTGCAGCGTTATATTGCCAACCTCTGGCCTGGCATGCATAATACAGTCTTTTTAGTAATTTCCTCAGATCTGTGTGAACAGGGATCATTTTGACAATGTTCACGTCTGTTTTTAGTACATTGTTGTTGAACTACACTCCCCTTAAGCAATGTGAACAGCGTTATCAAATTAAAAACAATGGAGAACTATAAAACTACTTATTCACAAATGTTGTTCATATACAGTGAGGAAAATAAGTATTTGAAGCTATTTTGCAAATTCTCCCACTATGAAATTGTCATCGTAGGTGCATGTCCACTGTGAGAGACGTAATCTAAAAAATAAAAAAATCCAGAAATCACAATGTATGATTTGTAACTATTTATTTGTATGATACAGCTTAAAATAAGTATTTGAACACCTGAGAAAATCAATGTTAATATTTGGTACAGTAGCCTTTTTTGCAATTACAGAGGTCAAACGTTTACTGTAGTTTTTTACCAGGTTTGCACACACTGCAGGAGGGATTTTGGTCCACTCCTCCACACAGATCTTCTCTAGATCAGTCTGGTTTCTGGCCTGTCACTGAGAAACATGCAGTTTGAGCTCCCTCCAAAGATTCTCTATTGGGTTTAGGTCTGGAGACTGGCTAGGCCACGCCAGAACCTTGATATGCTTCTTACAGAGCCACTCCTTGATTATCCTGGCTGTGTGCTTCGCGTCATTGTCATGTTGGAAGACCCAGCCTCGACCCATCTTCAATGCTCTAACTGAGGGAAGGAGGTTGTTCCCCAAATCTCGTAATACATGGCCCGGTCATCCTCTCCTTAATGCAGTCGCCCTGTCCCATGTGCAGAAAAATATCCCCCAAGCATGATACTACCACCCCATGATTCACAGTATGGATGGTGTTCTTGGGATGGTACTCATCATTCTTCTTCCTCCAAACACGTTTAGTTGAATTATGACCAAAAAGTTTATTTTTGTATCAATTGACCACATTACTTTTTCCCATGACCCCTCTGGATCACCCAAATGGTCACTGGCAAACTTAAGACAGGCCTTGACATGTGCTGGTTTAAGCAGGGGAACCTTCCTAGCCACGCATGATTTCAAACCATGACGTCTTAGTGTATTACCAACAGTAACCTTGGAAACGGTGGTCCCAGCTCTTTTCAGGTAGTTGCCCAGCTCCTCCCATGCAGTTCTGGGCTGATTTCTCACCTTTCTTGGGATCACTGAGACCCCACGAGGTGAGATCTTGCATGGAGCCCCAGTCTGAGGGAGAATGACAGTCATGTTTACCTTCTTCCATTATTTAATGATTGCTCTAACAATGGACCTATTTCCCCATAGCCCTTTCCAGCCTTGTGGAGGTGTACAATTTTGTCTCTAGTGTCTTTGGACAGCTCTTTGGTCTTGGACATGTTAGTAGTTGGATTCTTACTGATTGTGTGGGGTGGAGAGGTGTCTTTTTGCAGCTAACGACCTCAAACAGGTACATATTATTTAGAATAATAAATGGAGTGCAGTTGGACATTTTAAAGGCAGACTAACAGGTCTTTGAGGGTCAGAATTCTAGCTGATAAACAGGTGTTCAAATACTTATTTGCAGCTGTATCATACAAATATATAGTTAAAAAGTCATATATTGTGATTGCTGGATATTTTATTTTAAAGATTATGTCTCTCACAGTGGACATGCACCTACAATGACAATTTCAGACCCCTCCATGATTTCCAAGTGGGAGAACTTGCAAAATAGCAGGGTGTTCAAATACTTATTTTCCTCACTGTAGATAAAAACAATAGTTCACAGCTTTCTGTGCATGGCTAAACAACCAAATAGACACAAAAATGTAAAAATCTGAATATTCACATAACACAGTCAATTTGTCTTGAGTGAAGGTAAACAGACGGGCCGGTCTGAGATTTCACAATCTGCTCAGTTACTGGAATTTTCACACACAACCATTTCTAGGTTTGACAAAGAATAGTGTGAAAAGGGAAAAACATCCAGTATGCGGCAGTCCTGTGGGCAAAAATGCCTTGTTGATTCTAGAGGTCAGAGGAGAATGGGCAGACTGATTCAAGCTGATATAAAAGCAACTTTGACTGAAATAACCACTCGTTACAATCAAGGAATGCAGCAAAGCATTTGTGAAGCCACAACACGCACAACCTTGAGGAGGAAGGGCTACAGCAGCAGAAAACTCCACCGGGTACCACTCACCTCTTATAAAAATAGGAAAAAGGGGCTACAATTTGCACAAGCTCACCAAAATTGGACAGTTGAAGACTGGAAAATTGGACAGTTGAAGACTGGAAAAATGTTGTCTCGTCTGATGAGTCTCGATTTCTGTTGAGACATTCAGACGGTAGAGTCAGAATTTGGCTTAAACAGAATGAGAACATTGATCCATCATGCCTTGTTACCACTGTGCAGGCTGGTGGTGGTGGTGTAATGGTGTGGGGGATGTTTTATTGGCGCACTTTAGGCCCCTTAGTGCCAATTGGACATCGTTTAAATGCAACAGCCTACCTGAGCATTGTTTCTGACCATGTCCATCCCTTTATGACCACCATGTACCCATCCTCTGTTTACTACTTCCAGTAGGATAATGCACCATGTCACAAAGCTCGAATCATTTCGAAATTGGTTTCTTGAATATGACAATGAGTTCACTGTACTAAAATAACCCCCACAGTCACCAGATCTCAACCCAATAGAGCATCTTTGGGATGTGGGGGAATGGGAGCTTCGTGCCCTAGATGTGCATCCCACAAATCTCCAATAACTGCAAGATGATATCCTATCAATATGGGCCAACATTTCTAAAGAATGCTTTCAGCACCTTGTTGAAACAATGCCACATAGAATTAAGGCAGTTCTGAAGGCGAAAGGGGGTCAAACACAGTATTAGTATGGTGTTCCTAATAATCCTTTAGGTGAGTATGTGTGTGTGTGTGTGTGTGTGTGTGTGTGTGTGTGTGTGTGTGTGTGTGTGTGTGTGTGTGTGTGTGTGTGTGTGTGTGTGTGTGTGTGTGTGTGTGTGTGTGACACTCGCCAGCCAGCTCTGTTTTGGAGCATGTGAATCCGTTTTTTTCACCGATTCAGTGATCTGTTTACTCAGGCTGTTGACCATCTATCTGCCTGTAGCTCTGTGCGTGAGGACAGGCTATTCTGTTATAGCTCTTGGAAGTCAGCACAGGCACAGGCCTCTTTGTTGTTTTGAACTCGACAGACAGAGTTTGCAGGCCTGGGAAACAGATCCGGTCCCACACACAAAGGAAACTTTGATTCAAGGGTGAGTAAAACAAATGCTCTGCTTGTACATTATCAAAATCTACTGGCCTTTCTTCTGAAGTTCTGCCTAGAGGGAAAGAAAGAGGAAAGAAAAACGAAATTATCTTTTATGCAAACTAAACAATCATCCCCTCTGAGAAACAAAGCCAACGCATGAATCCTGGAGTCCAAAGTAAACAGCAGCGAGCAGGGGGAAGATACAGAGCATGACTGCAACTCTTCTCTGTGTGTTATCTGGAAGTTCAGGTCTGTGTAAACTCCTTAACCTGAGAGTCCGGATCAAAACATGTTTACTGTAAGAACTACTATAGTCTAATTGTTATAACCAGCAACTTTTAATATGTATTCAGAGATGGGTAAATACCAACATTTCAGAAACCAGTGAAATATAATTATTCTCAATACCACAGCAAAAACGAATACTAGGCTAACTAATAAAAGGTTCCCAAGCAATTACTGAAGACAGTAGTAATAAAACAAGAACAGAGAAACAAATCACAAGCAATATGACAAATAAAATAGAATAGAAAAATAATAATAAATAGTTTTAAGTTTTAGTTTAGTTTTAGTGTTACCTAACATACGTACGAAATAATACAGAAATTGTTAATGTAAAATAAAACACTGCTTAGTCTTCATTGTATCAATTAAATACATAATGATATTTATTGATTAAAGCAACATAAGTGATTTAGTCATCATAAGCAGTGAGTGATTTTCTCTTTTTCTTTTGTTGTTTTATCAAAGGTGCGCTGTGTAACATTTTTTAGTAAAATATCCAAAAAATGCTACGCCAGTGAAAAAAACTTATTTTGCTCATTAAAGTACTTACAATATCTCAAATGTTTCCAACTATTTGTAAATCGTGAGAAAATGGCTATTTTAACCAATGAACCGGGACGTGTGAGGAAGTCGCCTGTCAATTGCGTCATATCTGCGTTACCCTTGGTTTTCCGGTTTTATAAAGCAGAAATGCTCTACTCTTATTGCAGTTTGCAACAAGTGTCAAAGCAGCCGCAGATTGAACGCACAGAGTAACATCATAACATCATTTTAAACACACTTAAATGTATCTAATATGATAAACAGAGCTGCGTTACCTCATATTAATAACTGGAAAAGTGGAAATAGTGCCGGCGACTGTGGCATAATAAAAGTCCCGCTGCTCACGAGCCATGTGGCGCGTTTAGTTGCTCCAGTGCCGCGGCCTTGCTCAGCTCCCACAACACTCGGTCCTGCTCTGCTTCATACTTGCCACATGTCTGTCTTGTCCTGTGCAGCACATGTGGTGGTTTGGTCTTGTTTTAATGTTGTCATGTCTCCAGTTCCTTGTCACACCACCCTTCTTGTTATCTCATTGGTTAATTTTCCCCACCTGTTCTCCCTCATTTCCCGCTTGATTTGTCACCCTTTAAATTCTCATTGTGTCTTCAGTCCTGTGCTGGTTCGTTGTCGTTGACATGTTTGATGTTGCATGCTCCCTGTCGTGTTTCCTCTTTACCTCTCCTAATGTTTAAGTTTATTGTTTTATTTTATTATTTACAACAAAATCTTATCTTCCTGCATTTGAGTCCTGGCTTCATTTTTCCTTATTGTCTCGTGACAAGACAAACCAGCCATAATGAGGACTCAGCGGAAGAAGGATCCGGCTTCGGCGGTTCCAAGTCCGGTAGTCCCGAGTCCAGTGGTCCCAGGTCCTGTGGTCCTGAGTCCAGTGGTCCAGAAAGGCTTCCTCTGTGACAAGTCTGGCTGTCCAAAGTCCGGTGATCTCAAGTTGCTGTTGACCGGGAGGTTGACTGACCTTTGACCTTTTTTCACTGCTGGTGACCGGGAGATTGAGACCATCAGTTCCAAAATGGCCAAGATGGCTGTGCTGGGTTTTTATGTGGTGGCAGTCCTGCGTGCTTGGGAGGAGAACAGGGCTTCCTCCAGAACTCCGGAGGTTATTCCGGAGCAGCCCGCGGTCGTCCTGGAGGACTTTCCAGAGCTGCCGGTGTGCATTGCCCCTGCCCAGCATCCAGAGATTGCTCCGTCCCATGCATCGAGTCCAGAGATGCCTCCGAGCTCCCTCATGAGAGGACTCGAGAACGGTGTGCCTCGCAGGTGACGCTCATGCTCAATCACGCACCGGTCTCACTCGCTCCTCCCACATCTCTCGCTCATCCACCTCACCACAGTTCACCTTTAATGACACAGTCAGCAGGTTTATTAGGCTGCTGTCACTTTAAGAGTGGATACATGGACCCAATATATTGATACACATCAAATCCCCCCATCTCTTTACCTTAACTCAAGACATAAACCGACTGTGTTTATGTGATATTGATTTTGACATTTTTGTGCGTATTTGGTTGTTTAGCCATGTACAGAAAGCTGTCCGACAGAGTTCCTTTTGTGGTATATTGCACTTTTCATAACTCTATTTAACATCAAGCAGGGTTGGAGCTAAACTCTGCAGGACAGTGGTCTTCCAGGATTGGAATTGCCCACCCCTGCTCTAACGTGTCAAAAACTCTGGCCCACTATGGCTGCGTGGGTGCGCTCAAGTCCTCCTGGGAAGTTCGTATTTACAACGTGGGAAGCAGTGTTTATGACGTCAGGTGTTTTCAAGTCACTTTCATCAGAGTAAGATGGCGGTATCTTTAAACTACAGAAAATACAAAGGTTTTTAACTGTACTTCTAGAAAATGTAGAACAAAGAATGTGCATCAGGTGTGTTTTGCCTTTTAGGTTTTTAATTTATTCATCAAGCAACTGTAAACTTTACCATTAAATATATATAAATATATAACAATACTTTCATATTTTGTGTAGGCAATTAACTTACTTAAGGGTCCTGCACACTGTGCAATTTTTCAAAATCCTTTGCGAATGTTGCTTGTCAGACTGTACGAACGTGATCCCCGATGTAAGCCATGTCACACTGTAAGATCTCAGTTATCATTAATACCAGACTGTACAACGGTCAAGGCACGTCCAGAATTTTATATCATTAATGAATGACGCGTTCGGTGACAGTGAGCTGCATTACATGCGGGATTGAAATGGTGGCTACAAAGAAATCTCTAGCTCTCGTTTTGGTCATAGTTTGTCTTGAAAAACCGAGATTTTTGATGGCCGTCGTAGGAGACGTCCTTCGCAGGTGTTTCTTACGTCACCAACTACCTTGTAACCAATCACGTCAATGTGCAGACGGGCTTTAGCATATCATTAACATTGTCTATGTTCTAATCTGAAGCAGGTCAGTCTCAAGAGAAGCCAGGTTATCCCGGTATATTTTTATGTTGACATAAAAACAACCAGGCACATTTAGCAATATAGTGGGTGAATTAGGCATAAGTTGTATATTACAACGTTATGATGAACTATATGCCTTTCTCCACTGATGCTAGTTGTTCAAAGAGTTTCTAAGGATGCTGATTTATAGAAGGCAGACTGATATGGGGAACAGGAACATGATTCGTGTAACATTAGCAACACCACACTATTAGCGTATTTATTTTTATAGTCTCCAGTTTACTTTATCTCACTTATTTTATTCCACATCTCTTATTTCTTTTACTTGATTATTCATAATTACATATGTATATATATAGCACCTTTATCCTATTCCTATTTTTATAATTTATTGTGCTTTTTTGTTAATTGTTATTTGTTGTCCATGGAGTGGACCCGTTTACATTTCACTGCCGGTTGTTTTCTGTATATAACTGTGTATGTGACAAATAAAACTCTTGAACTTGAACTTAGCTGTTTGATAATGAAGCCAAGCAAAAGGCTAATCATATTAATAACCGTTATGTGTCCAGCGTTGTAAAGAGCATTACCACTGCGTAGCATTTACCTCATGAAGTTGATCAAGTGTGTCTCTGAGCTGGTGTGAGTGTGTGGAGGCAGGGCTAACTTGCATATTAACAGTACACATAAAAAAACAGGAACTTTTTTTTCATGTTTTAAAGTCAAGTCACTTTTATTTATATTAGAGGTTGCACCGACTAGTCGACCTTAATGCTCTGTCATGATGCTTTAAAGGGATAGTTCACTTTGAAATAAAATTTTGATATGTTTTAGCTTACCTCATGGGCATCTGAGATGTAGGAGTATTTGTTTCCCCAGTAGTTTCAATTTTGATCATTTTAGGTCAAACCGTTCTTGTCTGTGCCTCACATAATGCAGGTCTATGGTCACCACCTCAAAGAGCATACACAGAGAAGTCCAAATTAAACAATCCCCCATCGTAAGTACACGCTGATGGCCTAAGACACGAAACGAGCGGTTTGTGTGAGAAAACGAACAGTATTTATATCGTTTTTACCTCTTGTACACCACAGGAAACACACACGCGCGCCCTCGGATCAGTCGGACGTAGTGGTGTACAAGAGGTAAAAACGATATAAATACTGTTCGTTTTCTCACACAAACCACTCGTTTCGTGTCTTAGGCCATCAGCGTGTACTTACGATGGGGGATTGTTTAATTTGGACTTCTCTGTGTATGGTCTTTGAGGTGTTATCCCTTTAAGCTTGACGTCGACTAGTCGCTGGCCTATAGAGGGTGCAACAGGATAAACAATTTCCTGACACACAGGCTCTGTTTTGAACAGTTAAAAATTACAAATTAATGCATACTCCAAGAGCTCTCCACAGCATGTTTGATTATACCATCTGGATGCTCTAAATTGATCGGGAGAATGCAGGCTTATTGTACAGGCAAGTTAATCATCGCGCTAAACTGCGTGCTACATTGCAACACACACACACATAGTCGATCCCACATCACTCGGAGATCGCACGCCTCACACAAAACCATTTAGTAGCGCAGAAATGTATCAACACTGTTCTGTGATTTATCAATAAAATAGCTTAGAAACTGAAAAGTTCCAGCATATATTTCTTGATAACTAAAACTCACACCTTCACTATTAGTAGAGACGCTGGCAGGTAGAATTAATTCACACGCAATCACTTAATAATGCATTCATATACATGTAAACTTTATTGTGCTACTTATCTGTATCTTATTCAGAACGAGCAGAAATCTGTGAGAAATATAACGACCATAAGACAAAAGAACTGATACAGAATCTGTTATGTAGGACCAATAACCTTATGGGCAGTGCTGTGTCATTTGCCATAGCTGTGCACAAGAAGACCCGAGTTCGAGTCTCAGCTCGAGGCTCATGGTTATTTGTTTATTAATGACGTCATCAGCGACTAGTCGATGTCGACTCGACTTTCATCACATAAATGTCGACTTTAAAAAAATGGAAGTCGTTCAACCCCTAATTTATATAGCGCTTTTTCAAAGTCTGATTGTTTTAAAGCAGCTTCACAGTGTAGACAGAAAAATAAAGCAGCAAAATTTGATTCGGCTCTTCAGCCGCTCTGGAGAAAATAGTGGTTATCTGCTCATTTCACTTTTCATATAGTGTCAATGCGGACAGATCAGTAACATAGCTGACATTTAAGTGTCCCCAACTGAGCAAGCCAAAAGCCAAAGGCGAGGAACCAAGACTCCTTCAGAGCCAGAATGGAGAAAAAACCTTTAGAGAAACCAGGCTCAGTCTGGGTGCCAGTTCTCCTCTGGCTGACAAACAAACAGTGTATAACACACGTCTCTTGTGTGATACCCAAAAAATTTGATTAATATGATTTCTGACCTGTAAGGTTGCCAGAATAATATTCATAAACACTGTTTGATAACAGGCCAGAGGACAACTGGCACCCCGACTGAACCTAGTTTCTCCCAAGGTTTATTTTTCTCCATCATGCCCTGATGGAGTTTTGGTTCCTTGCCACTGTCGCCTTTGGCTTGGCTTGCTCAGTTGGGGACACTAAAATTATAACACTAAATTTCTAATCTAAGTCTCTAGATCTAAGTCATTCAACTAAATATACAAATAAAATTAATTAATTAGGTCTTATTTAATTCTATATACTATAATACTGATCTGCCAACATTGTCACTATCTGATAAATTAAAATAAGCTGATAACATCACTGTTTTCTCCAGAACGACTGTACAGCCAAATCTAATTCTGTTGCAATATTATCCTGTTTGACACTGTGAAGCTGCTTTGAAACAATCGTCATTGTAAAAGTGCTATATAGATAAAGTTGATTGATTGATTGTATGATTATGATTCTGGCAACATTGCAGGTCTTAAGTCATATTAGGTAAATAGATATGCAAAAGATTATTCGAAAGATTTGAGTCGTCACGCTGGAGACAGGTTTAATGAGGATGTTGTGTCAATGCGTCATTTACAGAGGGGAGTTTAACTGACAGGCTCTCTGTAGACACTCCAGAGATGCACTCGTCATGTCTGGGTGCAGGTCCACAATCTGATCTGGATACGGCCCAGATCCGACTGACTGCAGTAAACCTCGGGATAAACTGAGAGACTAACATTAGCATAGATGCCACTCTTTTTATAATGTAACGAGTTCATCAGGTGTTATGGGATGTGTTTCCGGTTCTGGCTGACCTAGTTAATGTAGCCTAACAATCATTTAACTGATTTGAATTATAGAAATTGATAATGTTCTGCGTGTATGCCATGGTAAAGAATTGCGTTTTTAGTCTAGATTTAAACTGACAGAGTGTGTCTGCTTCCCGAACAAATACTAGGAAGACTGTTCCAGAGTTTAGGTGCGAAATAGGAAAAGGATCGACCGCCTGCAGTTGATTTAGATATTCTAGGTATTATCAACTGGCCAGAGTTTTGAGGACAGCAATAGACGTGATGAAGTATAATGCGTTAAAGGGGTGATGAATTGAGAAATCAGCTTTCCCTTGAGCTTTTGATATATAAAAGGTCATGGTAATATAAGAATATCCTCTAAGTTTCAGAGCTGAAAACTTCCCTGTTAGTCAAAGAAAAGCTTTTATAGACACCAGGCTCTTCAAACGGTCCTGTGCTTCATACTGACGTCACTGCGCGACAAAACACCGCCTCTACAGAACGTGTAATTCAGTAGCCCCACCCACCGACTCATGGAGCTGTTTGGTCGATCACAAGCCAGCAGCAATAAACATGTGGAAGAAGATAGCAAGCAAGATATTGTGGAAGAACACAATTGCTGCATAAGCTTACTTCGGATCATAATATTAGGAATGTGTGATACTTAATTTATTTTTAATGAAGTTCCAGCTCCCGTAGGGAAGACAGTGGTGTTCAGTTCACTGCGGGAACGTTTGTAAACAAATCTCCGGTCGATGCTGGATTTGGATCTGACAGGAATGGTGCAACACACATGTGAGTAAAACGTGTTTTTATATGTAATAGTACTGCATTGTTATAGATCGTTTTGCTTATTTGTATGTGTCTTACAGAAACATACCTCAGCACGGGCCAGGACTCGCAAAGCCCAGCAGGCCGATCAATCTCATTATATTCCGTTCTTGTTCTGCGAATCTCTCTCTCAAGTAGACATCTGAAGGGCGGCGCGCGCATGCACGTGCATGTGTGTGCGCACAGTTCGTGCGCTTATATCGTACGATCCTGCGGGCTATGTGTATAAAAATAATAGTCCAATCAATCGCGGGTCGATGAGAAATAAATCATTGTGTTTTTTTGATGAAGACGTTTATGAGCCCTGTGATCGAGAGAATCATTCCGGTTGCTGCTGCTCCCTCAATCTCTCCCTCATGTGAACAGACAGGGGAGCTGATGCTCATTAAATATGCAAATCATATCCAATCCTAGCCGTGGGCGTTTACTTCCAGGTCTCCAGTACGTCATGACCATCAAAACCCAGCGTTTTGGAGAGAGCCTCAAAACCAGTGTAGAAAAAAGCCTCTTACTTATTAGTTATGATGTTTTTGAATGTAAAAACCACACAAACATCATTAGCTGACCTCAGACAACAGTATAAAAAAATAAAACAAGCCAGTTCATGAGACCTTTAAGAGCTTGCTCAGGTACCGGTGGAGCTAAAACATTTAGTGCTTTGTAAGTAATAAACAAGATTTTAAAAAGTATACAACAGAGGTGGACAAAGTACACAACTCTATTACTTGAGTAAAAGTAAAAGTACTATTGGTCAAATATTACTCCGTTACAAGTGAAAGTTGTAAAATCAGATTTTTACTAGAGTAAAAGTAGAGAAGTATTTGTTTTCAAAAGTACTTAAGTATTAAAAGTACATTTCCTTTTTTATGCCAATGCATTATTTTATTATTATTGTATAAATGCACATTATGCCATCATAGTTTAAGCCAGTCAGTGATGCTCCATCTGACATACTAGCATACGACTAACTTAAACTCATTTAAATACTTGTAGAAAAGTTACAAAGCTCTTTACAAAGCTGCTGTCACTTTAAGGCCAAATGCACAGATCCAATACACTGATACACATCTGATATTCTCCCAACTTTACCATTCTCTTTTTCCCAGACGCTTATATTTTTTATATTTTATAAGACATGCATCAAGTGTATGCCAACTAAACTAATCTTGATTTTTTTAAAAACTGAATCATACTTTCAAAATATGGCTATGGGTGCACACAGTGCCGAGGAACCGTCTTCTTCCATTTTGCTATGAACTGGTCAGTGTTCAAAAAAAGTTACCACTTCTGCAACAACAACAACAACAAACATTTTAAAGAAGGAAAAAATCATCCACCGACTTTCAGAGCTGCAACAGAAACGACTTTCAACCTTGATAGAAATGTAGTGGAGTAAAATATATGATATTTGTCTATCAAATGTAGTGAAGTAGAAGTCATAAGTTTCCAGAAAAAATAATACTCCAGTAAAGTAAAGATACTCAAAAAGTGTACTTAAGTACAAGTAGCCTAAATGTACTTAGTTACTGTCCACCTCTGGTATACAATGTTTAATAGGTAGCCAGTGCAGTCCAATGATCATACTTCCTGGTAGTAAGAGTTTGGTGATCAAAGATGAGTTTAATAGATACATTTATTGACTACAGGGGGGATTTAAATGTTTTTAAATAAAAATTATACTTTTTTCTTTTCAAATACTTAAATAGGCTATTTGTGTTTTATATACATATGAAATAAATTGCATTTTATACGTTTACCATGTCGTGATTTGATTGAGCATTCCCGCACAGTGTTGGCATGAGATTTTGTCACATCAGTCTCACTCCTGCATGCATGATGTTATAGTGTCATGTTCCTCCTTTAAAAACGGTGATAGTTGATGATAGCCTCGACATCTTCAGCTGACTGGAGGAGGGCTTTCCTGCGCTCCGTAGAGGAGACGAAGAGCCGCTCAGAGGCCACGTTTTCTTCTGTCGCTCAGCTGCTCAGCGATGCCTGTTCTTTTCCTGGAGCTCTTACACCAACACTCATACAGCTGTGTGTTAGACATGAGCGCGCACGTCTGTCGCAGACCGGGATCTGACAGCCGAACCCAGCCAGAACACGAGGGGAACTTTTACAGCATGCAAACAGATGGAGCCGCCCAGCTGTGGCGGATGGGCAACCCGTGAGACGGACGAGAGGCTTGTTGGAGTGAGTGTCCCGTCCACAGGACAGCTGTGAAAGTTCAACGGTCTGTGAGATGAAGTCCATCATCTTGTTGACTCGCACCTACGCTTTGAAGAATAAGAGCTAGCCTACCTCACTTCAGAGTCAGACAAAAACAGGGCGAGATATTCAAATTCTGGGATAACTCAAGATAATTGATCAATAGCCTATTGATTTTTAACAACTAGGCCCATTTTATCCAGGTCTAAATTAAAACTTTTTTTATGAATAATGAAATAATTTTAAATGCTACAGTGACATTATAGGCTACTACAGTATGAACAACGTGTATTTTTTAAGTACATTTAACTGTTAAACATATGATAGATTACATCAGTGAAAAATAGTGATACTAGGCATGGCCAATACTGATAAGCCGACTATTATTTTCATATTAGCTATCACTAATAAAGATAACTGACCGATATTACAAATTTAAATTTTTTATTTTTTAAATAATTAGTAGGCCTATACAGTGTGAAAAATGTATATTTATTTTAATATTTGCTTAATATTGCATTTATCTGTGTTAATTATTATTATTTTTTTATGAGCATTAGAGCCACTGTACTTACTCACATTTTTATCAGCCATAATGTGATAATTATTTCCACATTATGGCTGATAAAAATAATAGGCTGATATTAAAAAAAAGTTATTTTAACTAAAATAATATTTATTCTTCAAGTGATTTTATGTATTAGCTACAACATAATGTTGTCTGAAAACTGTATATTTATTTTGCGTACATTTAACTGTGTTAATAAATTACTAATGGTTTGAAATATGATCTTGTTAGATGACAGAAAAGGTAATCTAAATGTGAAGGAGCACAGGAATCCTAACATGCAGGAATACAAGACGTGGGTTATTGTAGCCTGAAGACCGTTGGCCTACGCTTCTACTTTTCCAGAATTATTATTATGAAGTTTGCGTTGCCATGGCGATAAAACTACTGCAGCGCTGATGGTCAACACAGGTGAGTTATCTGACCCCGGGCTCTGGCTGACCACTCATACTGATGAGAAATCAGCTCTTCAAACTCCTGCTGAAACACTAACCTCTGACCAGCAATAATGTGACAGAGATCAGCGGTAATATGGCATTACAGCCCCATCATTCTCCTGTTTAGTGGAGTGACATTTAATAAACACAGAGCAATCATTCTTATAGCTAATACATATCGCCTCGTTCCGTAGACAGCTAAGCTCTTTGAAATATACATTAAATCTGTTTTCTGAAGGATTTCTCACAGAACTATGTGGACTGAAACTCAAACCTGCATATGGCTTCATATAAAAAGCTTAAACGACATGCTGATTATAAACCTGCATGGTTATCAATATGTCACAGCATAACTGTGGTAAAGCAGTCTGGCTGTCATATGTTTTTCAGAAAGTAATGATGTGTTTTATTAAATAAAGTCGCAGATGTTACACTTAAAGATAAACATAGGAAAATCCACGCTGAAGTAGTTTCAAATTCAGCTTAGAGACCATGTCTATGAATAGGACATAACAAATAGTAAAGAAAGTCTCCTCTTTACAAACTGGATTTCTAAATTGCTTAGGATGCAAAAGTAACTACATCAAGAAACATCAGTAGCAAATAAATCTCCAGTGGCTTGTTCCGGGCACTTAAAGAGTTGATGTTCTTTTAAAAAGAAACATTAGGGACATCTAGTGGACAAATGTATAGATGCTTGGGGTTCGTCCTATACAACAGGGGTGTCCAAACTCCCCAATACTAAACAAACCTGCTCAGAAACTTCTAGTATGCCTAGTAAGTGTGTTAATTTGTGTTGGAGCTGAGCTCTGCAGGACATTGGCCCTCTAGGAGCAGGATTGAACACCCCTGATATACAACTAAAGATTTTCAAATGAGTCATGTTGTGTTCTGAGATCTTGGTCATGGGGTAAATTAAGTTAAACTGGGCCACTTTTTGCCATTCATCTCTAAAGAGTGGCTCAACCTGAACACACCCTTTATTTCTAACACGTATAATGAGGTAACTTTGTAAGGTGAATGTGTTTTTATGTTATTATCAAAATTATATTATTACTATTTAAATAGTTGTCTTTAAGTCAGTGCCTATTTTGTTGTATTTAAATTCAAACACAAAGTACAGTCGTTGTATTCTGAGGAAATTTAGCAACGTTAATGACTCATCTAGCACTGTACAGATTTTTGTCCAATAAAATTGTGTCTAGGTTTCTCCTACTAATAGACTATTACCTGCGACCAGTAGCAATCAGTAATTAAAGGCAGGGTAGGCAATTTCTGAGAGGCTAGCAAAGGCTGCGTACGAAACCTGGAAAGTGCTGCCTTCAGAGGACACATTTCAAGGTAAGAAGGAATGTCTGAATCCAATGTTATAGCTTCACTTCCTGTCTCCTGAGACCTTCATCTGATCGATTTTTGAAGGCAGCATAGATGTATCCTTCGCCGCCTTTGAATACCCACAATCCTGTGCATTCCATTAGGTGACAGTTGAACTAGAAAAACAAAGATGGTGTCTGAAAGTTGCGGCTTCTGGTCATTTTGTGTGTAAATGTACGTTTTTGCACAGCGCTTTCCACTTCTAATGTCATTTCTAGCGATAAATTACTACTGTAGGCTAGTAATTAAATATTTGTTTAGTTCTCACCAAAGCTCGCTTTATTTTTCTGTAGATCATAAAAACTGTTACGATACCGCAGAAGTCTGTCGGGAATCAGTTTCAGTGAGGGGCCTTTGTGCGTAAACGCTGCCTTAAAGTCATTGCCTGATAAGGCAGCGAAGTGAGCTGCCTAGGTTTTCAGATGCAGTCAATATCAAGCTAACTTTGAAAGCATGTGATTCCAGCCTTCCATCAGAGCGTCTCCAAAGCCACGCCTCCTTCAAAACGCACGAATGTAGAGTTTGCAAAGAGGCGCCGTTAAATGATCTCATGTCTCAAAGAACATAACATTAAACAATGAATGTAAACAGTTTACAGAGCTATAGTTGTACCACTTGACTGCTGCAGATTCATTTCAGCGTTGATAGTATTGTCCGAGTCTTGACATGAACCGCTCCGAGAAAAAAATCACGGGTTGCCATCTTGTAATAACAGTTACAGCATAAGCTCTACAATGCGCTGATGACGTGTGATGTCTTCTCGAGAAAGTTGAAAAGCGGAATGTTTTTCAATGAATGAGTTTCGACGGACCGATTATACTGGAACACCAAATAGCAGTCACGAGTCACGACAAAAACAAACCATAGTGAACATGAACGAAGAAGCTGATGAGACGAAAGGATGGAAGCGTCACCAAAAGCATGGTTGTGTGCAAGCTTTACAACAAGGAATTTGAGTATCATCGCAGCACATCGAGCCTGAAATATCCCAAATATGCTTTTGCTACACTTAATGGCAAACATTGCACTGGTCTGCTGGACTGAAATAAATAAATATTTTGTTGATTAAGCTTATGTATTCAGTCATTATTCAATGGTATACTAAAAATCCATGTGAAAAATTACTTCTCATTGTTCTCAGGTCAAATATTTATATGCGATTAAAATGCGATTAATTTCGATTCATTAATTACAAAGCCTCTAATTAATTAGATTAATTTTTTTAATCGAGTCCCGGCCCTAATATATATATATATATATATATATATATATATATATATATATATATATATATATATATATATATATATATATATATATATATATATATATATATAAACTACTTCTATTATTGATTGATATCAGGATGTAAAGAGAGTTTCTAACAGTAGCCTAGCCATTAACATTTAACCTTAAGTGTTTTTTTTTTTAAATGCTTACCTTACTTTTAAGCCCCATAACCTGCACAAACTTACTGTTTTATAGGAAATACGTCAACAAAGAAAATAAATGAAGAGAACGTTTCATATCTTATGTTGCTAGCTTTCGCCAGACATCCATTACATTAACCAAAATGCCCTCCATAAGCAATGATGTGTAAAATGCTGATGGACTAATAGGCGCGGGCCGCTGCTTAAGCGATATCTGTCATATAGGCCTAGTGGTGACTTTTTACAAGCTATAGCTTAAACTCTCTGACCTGATGAGATTTGGTGCCGCACGCACAGGTATCCAGAAGGGGGCAGCAACGCGTCAGTCTTCCGTAATTAATATAGGCCTGTAATGTAGAATAATATCTAATCTGAGAAACCTGACAAGAAAAACATGTTCTGCGTTCCCCATCGTTGATAATGTGACACTAATGTTAAAGGATGGTTTGATAAAAACAAAATCTCTGCATGGATGAGACATTTAATTTGTAAAATTGAAATAGGTGATGAATGGCCAGTAACCCTTAACACACAAACAGTTCAGATAGGCCTACCACACATACTGTCTCATCATTTCATCAAACATATTGCTCAAATGCGATCTGCCGTTTATGTGTCCCGGGAGGCCCCATGGCTGCATGAGAAATGCTAAACTAATAGGAATTGATTAGAGACGGATCTCTCGGGCTGTTCGTTCCCAGCGGTTGTGCTGATTTATGCAGCCTGTCAGTCTGTCTGATGAAGACAGATGCACTCAGAATCAATGCTGCACAACTTCACTTCAGTTTGCTGCATTTTAATGGCTTTAATTCAAAGAGGAAATTATTATTATTATACAGGCTGATTGAAGTGGCGGCAGATGGAGAACACGTGTGTGCGCACGTTTGTGTGCGTGTGTTTGTTCCTGTTCCCAGAATTCAAACACACAGGTGTCACACGCCACAACCAGTGATATCCTTCAAATAAAGAAATATAGCAAATACATGGGAAGAAAATTACTTTTAAACTGCTTGACAGGACTTGCATGAGTGTTTATTTAATTGACAGTCATTTAATTTCCGTCTGTCAGTGAAAAAAAAGTAAATTAGTTTCACTGATTTTCATAGACGTGAATTAGAGAGGTTTAAAAATGTTGTTATGTGATTAATAATTATTCGAACCCGACGAAAATATATTTATTATTCAATGTTATTGAAGTTATATTTATCTGCAAGAGCATTGTACATTTTTAGAAAGACACACTTGGTCATTAAAGGCCCACTGAAGTGCCTTGAAAGGCGCCGCATTATTCAATGTGTTGACGTAATTTCCCCTGGCTTCAGCTGTTAGCAGCTCCTCCCCTTTTTTGAAACAGCCAATAGCGTTTCGTTAATACACCGTTTGACTAGAGCGCAAGAGCGGACCTTTCTGTTTGGTAAAGACAGTTTCCTCTTACACTGTTTATCATCATAGTCTCCTCCATATCGCTTTAAAATGCAGCATTCTGTGCAGAATTCAAATGGGACATATGTTTGTTGTCTGCGCCGACTCGCGCATACGATCCGCGCTGCTCTAGTGCAAGGGGGTAATCTATTACTCAGAAAGCGTTCCACCCATAGGGGCTGCCATTGCTAACCAAGCCATCACCTGCTGTTAGCATCCCATTGACTCCCATTCATTTTTGAGTCACTTTGACAGTTAATAACTTTACATCTGAGGCGTTTAAAGACTCCATTTGTCCACTGTTTATTTCTAAAGAAACACGACAATGCATAAAAGGCTCCGTTACCTTGTATCTTACACTATCGCCCCGCAGAAGCTGTTTTTGTAAAAATAGGCTAACTAGTGCTTCATAACCAACGCGACTCTGTCGCACAGTTGAGAAATTACCGTATAGACCTGAGGAGACGCTCGCAGGCAATCTTTTACTGTCTATGAAACAGTCGGGGGGACGTGGAGACATAAAGTCTGATAAAGTCAAGGGGGAAGAATGGAGAGAAGCCAATAGTGAGCCAAAAGCAACGGCAGAAAATATTTAAACAACGGGATTCAGATTTCACTTTCCACATCTACTAGAAGACCTACAGCTGTCAGACAGGAGGCTCACGTCACATCTACGTCGTCAAGCTCAGTCTGAGACTGCGCAGTACGCTCAGCCATCAGGAAGTGAGTGCTCCTATACTGACATTACTTAACGCCGTTGAAGTCAATGGGATAGCTCTGTCCATTTCTTTTACTGTCTATGCTCTAGTGTATGTAGTCTAAATTATGTAGTCTATGTATGTAGTTTAGAACACAGCCGTTGGGGTGTGTGCGCTGCTACGGTGTGTGAAACTAACGTGAAAACAGACTTTATTCGCCTCAAATGAAAGCATATTAATTTTACATAGTTTTGGAACATGCAGCTTATTCATAACTTTAAAGCTAACACAGTCATACTAAAAGCTAAAAAACTTGCATTTTGATTTAAGTGGACCTTCAACTTGCATCATTATGCAAACACGAGAGAGCAAAAACTCAACGTGAAAGCCTCACAACTGGGAAATCAACGCTACTACATTTCTCTGATATGGTCAATTAAATTGAATGTGAATTATTATTATTTTATTATTAGTATTAGTTATTATTATAATTTTTTCAAGTAAGAGCAGGCACGGACATTTGCAATTTTAATAAGCCTGCAAGGCTTCCGGTGTCTCCAGTTATCTGTCATTTATTATTGTTTCCAGTTATTTTTAGCTTGTTATGCTGCTTGGTATGGCAAACTAGTATTTCTAACCACATGTTAATTTATTCTCTTAATTAAACATGCTGGTTTATAGCGAAGTTTTACAGTTTACTGCACTTCTCGTTATATCGGAAGTGTAGCACATTCAAAGAAAACACCTTACTTCCGCGTTGAAAAATAAGGTGGATAAGGTGAATGCAGCAACACTAAAAGAAACACCTCTCATCATTTTCAGGTTGTCATGACTGTGATAGGACCGCAAACAGCACCCAGAGGGCCAAATCATATTTGCCATTAGGCTATTTTTATGCTTTATTTCATTTGGCGTTTATGCTTTGAGTGGTTCTAGTTTAAAATACTTGTTTCACAGATGGGACTTAGATTAAGCCAGGATTAAGCCTTAGTTAAAATAGGACATTTATCTTTTATGATTGTGCCTTAGAAAAGAGCACTGGTGTCATGTGCATCTTGAGACAAAGCAAGAGCTCTGACATAGGCTATTTTGTGGGTGCTTTCACATCTCTAGTTCGGTTGATTTGGTCCGAACCAAGGGCAAACAATTATACATTGTTGCATTTTTCAGCTTTTTTGGTTCCCTTTCACACCACACTGATTTGTTTTGGTCCGAAGCAGTTGAAACTATAAATGCAGGCACATGACAACATCCACATCACTCATTGGCCATGGCATATTTCCTAAACTGCTTTTCAATTGGTCAGAATTTACGTGTGGAAAAATTCCAACAGAAAAGGAAAAGCCAGTAAATTACACAACACTAGAGAGAGACGAATGCACGGGCTGGTTTTGTCCCTGGCCATAATCTAATGTGTGTATTTACTAGTGAAGTCCGATTCATTTCCACAAACCGGTTCTTCTCGGACAGTTCGGCTCAATCACCCTCGCCTCGGTAATCCTCTGCAAACTTCGACAGATGTTTGAACCGCATCAGTTCTTTTTCCGTCGTGCGTCGTGTTTCCGGACGTGCTACTTTGGCTTCTGTGTCTTGCGTCCTCAACACAGAACTAAAGTTCGATTCATTTCGATTAGTGACCCGGCTCGACCCTAAGGGTGCGTTCACATTTGTAGTTCGGTTAGTTTGGATCATTTGGTCTGGACCAAAAAAACAAAAATAAAACATATCAGTGTTGGGCAAGCTACATGGAAATTGTAGTGAGCTAAGCTACCATTAAATTAAGCTTCACTGCACTGAAGCTACCCCCCTGGGAAATGTAGCAAGCTAAGCTACAGCAACTTAACAAAAGTAGTTTACTACATCTAAGCTATACTTTTTATTTATTTAATTTTATATTTAACCAATAACTTCATTCATATCAATGCTATCAATAAAATTGATCAATAAAATCAGTGATCAATAAAAGTCAAGCATATAGACATGCATACTTTTTCAGTTATTCAAAAACTGTCCGAAATCAATTTGGCAATAAAAACATAATATTAACAAAACCAGGTGTTGAGAGTATGTGTGTGTTCATCTGTGTGTATGATATGCATACACACCTGCGTGTTTGCATTCATGCTCAATTTAGACTTAGCACTTTTGCAGGACAAACTGTAAGTTAATTTACAACTCGACTTACAAAAAAAAGTCAGAAAGTAGGCCTACAGTAGCAAAATAATGAAGACCTGCTCCAAACAGTACCACCAGGGGCGTGGGACTGGGGGGATAAAGGGTACTGAGTAACCAGGGCCCGAGGCAGGGGGGGGGCCTTAGAAGTCAGTTTTCTATACATACACATACATGGTACGGGGGCCCAGCAAGATGGTTTGTACCCAGGGCCCAAAATTTGGTGCTACGCCACTGAGTACCACCATGGCAAAATATAAAACATGTAGCCTGTGTGTGTGTGATCTATCTCCCACACACATGAAACAAGTTTATTTTTTTAATTCATATCAAGAGGTGGCCAGGCTGGAGCCCTATACTTTTAACAAGAGGTGTTTATTCAAGAGACACAACAGATCCTTTTCTCGAGAATATGAAGCAAAACTTTATTAATAAAGGTATCTATGTGGGAGGAGTGCTCTGATTGGCCGGGCCGCGGCACATGCGGGAACCTATGGTGAGGTGGCTGAGAGGAACGAACCAATGGGGGCACTCCAGAGAGACCTCCGAAAAAGGGGCTTATTTAAGCATACAGGAGGCTATATAAGACCCTGATTCGCCATAGGTGTCAGATTTTATCTCCTTCGGAATCAAGCAAACCGCCGTCGAAAAGCAACCAGCGGAACTTTCCTGCAGCCCTGAGGACGCTGGATTCCCACTGGGTCTCCGCCTTCAGTCACCTGCGTTCCAGCTGCGCCATCCGTCGTTAAATATTCTTTATTCTGTGTCTCTATGTTGTGTGTGTGTGTGTGTGTGTGTGTGTGTGTGTGTGTGTGTGTGTGTGTGTGTGTGTGTGTGTGTGTGTGTTGCCGCTGCAACACCACTTCAAAGAGCTTACAGGCTTGTTCTATGCGAGGACTCTCTCCCTCTTCTCTCGTTCCGACGCGCCGAAGAAGCGCCGCGGAAAGACGGAGCTCTCCTCACTTTCCCTCTTCTCTCGTTCTGTCACGCTGAAGAAGCTCCACGGAGAGAGAATGTTAGAGGACATGAGCAAACTCAAGCCGAAGCTCTCTTCACTCTGCCGCGGCTCTTCTTTCCGCCGCCGGCGCAGAGCTTTCCTCACTCTTCCTCTTCTCTCGTTCCGTCTCGCTAAGAACCGCCGCTGATGGAGAATACTAGAGTAAATAAACAAACTCGAGCCTAAGCTCTCGACACTATGCCGCCGTGCTGAAGAAGCGCCGCGGACAGACAAAGCTTTCCTCACTCTTCCTCTTATCTCGTTCAGTCGTGCTAAGAACGGCCGCGGATGGAGAATACTAAAGTAAATAAACAAACTCGAGTCGAAAATTTTGTCACTATGCTGCCGTGCTGAAGAAGAGCTGCGGACAGACAGAGCTTTCCTCATTCTTCCTTTTCTCTCGTCCCGTCGCGCTAAGAACCACTGCGGAACGAGAATACTAGAGTAAGTAAACAAACTCAAACCGAAGCTCTCGTCACTATGCCACCGCCGCCGTGCTGAAAAAGCGCCGCGGACAGACGGAGCTTTCCTCACTCTTCCTCTTCCCTCGTCCTGTCGCGCTAAGTACCGCCGCGGACAGGGAATACTAGAGTAAGTTAGACGAGCGAACTCAGGCTGTTAGATATGTCAAGAACGCGGCTTATGTCACAGCCATTGCAGCCAACAAGCAGTGCTTTTCTCCATCTAAGGGCTCTATCTGCAGCCCTGGCAACACGATTGCTTATATTGCGTTCTGCCTATACACAATCATTCATAAGCACCATTACACTTTACCATAGATCTGACTATGTCCGGTCAGGTGTTCAAACGAACCGACTCTTCCGGTTCTTTTCATTCCCCTTATGAAGCCCGCCTGTGTCGGTCTCTCTAGAGTTTTTTTGACTTTCCCTCATTCAGTTGGGGATTTTGGGTCAGTCAGCACGCACTGCGTTTTACATTGTGTTCCCATAAAAAATACGAGGAACCTCTCGATAGGGAACGTACTTGGTTACTTTCATAACCTCGGTTTCCTGAGTGAGGGAACGAGTATTGCGTTCCGCACCTTGTTCGTGCTTATCAGGTATCGCTTCAGTCGATTTTTAAAATCTGACACCTATGGCGGATCAGGATCTTATAAAGCCTCCTGTATGCTAATATAAGCCCCTTTTTCGGCGGTCTCTCTGGAGCGTCCCCATTGGTTCGTTCCTCTCAGCCGCCTCACCATAGGTTCCTGCAGGTGCCGCGGCCCGGCCAATCAGAGTGCTCCTCGCGCCGGGCTATTGCCGTGCAGCTGCACTACGCTTTACATAAGATACCTTTATTAATAAAGTTTTGGTTCATATTCTCGAGAAAAGGAGTTTTTCCCATACACAATACTCATTCCCTCTCTCAGGGAACAGTACATTAAGCTAGTAGCGTAACTACTTGTAACGACGCTACTGCCCAACACTGAAATATATAGTCCTGGTCCACTTAGCGTTCACACTAGAGTTACCAAACCAAAGGCAAAGGGAGATGGTCAAAACCTGATTGGTCGGCTTATATGACGTAGGAGCTTGCTTACCGAACATTCAAAACAATGCTGTGTGCTGGATTAAATGTAATTATGAGTGTACATATGGCATTATTTTTACCAGCTGAGAATTTACAAAGAACTCATAAAATTTTCAAAACATTCAAAGCAGCACCAGGATTTCCTCCGTTGTATGCAGAAACGAAGATCTGTTGCAAAAGAGACGGCAGTTCCAACACAGTTCCAATGGGCAACACAGGTCCTTTGATGAGAAGAACCAGGTATGCATTTTGTGCATTTTTTCTAACATTTTCGAAACATGATCGGACCAAATATTGATGAGGCACTTACCTCCTCGTTGCCCCCCGTTTGCCCTCTAACGTTAACGTTACTCATTTTGGATACACCGATCTTTCCGCGTAGTCAAATCAGCTGACATGTAGTGTCGCATCTTGTGATATTACGCCCTTTTTCTGGTTCGTTTACATGCCTTTGGTCATATATCAATCAAACCACACCAGAGTTCGTTTGGAAGCGGACCGAAACCCATCTTTTTAGCGGTCTTGGTCCGCTTGTTTGGTGCGCACCAGGGTTCGGATGGCAGCGTTCACATATGTTCAAATGAACCGCACTAAACGAGCAATCGCACCAGGGTTCGTTTTAATCGAACCAAACATGACAAGTGTGAACGCACTCTAAGATATGCCAGTGCAGTTAAAACAGCTCAAACATGCATTTCAGTCTGGTACTAGGCTTAAGCTTTGTCTGTAAAACCGGGCAAAGGGTTTTAGTTAAATTTTTTCCTCTGTCCCAACACGTTTTGTCATTTAGAAGTATTCTGCTTTATTCTCTTCTCTGAGAAAGAGTGATCGACCTGTGCAAAATATTGTATCCTTTCTTGCAAGCACATCTTTAAAGTCTAGACAGGTAGAATGACAGGTGATAACCTGTATGGATCAGTGTTTCATGCAATCAATCTTTTATGAACGACTGTGTGCGTCTTAATCTGACCTTAGAATGGTCCTTTCGCTTGCCATGAAACATCTGCCATTTCTATTTACAGAGTAAAGAGTCATCATTAATAAATCTATCAAAAACATTTCCTCTGATTCTCATTCATATCACCAGCAGCACTGGATGTGTTTTCTAATGAGAAAAATGTCAATACGAGCTTCACTTCCTGTGACGGCTGTCTTCGCCGGTGGGCTACACCAGCTTTCATGAGGTTGTCATGGTGATCAAACAGCCGTTGTGGTGCTTTCTGACAGAAGAACAGAGCAGGCAGCTTGACATGACTGAAGCATGACTGAGCTCTCGTAGTGCAGGGAAGACACATGCTTTGGTCTAAATTACAGCTGACAGATGTTCTATTCATTTTTTTTCTCCAATTTTTTATTCAAACCCCTTCTGTTCCTGTTTTTAATTACTTATGTTGTCCCTGTGTTGGGATTTTTAGATTGAATGCAGGTGGTTTATTCTACAGTGCTTATATGCTTTGAGAGTTTGAGAGCCGGTGTATGATGTTTACTTTTCCATTTCTCCTGAACTTTGAAGTGAATATGTGATTTGTTGAGTCGTGAGCGGGTAAAAGGTTTGGACATTAGGCTATGTGTGTTTGCCGAAATTGCCATGTATATCTACATCTCATGCTCAGAGATAAGATAAGCATTTTTTTTTTTTTATGTTACCCAAAAATGTATATTTGTTCATTAATTACTCACCCTCATGTTGTTCCAAACCTGTAAGACTTTCAATCATCTTCGGAACACAAATTATGATCTTTTTGATGAAAATCTGAGACCTTTCTGTCCCTCCGTTGACAGATCCGCAACTGACACTTCAAAAAGATCATAAAACAAATTGAACATTTTCTGAAGAGACACGGTCGCTTTATATGATGAACAGATTTAATAAATGAATAAATAAATAATGACAGATTTTGAAGTTCTGGGTCAACTACTCCTTGAAAGTTCATGAAACTTACTTCTTTAAGTTAAACCAACAAAAACCAACCAAAATTTTTTACACACTGTGAAAAATTTGTGGTGGTTTTTGTTGGTTTAACTTAAAAAAAGTAAGTTACTTGGTTGCCTTAAAATTTTGAGTTTATTGAAATTAAAAATTTGAGTTGATACAATGAAGGAAATTAGTTTAATAAATAGAAACTCAAAATATTTTTGTATCTGAACCACATAAAAAATTTGATAAATCATGAAAATAGCACAATTTGGCATGTTTCTCTGCATCATCAGAAATAAAACACACATTATTACCCAATATGCTTACAAAATCTTTTAATAATCTTTTAATAAAGGTTGTCGAATCCCAAAAAAATGTTCATTGTATTAACTCAAAATTTTAATTTCAATGAATTTAAAATTTTAAGGCAACCAGGTAACTTTTTTCTAAATAATTTTTTACAGTGCAGTGTGTATATATATATATATATATATATATATATATATATATATATATATATATATATATATATATATATATATATATATATATATATATATATATATGGCTTACACTCTTGGCATGCTAAATCCTTCTACAATGTCTTAGTGTCAAGATCCTTTAGCCATATTTGGGATGCTAGGATCCCTTGATCCTTTTCTAGGAGCCGTTGGAGGAATTGCTTTAATTTTCAGCTGGTTTGTAGGTGGCTCTTTTGTTTATGTGTCTCCAAATATTTCTTCCCTTCACATCTTCAGCAGATTAAAGGAATAATCATTTTCTTAGCACCCAGTAGCTATATGCTTATCGAGATACCAGCACCTAAAGATTGTGTGTGTGTACATGTTTTTATCGCCTGGTGGAGACTTCAACCTGAATGCACACAGACTCATGGGGACACGTGTCACTGTGTTTCTGTGTCACTAAATTGAGGTCCTCATGGGTACAATAGCTTATATAGTCCTTTTGAAAATGTAAAAATGCAGAAAGTTTTGTGTCATGGGTAGGGGTAGCAGGGGGACAAAATAAATGGTTTGTACAGTATAAAAACCATTATGCCTATGGCGAGTCCCCAGAAAGATAGCGCACCAGATGTGTGTGTGTGTGTGTGTCCTTGTTTATATTACATTGTGGGAAGATTAAAACCTGTCACCTACATTCTGGGGACCAGCCAGCGGTCCCCACTATTCAAAATGCTTATAAATCAGGATTTTTAAATCAGGAGTCCCCACAAAGATACTGAACCAGACCTCTGTGTGTGAGTGTGTGTGTGTGAGAGAGAGAGAGAGAGAGAGAGAGAGAGAGAGAGAGAGAGAGAGAGAGAGAGAGAGAGAGAGAGAGAGAGAGAGAGAGACCTTTCAAAAGTTTGGAATAATTATGATTTTTCATTTTTGAAAGAGATCGCCTATGCTCACCAAGTCTGCATGTATTTTTATTTGAATATATTTTAAAATCAAAACAAAGCAGCAACAACAGTTTTCAATACTGATAATAATAAAGATATGTTTGTTGAGCTACAAATCAGCATGGATGGATGGATGGATGGATGGATGGATGGATGGATGGATGGATGGATGGATGGATGGATGGATGGATGGATGGATGGATGGATAGATAGATAGATAGATAGATAGATAGATAGATAGATAGATAGATAGATAGATAGATAGATAGATAGATAGATAGATAGATAGATAGATGCCGTATGACTGAATAAGGCATATTTTGTGGATCAGATCTTGTTCGGTGGAAGGATGTTTGTGACCTGGAAAAGGTCACACATATTTTCCAAAGGGAGTTCAGGACAAACCTATCATGCAGTTTAATAAACCTCAGGCCTTTGAGAACAATAACGCTCAATTCCAGGACAGTGTTTCTTCTGCCGATACTCCAGACATCAATAACCTTCTTACAGGAGACATGATAAAAAGCAACAATATTGATGGATTCTCTCTTGTAAAAGAACTACTGTCAGAGTGACTGGAGCAGTATAAATAATGCATGCTCACAACACTCACTCTCTTTCACTTTTTAATAATAGTTGCAGCTAAAAGTCACAAACAGAAGGTCATAATGACTGTGAGTTGATTTGCGCTTGCTGCCCTCTGAGATGCGATTAGATGTTGGTTGATCTTTGCAGATGACCTTAGTGGACTGAAAAACAATTATCTCTGCTGATTCTGTCTCGGTGTATGAAATGGCTGCAAGAAAGAATGAGCCGCATGAAACTAATGGATGTATATATTTTTTTCAAAAAGCCTTCCTTTAACCAATTAGAGTTTTTGAGCATCATTAAAAGTCATCAAAAGGAAGGCTATAATACAAGGGAAAACAATGTCTAGCAAGCACCACTATTAACATTTCATCCATCTTTTGTCCTACATATAAGACTATTCTATACATCCTGATGCAGTTTTGCTGACACAGGCCACGCTTCAGCGCCCCCACCATCTGTCTGTTATGTATTTGAAAATAAATAAATTTATTACAACATTAATATGCATAGGGCAAATCTCACACCTCACCTGCTGCATTGATCTGGACTGGGGAAAAAATGCTTTTCTTACTTAGTATTTTTGTCTTGTTTCTAGTCAAAATGTCTAAGAATTCTAACATTAAGAAACATTTACTAGACAAAACATTTTTTTTGTCTTGTTTGACAATAAAAAATAACTCAAAATTAAAATAAGCTAAATAATCCGCAAGTGGGGTAAGCAAAATAATCTAGTTTTAAGCAACAACTCTCTTAATTTTTTGTTATTTTCACCAAAACAAGACAATTACTTTTGCTTGTCTAGTAAATACTTCTTGTTTTAAGATTTTTTTAGATATTTGGACTATAAATGAGACAAAAGTTTTTGGTGGCGTTTCCTGTTACAGTCTGTTTGTAAGCACCTTATTTCTCACAGTTATTTTAAGAGCTGAAAACTACATTCTTACACTTTCAGAAAATGTGAGTGGCTTGTCAACACTGTAAACCTGTATAAGTTGGCAAAACTAAAAAAAAAAAAGAGGCAATCAGTTGCGCTTTTTAAGTTAAGAAAGCAGAACTGGCAGATTTGTATTTTGTACTTATTTTTCTTAACTTTAAAAGTTTGAGTACACTAATTCAGATTTTACTTAATATCATGTAACCTAGTACAAATTACCTAGCTAGACCAAGCTAATTCAAAAAATGCTAACTTGCTAATTTGCTAACATGTTAACAATAGCATCATATAGCGCTTGTTAAATGAGTGCAGCACTATAAAGCATTTAACACTTGCTCTCAAACAAAGCCAGATGCGCTACTTTTCACCATGATGGTAGTCTCAGCCAGACCTTGAGGAACCTGGAATCTTTCGCAGCTTTCATTGGTCAAGAAATTACGAAAAGTTTGGTGTAGCTGACACTGGTAGGTCAGCTGTGGGTTATGTATTGTGTGAATGTTATATGGATGTGTATGTATATATGTATATATAATATATATACATATTGGTGGTTTTCAGAGGTTAATGTCTATTTTATTTCTTTATTATTCATATGTGTATATGTGCCAATTTTTTTAATTTTTTACTGGTATTGGATTTTGTTGTTACCTGATTTGTATTAAATGATCATCATGTGACTCTTCCTGTGTTATTTAACCCATAAGTGTTAGTGCCAACAGAAGGACAAAGGAGAAATTCTGATATACATGGGCTCCTGATTATTCTACTGTTGGTTACCAGGTAAATGCGGTAAAAGAGTTAATATTTTATGTATTCTTTATTTGATTTTGTGTCTTTAGCGGAGTTGTGTAAAACCTGTAATTTTGTTGTTTCTGTTTGATGTCTAGTTCTTACGGTGTCTCGCAATCAATAAATAAAAAAAACGTATGGACATCAGTACTTCAGAAGCGTGGACTGTTGAATAACCAACGAGTAGTTACATTTGGGGCCATGAAAATGTCTCAGGTTATGTATGTAACCTCTGTTCCCTGAGAACAGGGAACGAGACACTGCATCCTAGAACGCTTTGGGGGAACGCCTCCAGCGTGACAGGTGTCTGAAGCTACTATCAAATCAAGGCAATCCTATTGACCGGCGACAGCCCATGACATCATCAATGTGCACCTTGCAAACATGAAACCATACGTAACCTTTCAAAAGGGAACTCGCACTGTGTCCTAGAACGCTTTGGGAAACGATATACCCACGCCGCCATGCTGAGGGGAGTGCATGCCCACTGGCAGTGACAACTGTCAGGACAAGCAAATTCAACTGAAAAGCCTCTGGTCATACTGGGCTGTCAGTGACAGCATTCCCTACGGTCATAGCCCAAGCTATAAGCCTCAAGAGAAACCTTAATGCACACGCATGAGGTCCTACCCAGACTGCTCAAAGGCCTGGGACCAACTACTTCAACAAAAGGGGTCCCTTTAAGGGAATGTGGCCAGAGGGCACACCAGCCAGTCACTATTTGTGAAACCTTTCCCGAATGCCACCAAGGTGCCTAGCCTGACCTGGTATCGCTACTGCGGAACACTTCGGCCTGGCCAACCCTGTCTGTTTAAAACAGAGCATCTGGACAGTCGCTATCTAGTGAGGCATCCAGACTGAGGGACTGTGAACTAGCAGTATCCTCCTCAGACTGAATCTCAGAGACGGGTATCCTAGAGAGCAGTACTCAGCTTCTAATCCTTGCTAGCAAGGGGAGTTCACCTGCTCGATCCTAGGATCTACCGAGCACTTATCTTACATAAAATGCTCGGTAGAAGTGCTCAGGAGGCCAGACAAGCCTACGGACTGATCTAACAGGGAGGCCTCGCGATGGGGCCTACGACCGTCTGATCAAACTCAGGTGGCTGTGTGCTCACAGAAGACCCTCAGAGAGGGTAAATAAACCCTGGAGTATATTCAAATAAATGTGCTTTCCCCCCTCATATTCCCCAGAGACAAGAGATTTATGCATTTTATTTCTGGAAAAATTCCTCCTATGATGCAAATTGACGATATTTGCATCATATGAGGAATGTTTGGCCAAAGGCTAAAGACTACAGCCAGCAGAGGGAGCCATTTCCGCATATTTTGAACTCACGCATGGGAGATGGGAGATCACACTCAGAGCTCAGCTGGCAGCTGCAGGCACTCATTTAAACGGAGCTATGGTGAGCAATGTCTTTTAACTTTTCAAAATAATTTCTATGAAAGTTAAGCTTGCAAAGGCATGAACTGAAACGCGGCAGCCTGAACTCGCGTTGTGAATGTATGCCGCAAGTGTAGTCGCGATTACCTCAACGCTCATCACGAGAGCTCAGCTCATTTATCTGACTCCTGCAGTTAGTGCTCAGTGCTGTGATACTCGCGCGGTGACTCACTCATTATATTGAACAGACACGTTCAGTTTTTAATTGTAGTGTCTTCTCCAACTCAGTCACTGTAATCAAGTTAGTGGCTTTAAGAATGGCCTCACAGGGCAGCGAAGCATTCTGGGAATTGTAGTCTTTCATCCCCATGAGACAAAAATACATTTTCTGTATTTTCTCAGTCTATAAGGCACCCAATTCAAAAATAATTTTACATTTCTATTACATTGATGACCCAGTTTAAATACAGATTCATCTTCCCAACACTGAAGTACCCCACAACACACGTGTCTTGTGGACATTCTGTAGGATTCAACCAATCAGATGACGACTTCGAAACTCCTGAAGTGTTTCCAGATAAGTGTGCCCAGAGCCATTATAGTATTATAAGAGCTATTATATTATTATATGGCTCTGAGCGTGCCATATGCATCAGACGTTCAGCAAATGGTCCGTGGGCGTGACGTCTGATGCTGAGACTATATGAAGGTAACTCTCCAAAAACCCACATTAACAGAAAATCATTAACATTAGTATAACAAAACATTGATCACAAACATTGAACAACTAAAAGAAAAAAAACATATGACACTTAATTTTAGTATGTAGTCTCCCTTTCGAGTGCCAAGGGCAAAGCATGCTGGGAAATAGAAATCCCAGTTTCAAGTTTGTCTAAATTAAAATAAATAAGTTCTTAACTCAAAACAACAAAATATTTCAGTTTACTTAAAATATATTAGTTCTGTGAACTTGGAAGAAGAAGAAAAACTGCTAAATACTCATTAATTACATTAAAAATGATTTTGACTGAACAAATTTGTTTAAGTTTGTCCTACTCAAACCAATTAATTATTTTGAGCGTTAGGGTTTACAGTGAGTGCTAGGGTGTTGTGGGTGGTAAATTGTCTCAGCCTCAGACGTGATGTCACGCCAACTAACCATTGGCTTAACGTCTGATATAAATGGCACACTTATCTGGAAACACTTCAGGAGTTTTGAAGACGTTATCTGATTGGTTGAATTCTACAGGATGTCCGCAAGCTGAAACAAAGATCCGCCTGGAAACAAATGTTGCGACTCCATGACACATTTTTGGACTTTTTGTGAACAATGTTTAAACTTGACAATCATCATGGTAAATGGACTGCATTTATATAGCGCTTTCAACAGACCATATGGCCTCACATTTACCCATTCATACACCGACGGCAGTGTCAGCCATGCAAGGCACCATCCAGCTCATCAGGAGCAGTTGGGGTTAAGTATCTTGCACACTTTGTCAATTGGTTAGGTGGAACCAGGGATTGAACCACCAACCTTCCGGTTTGAAGGCATACATACAACCTACATGAACCACTGAGCCACTGCCACCCTGACGGGTCATCATGCTGCTGATGCGTATTTGTAACATCTGTGTGAAAGCGCAGCACATAGGTTTAACTGCAGGCATTTCTTTAAACCGTTATTTCAGAATTTTGCCCAATCTTGGCTGCTGAATTTAGAGTTATGGCCAGCCGGTCACACCACATGATATTTTGACACTTTAAATAACAGAAAAATTACAAATAACTTATGCTTTTTGAAAAATTAAAGGGTTACTTCACCCAAAAGTGAAAAAAAATTCATTAATGACTCACCCTCATGTCGTTGGACACCCGTAAGACCTTCGTTCATCTTCGGAACAAAAATGAAGATATTTTTTTGAAAGCTGATGGCTGAGAAAGGCTTCAGAAAGGCCTCCATTGGCATTCAGTACATTCCCTCTCACAAGACCCATAAAAGGCACTAAAAACATGGTTACAAAGTCCATCTCACTACAATGGCTGTACAATAATTTTACAATGCGCCGAAAATAGTTATTGTGCGCATAAAAATCTAAATAACGACTTTATCCACCAAGTTATTGACGTGAACTCGACGCATGCGCGAGAATATGACGCAGATCTGCCGTTCAGATACATGACCCTGAAGCGAGGAGGAGCGCCGCTATCGCGTGACTTTTATGGGTCTTGTGACTGGGAATGTACTGAATGCCAATGGAGGCCTATCTGAAGCCTTCTCAGCCATCAGCTTTCAATAAAAATATCTTCATTTGTGTTCCTAAGATGAATGGCTGAACGGATGTCCAACGACATGAGTGTTTAATGAAATAATTAAAATTTTCGGGTGAAGTAACACTTTTAAGTGTGTACATACATCGGAGTGGTACTTCATATATATGGTATCTTTTTAATGCATTTAAACCAGTTTTTAACTGAAAAAAAATGCAATTGGACAGAAAATCTAGGTGGCACATCATTGACCAAGCTACGATAGAGTTCAGACCTTCTGCTGTCAGTCTGAAGTTCTGGCTACGCAAAGGTGGTAAATAGTGACCACATTATGGAGGATAATCAAAAATGTTTTTAGATTTTATTATTAAAGGTGCTGTATGTTTGAATGACAGCTAGTGGTTGAAATGGGTTCTGCAGTCCAAATTCAAAATATTGTTTGCCCCGCCTGTTCCTCCTCGAGTTGAAGCTTGAGAAAACGCAATAGGAATGAGCATCATTGACCATGGAAGGCACTGTAAGCTGATGGGTTGATTTATTCATTTATGATGAGTAAATGTCGCATTTTAATATGCTCCCGTTCATAGAGATTTTTAGATCAGTGCTGAGGCGTTTTAGGTCGGGTAGAATTTGCGATCTATGACCCGGTTTGTTTCGCTAGCTTCCACGGCTGCAATACGTTGTGTTTTTACCAACTGGCAACCCAAAAAAAAATATTCCAACACTTAAGGAGAAACCTGGCTCTAGGGTTGGTTTTCAGAGAAAACCAGAGAAAGTATTTGAACATGTTTCTTTAATATCTGCAAACATATGGTATTTTTATGCTTTAGTACAGTCAAAAATTTACATACAGCACTTTTAACTTTTGTTAACTTGTCTCAAATAACATGCTTGGCCAGTTACATAGGAACTGGCAGCCTCTCAACAGACAAGTGTCCGATCCTGAGCGGCGAGTTAACGGAAAACATTTGCGTGAGACATTATTTCCTCCCATCTTATATTTTTCCCATCACCCATGTCCCTTGTGAAAAAATATTTTATATTTTCATCAATTATTTAATTATTATTTATTTATTTATTGGTGAAAAATATTTGGGGCATAAATAAAACCGATATGGTTCAGAGGCCAGTTTAGTCAGGAGCAGAATAAAACCTTAAGCTGACGGGAATCTTAATGAAGACTTACTCATGTCATCTGCCCTTGATCAAGGTGACTTCAAGCGTAGCCTCTCTCAGGCTCTCATCACAGTCCTCAGAGCTTTATATACCTTACTCAATGGAATAAAGTGTCAGAGAGTTGTGTTAATGAATGTCAGTTCCTTACAGTCTGTTCTTTTACCTCCTCTACCTCTCTAAACACCTCTTGGTAATGCATATTCAGCCATTCACACGCTGTGTGGTTTTTGTTTCTGCAAATCTCAGGTGCCAGTTCTCAGCTGCCAGCTTCAGACTATATTTATGACTGACACACTTGTTTGGAACAATGTGTTGTTTGCTATATCTATAGACTATATCAGACTAATAGGTGCCTGTGCTTTATTAGCATTATTAGGATTGATTTATCATGTCAGAATGGGAGACTAGAGGTGAGCCAAGAGAGACAGATTCTAAATCATCACATTACATTGAGCTAACTTGCATGACTAGAACAGTGATCAACCAGCTTCTCCATTTCCAACAACCTGAGAGAGTGCTGAGAGAAATTTCTCATGGTCATTATGACTTTCCTCTTTATAAAGATTTGATTGTGTCTGGAATTTCAACTTACTAATTTCCACAATTCCTTTGATTAAAACTGTAATTAGATGATTCACAGATCTGTTTCTGTAGTCCCAGACCGCACTGATGCTCTGCAGGGGGGAAATTACAGCAGGACATTATGAAATCACTGAATTGTATCACAGGGTGATAGATTGTTCCAGCAAGCTTACTGTCACGCAGTATTTAGCAGATGGACGGACTGCTTGACGTGTTAGTGTGTCTTAGATGTGTTTGGCAAAGCCCAAACAGAACAGCCGCATGCCAATGTTATTTAAGTCATTCTCTCAGATCCTTATAAGCACCCTGCAGGAGAGAGGCATGTGTTCATATTTTAATGGCAGACTTTATGGAGAATGCTCTGAAATCATTTGTAAGCTCTGAGATAAAGTGTACCCACAGTAACTTTAGTTTATTCCACTAGCAACTTTAAAATTATGCAAATTTTAAGGGGTCATGGTCTGGCCCAGTTAGCCCCTGCTGGTAAATGTCATAACTACACCATATGGTTGCAAAAACCATCTTACTTAAAGAGAAAGGGTGTCAAAATGGTTCCTTTAGGGGTAGAACAGCTTATCACTGGGGCAGTACAAATACGTGCCTTAAAGGGATAGTTCACCCGAAAATGAAAATTTTATGTTTATCTGCTTACCCTCAGGGCATCCAAGATGTAGGTTTGTTAGTTTCTTCAGTAGAACCCAAATGAAGATTTTTAACTCCAACCGCTGCTCATATAATGCATGTCAATGGGGTGTTTTTCTATGAGAGTCACTATGAGAGTAAAAAAACACATATACATACGAATCCATATTAAACCCTGCGGCTTGTGACAATACATTGCTGTCTTAAGACACAAAATAATCGGTTTCTGTGAGAAACTGAATAGTATTTATGGTATTTTTTTTTACCTCATAGCCGACAAATCTCATCAAATATTCCCATCACCATTACTTCCGCCGAAGAATGTCAAAACCTTGCTCAATCATAGATATATATATATATATATATATATATATATATATATATATATATATATATATATATATATATATATATATATATATATATATATATATATATATATATATATATATATATATATATATAGAAACCTCATTAGTGCCTGCACAGATTGGTCGAATGAGGCATCTATACACATATCTATGATCGCGCTGTTGTTTTGACCTTCTTCGGCAGAAGGGATGGCGTTGGGAATACTGGATGAGATTTGTCTGATATGAGGTAAAAAAATATCATCAATACTAGAAAGAAAGAAACATAGACTTACATAAAATAGTTCACCTAAAAATTAAAATTAGCCGATGATTTACTCACCCTCAAGCCATGATATTCTTCTTTCGGACGAAAACAATAACACGTTATAACAAGTTATTTTTAAAAATGTCCTGGCTCTTCCAAGCTTTATAATGTCAGAGAATGGCTGTTTGTTTTGAAGTCCATAAAAGTGCATCTATCCATCATAAAAGTGCTCCACATGGCTCTGGGGTGTTAATAAAGGCCTTCTGAAGTGAAGCAATGCATTTAAGAAAAATATCCATATATCCATTTAAGTTTGTAAAGTTTTAAATATGGATATTTTTCTTACATAAATGCATCGCTTCACTTCAGAAGGCCTTTATTAACACCCCAGAGCCATGTGGAGCACTTTTATGAAGGATAGATGCACTTTTATGGACTTCAAAACAGAAACAGCCATTCACTGCTGTTATAAACCTTGGAAGAACCAGGATATTTTTTAATAAAACTCTGATTGAATTAGTCTAAAAGAAGAATGTCATATACACCTGGGATGGCTTGAGGGTGAGTAAATCATATGCTAATTTTCATTTTTGGGCCTTCTATCCCAACTATCCCTTCTAGGGTACTGTCCCTGTGTGCTGTCCCAAGCTGTTGTACCCCTAAAGGTAAAATTTGAACACCCTTTTTCTCTGTGTGTATTCCATTGACAGCCTTTAAAAGTACCACTTTGCACCATTTATATAGTTTTTTTTTTCTTCTCATAATGACTCCGATCCAGAGGCTAATGTTCTATTTTTTTCATCAATGTTCATCAACAAATTACAGTTGCAAATTCAATTATTATTTTGTAAGTTTAGTGATTTACTTTAACTAAGACTTGATTCATGTGGAATATCTGCAGTTTTCAAAAACTGCACAAGTTAAATTAAAAGCATGGATTTTTATCAATCCATATCAAGTGAATATGACTCCATATTCCTCACTCGTTAGGAAAGATATTTTTTAAATGTAGCTAGAAGTTACATGACCTGTGATGTGTGAAAGAATTCTGCAGTCATAGCATATTTCTTTCAGCCTGCAGTGACATTAAGTGCTAATGTACCAATTAACTATCTAAATGACTAATGTACCAACTAACTATCTATACACTCAGAAACATCCCAGCATGCTACTATCCTTTAGTAGTTTTCAAAATGAAAGAGTGTTTACCTTATGCCACTGTGAAGAAAGAAAGAACTTACGCCTATAATACTTCGGCAGGTATATATATCTAGTCAAACCCTGCTGAAAATAGTATTTCCCTTTATGATTGTGGTTTAGTTTAAAAATGAATGTCCAGCCCTCTTATTGTCTATCTGAGGTTGTAGCTCATGCTAGTGCCGTAGCCTTTAAGATTTTTAACCGAAGGACACAGACAAAGACTGTTTGTCATACAAGGGCAAGATGTCTTATATTTATTTATGAAGTAACATTGAACATCAATGAATGCATCTGTGCCAATTGAAGAAGCTTTGACCCCAAGATGCGAAAATCACGTCAGAAACACTGTTGACAAGCTGTATTTTTCAATTCAAATAAATACATACTGGATTTGAATTAACAAGTACTTGAAATCATGTGTGATCTATTTGAGCATAATATTGAAATAGACTGAAACCGATACTATGAGAATTGATCAGTTTAATGATAACATACAAACTAGACAGTCTCCACACTGCCAATAAGGCATCAACCACAAACAAAAAGCACGGATAAATCCACAGGCAAACAAACAGCATTTCAAAGCTTTGAGAGTCAGTTGTATTTTTTTCTCAGGCACTTTGTGGTTCTGTGTCCTCCCTCCAGCAGGGGGCAGCGGCTGCGTTCATGTACCCTCACCTGGGCATGTATTCCTGTGGTAGGCCGCTGATGTTTCTGTCTCTGAGGGCTTTATCTACTGTGTGGATGTATTTGTCTATACGAGCTCTCATCTCAGGGGTGAAAGGGTCAAAAGTCAGGCTACGAGATCCAGAGCGCTTAAAATGGCCGTCTCTGTTACTCTCCGTGCATAGGAGTCTTTCTTCAGGAATGCTGGTGTTCAGGAAAGCAGTGATAGACTTTAACTGAAGGATTAGATCTTTCTGAAGATTTTCAAAGTGTACCACCAACAGGCGGTGGGCAAAGCGCAACCAGGCCAGAGCATGAGACGCCCACCACGTCGAATAGCTGTCCACAAACTCAGACCACTCTGCGAAAAAACAACAACAAAAAACAGCATTATTGTGCATTAGGTGTTTATGTCTTTCTTTCTTTAGCTGAAAATAAATTACATTTTTTGAGGAAAACATTCCATGATTTTTCTTCACATAATGGTTTTCTTCACATAACTGGTTGAAGGTCCTATTCAATGCAGTTTCAAATGTCTTCAGAGGCTCTGGGCGATCCCAGACAAAGCCTTATCTAGCGAAACGATCAGTCATTCATAAAAATAAAATAATAATAATAAGGGTTGGGTACCGAAACCCCCTACAACCGGTATGTACCAGACCGAATCAGATTGCACATTTTGGTTCCTCATTTTGGTGCCATCAAACGTGCTTTCGCGCTTTGGCTGGCGCTGAGCCAGAGGCACACACACGCAGCGCTCGTCACATATCACAACGATTCAGTGTTTTCAACCACATCATGTTTATTTTAGGTTTCAGACATTTAAATGCATATAAGTAGCAGCAAAAAGACGCTGATGTCTATGGAAGTGGCAATAACTCCTTTCTGACAGTTATAATTTGACTGTGTTTTATTAATATCAGACAGACATTATATAGTTTACTCTATTCTTCTCCGAGTTCATCGGCCACTTACTTTCATGTATTTCGTGAGGCAAGGATAAATTTATGTGATGTTAATCCGACAGATCCGATCTTCTGAGGCGCAAACTATGGCGACGCCCATCACGCATTATAGATCACTAACATGATCATTATGACAAAACATATTCACTTACACATATTTGAAAATCAGAATATCAGATAGCTCATGACATAGGTAACAAGCTTGGGAATATTTTGAATCCAAAAGAAAAACACTGAAGTCGATTCAAAATTGAGCTTGGGCATATAATGTGTGCGTCCGGTGTGAGATACATGAGACGCGGCGCTGAGCTTCACGTCCAGTGTGCAACCCCCTTAAGGCAATGCGTTTTAAAATATTTAGCCAGATTTGTATCATTTCATATATTTAAGTATACTTTAAACTTTTAATAAATTGTTCAATTTAAAAAAATAAAAATCCATTCTTTAATATCATCCACCGTTGTTTTGTGGCCCTTTTTTTAAAGTATCGGTTCAAGCACCGTTTAGGCACCGGCACTGTTTTAAAAGTACTGGTTTGGCACCGAAATCATAAAAAACCTAAATGATACCCAACCCTAATAAAAATATACTTTTTAACCTAAATTGCTCATCTTGCGCTGCTCTGCGAAGTGCCAAGGATCGCGCAATCACATCGTCACACTAATAGTAGTCACATCGTAGTAGTCACACTAATAGTACACACTAATAGTAGTCAAATCACATCGTCATACTAATAGTTAGTCTTCATTTCTGCATTTTAAAATGTTAAACCACCAAAATTTTATTGTTAATTTTTTCAACACACAGGGTACTCCATTGATTTCAATGAGAAACCTTTGCCGCAGAGGCGTAGCCAGCAGGCGGGCCTGATGGGCATAGGCCTGCCCATTATGATGAATAGGCATAATATTTATTAAATAACTGTTGTTTAAATTATTTTAAAGTAATTACAAAATTATTCATAACATCTCAAATACTAAAATAAATAAATAAATATATATATATATATATATATATATATATATATATATATATATATATATATATATATATATATATATATATATACACACACACACACTCACCCAAAGGATTATTAGGAACACCTGTTTAATTTCTCATTAATTAAATTATCTAATCAACCAATCACATGGCAGTTGATTCAATGCATTTAGGGGTGTGGTCCTGGTCAAGACAATCTCCTGAACTCCAAACTGAATGTCAGAATGGAAAAGAAAGGTGATTTAAGCAATTTTGAGCGTGGCATGGTTGTTGGTGCCAGACGGGCTGGTCTAAAAGTGTTTGCTCAATTACACAATTGACACAATCTGCTCAATTACTGGGATTTTCACGCACAAACATTTCTAGGGTTTACAAAGAATGGAGTGAAAACGAAAAACATTCAGTATGCAGGAGTCCTGTGGGCAAAAATGCCTTGTTAATGCTAGAGGTCAGAGGAAAATGGGCCGACTGATTCAAGCTGACAGAAAAGCAACTTTGAATGAAATAACCACTCATTACAACTAAGGTATGCAGCAAAGCCTTTGTGAAGGCACAACATGCACAACCTTCAGATCAGTCAGGTTTCTGGCCTGTCGCTGAGAAACACCGATTTTGAGCTCCCTCCAAAGATTATCTATTGGGTTTAGGTCTGGAGACTCTATTGGTCCTAGCGGCCACGGCAGAACCTTGATATGCTTCTTACAGAGCCACTCTTTGGTTATCCTGGCTGTTTGCTTCTGGTAATGGTCATGTTGGAAGACCCAGCCTCGACCCATCTTCAATGCTCTAACTGAGGGTAGGAGGTTGTTCCCCAAGATCTCGCAATACATGGCCCGGTCATCCTCACCTTAATACAGTACAGTCACCCTGTCCCATGTGCAGAAAAACACCCCCAAAGCATGATGCTACCACCCCATGCTTCACAGTAGGGATGGTGTTCTTGGGATGGTACTCATCATTCTTCTTCCTCCAAACACGTTTAGTGGAATTATGACAAAAAAGTTATATTTTGGTCTCATCTGACCACATGACTTTCTCCCATGACTCCTCTGGATCATCCAAATTGTCATTGGCAAACTTAAGACGGGCCTGGACATGTGGTGGTTTAAGCAGTGGAACCGTTCCGTGCCACGCATGATTTCAAACCATGACGTCTTAGTGTATTACCAACAGTAACCTTGGAAACGGTGGTCCCAGTTCTTTTCAGGTCATTGCCCAGCTTCTCCCGTGTAGTTCTGGGCTGATTTCTCACCTTTCTTAGGATCATTGAGACCCACAAGGTGAGTCTTGCATGTAGCCCCAGTCCGAGGGAGATTGACAATTTCAGACCCCTCCATGATTTCCAAGTAGGAGAACTTGCAAAATAGTAGGGTGTTAAAATTCTTATTTTCCTCACTGTATATATATATATATATATATATATATATATATATATATATTAGTGCTGCAACGACGCGTCGACGTCATCGATGACGTCGACTACGGAAATACGTCGACGTTCGTGAAATGCGTCGACGCGTCGTGTCAGACATTCATCTCGCGTAATGTTGGCTTCTGCTCCTGGTTCTATCACAAAAACCTAGACCGCAAATATCAAAAGTATGGGAATACTTTAAACAGAGGCCAAACAGTGTTTCCCACACATAGACTAATTTGTGGCGGACTGCCACATAATCAATAACGGCCGCCACATTCGTCATTCATTCATTTTTACGCTATTTAAAAGACGCACGCATATTCGTTTAGCTGCATTTCCTTCTCTCTCCGCCCTTTTGCGCGTCTACTCACTCACACACACGCGCGTTGCATTCGACCGTAAAACAAGTTTTATTGCATTTTGGCGCATTTAGTATGACATAGCTTTTAAAACCAGAGCAGTTGAATAACAGAGTTGCGACAAGCCTTCATCACGCAGCAGCGCGCGGTCACGGCGCTCATATAATTCTAAACAAACCAGCGCGGTGTCAATCAACAGACCAGTGTTTCCCAACCGGGATCCCGAGCAAAAGTTGCGGGGACGCACTTACACTTCGGTTCATCTCGCATCTGATGACGCATCTTTAATATGGGTTGTAACTTGAAAATAATGCTGTATGTATGTTTCTGTCGATGGATACACGTGCTGACTCCTCAGGTACACTACAACAACAGCGATAATAAAAGAAAAACGTGGGCAAAACGGTCTCTCTTTGTAAACTTTATAAAACGCATGCGAGTGCTGCTGTACGTCCGAATATGAGCAGTCATTTTCACAGTCATTACCCCCGTGTAGCCAGGAGACTCGAATGAGAAGATCTGTCTTTGTGCACTCGTCCCAAAGCGCACAAATATTGAGTTGTCTTTCAAATCCTGTGCTTAAACGGACAAACTCACAAAAAGTATGTCAAACTGTCATAGCCTACTCTATGCCTTAAGTGAACTTTATACAGAAAATACGACGACTATCCGTGGGTCTTAAAGGGGCAGTAGCATTCACTGCTGTCTGTTTAATGTCAAACAAAAGATAAAGACATCACTCACTGCTCCTGACTGAATAGCTTTTGTAAGTTTCATAAGGATTATTTTTTAATTTTAAACAGTTAAATGTGTGGTTATTTTACTTTTGATTACTTAATTCCATTTCTCTACCTAAAAACTAATGTTAGACCTACCTGAAAATCCTGAAAAGCATTGTTTATTTTATTCTCATCTTTGCTCAATAGTATTTATTTGTGCTGCTGCTTCTATTTAAGTTATCTGTTCTTATTTTCTTTATTTTCATTTGACAGAAGTCCTTTTTCCCCTGAACATAGCAAATACTGAACTGTACTGAAACGTGAACCTAAAACCGTGATACAAAGTGAACTGTGAGCAGTCTGTACTGTTACACCTCTAGCGTAACTTATGTGAGGGGGTGCCACAGAATTGTGAAAAATTTCAAAGGGTAAAAAAATTAATCGTTAGATTAGTCGACTAATCGAAAAAATAATCGTTAGATTAGTCGACAGAAAAAATAATCGTTAGTTGCAGCTCTAATATATATATATATATATATATATATATAGTTGGGAGTGAGAACATGCTGCCTAAACACATATAACTTTTGTTAATATTCATGTTGAACTAATGAAAATATTTTGAATAAAACCTTCAACCGAAGCTCTGATGCTTCGAAACGTTTAGAGAAATCTTTTTGAATTGAACAGTATAATCCAAATCTTGTGAAGTGACACAATTGCTTTAATTGCTGAACAGATTTAATTTAGGCTTTTATTCACATACAAACATTTATGAGTGAACATACATAGAGCACTCAAATTTGGTAAACATTTTGCCACCTTTTGAAGTTTGCTGAGGCTCCCTCGCAGCCCCCTGGTTGAGAACCACTGCTCTAAACTGACTGATATACTGTAAGGCTGAAATGAATGCTGTTTCTATCATCAGTACCTTTGCTCCTCCAGTGAACGTCCGATGCGTAGCCTAAGTGTCCGGCACACTTCCGGTTGAACTCTGCTATTAGAGAACGATAGGGGTTACGCATCAGCAGGATTGCAGACTCGAACATTTCAATCTCTCGCTGGCCGCTTTCGTGAGTCTTGATGCAGATGACTCTTCCGCTCTGCCAGTAATCCTTCTCTCCTTTAAAACCTGCAAAGATGCAGAAATCTGAGAAGAGAGTCTGCATTTGCTTTTCATTTAATTTCTTTCAAGCCTGGGACAAACAATTAAGATGTTTAATAGATGTCCGTGTTGATTTTCTTTCTTGTGGGCAGTAAAAGTGTTTGTGTTCCAGATGAGTTCATGTTCCCACATTCATCACGCAGCTGAAAGTGATGAGGGTTCAAGTGTTATTTATGGACTCTCACCTTTGTTGTATAGAGATCCGTCAAAGTAATAGCTGCCGGTGTAGAATCCAGTGGCGAGTTCAATCAGGTGACGTAACCAGGTGTTTCCTGCCCCTGGGAAGCTGGACAGGGCCACAAGAGTTCTGGACTTCTGGGGCAGAAATGTCCTTTCTTTGCATGTTGCATCTAAAAAACAGATATTTTCTGTTGCAGCTGTAGTTCGTAATGTTAAACGTTGAAGCATGCTGTAGGTTACCTAACACAGGAGTACTGTACACCCAGTAGTAGTCCAGGTCATAAAGTGAAGTGTGGTTTGTTTTGTTGCCCCTCTCACATACGTGTTCCTGTTCACTCATCTGGATTGTGAAGAGAAATTGGGCATGGCTGCAGAAACAGTCCTGCCCTCTCAAAAGGGCCAATGGCAGGTCCTGACAAGGTCACACATAATGTACAGGTGTCAGATAAAGCTCTGAATAAACAAACCAGAGTAGTAACCAAATTATTATTCTAGTGCAAACAGACAAGTCTAGATTTAATATAAATAAATACAGTGTAAATTAAGCAGGGTTTTAAAAGTGAATTAAAATAATAATAATAATCATATACTAGACACAGATATTTTGCTACAAATTGATGAATACAAGTGTTTGTGAATCAAACCTGATCTGTACAGGTCTCGATACACTGCTGAGGAGTGTGTGTCGGCCCAGAGGTCTGGGTCAGAAAGTCAGCGGTAGAGTTTTTTGGCCTCTCGTAACAGCCGTGGTAGTGCACAGTTCTGTCTGAGAAACAATGGATGGAAAAACTGAAGTCATCTTGTACAAAGCCTCAGGTGACCCTCCCACTCTCCAAGTGTTGCAGATGCCGCATGAAGTTACAAGAGCAGCCCTTACTATCTCTGACGTTCTTTCTGTCTTATCTAATCATACTCCATACATTCCCATTTTGGAACAGGGCTTCCTAGCCTTTAAACTAGTTTCTTTCTGATTCTTAATATTACTCACATCTCCTCTGTCCTGGAAGACGATCCTCGACCCTGTAAACAGACATGCGTTCCACCCCTCCGCAGGGGGATCCCTTCTCTCCCCGGCAATCCAGATTACAGTCCTCTCCCCGAGCCCGACGGGAACAGACCCGATTGCCACAATGACACTCTGCTCCATACTCCAGCCCAGCGTACCGGAACCCACTGCAAAAGAGATAACCTTCACTTCTGGGGAATTCACATAAACGTGCACATTCTATTCTATTCTATTCTATTCTATTCTATTCTATTCTATTCTATTCTATTCTATTCTATTCTATTAACACATTACAATACGGTTTAATTAGTTAACATTAGTTAATATATATTAGGTATGATAAAAACTAACAATGAATAACATTTTTACAGCATTTATAATATTAACTTAAAAATATTTTAAAAAAGGGAAATGTATTGTAGAATATAAACAAAGTTAATACATGCTCTAAAGGTATTGTTCATTATAAATTCACAATAAATATAGCTAATGATTTCTGAAGGATCATGGTACAAGCACAACCTTTCACATGGTACAGCAGAACCACAATTTAGCTTGCAGCTAACAGTAAAAAAACAAGGTGTTTTGAAAGATGAAAACTGAAAAATGTTGCTATTATTACTTACTTTAAATATTGCGGAATATAAATCACTTTTATAGAGGCTGTTTTCGTATTTTCTACACGTGTTTATGTGTTTTTTTATTACAAGTTCAATAGTTTATTATATATGTGTGGCGAGGTGAACGAGCGAGAGACATGGGAGGAGCGAGCGAGACCGGGGACGTGATTGCGAAAGAGTCACCTGCAAGCCACACCTGTGAGCCACACAGGTCTCGAGTCCTCTCATGAGGGAGCTCGGAGGCATTTAAGGACGAGCGACATCAGTCAAGGACGAGAGCGGACCAGGTCTGGACTTTATGTTGAGTTTTGTTTATGTTTTGTTATGTGTGTGTGGGCAGTCGTTCGTGAAAGGCTGCCCGCAGTTTACTTTCGTTTTGTTTATTTATTTGATTAAAGTTGTTGAACGGTCACCGGTTCCCGCCTCCTTCCTTCCCATATCTACAAACTTTATTACAATATGGTTTATATATTTTAGAACCCATACACCCATGATAATGAAGAGCATGATTTTACTTGTGACTACTATGGTCTTACAGTTAAATGAAACTGGCCTAGAGTTAAATGCAGTTAAAATGTCATTATACTTCAACAAAACAGCTTTAAAGCCTGGATCCCATTTTTTTCACAAAGTTTTTTCTCTTTAAATGTTTTATTAACTTTTTAATAGATCTAATTAAATTGAACTAAATGTTATTTCAATGAGAACCTCATGAAAGATGGATATCTTTGTCTTATACATTGTCTAAACATAAATTAGTTGCTACTCTTGAAAAATATGATTGATATGATATGATAAAGGGGTTAGTTCAACCCCAAAATGTGACCATTCATTCCAAACCTGAATGAATTTATTTCTGTGTAACATTTAAGAAAATAATTTGAGGCTGTTTTTTTTCCTTACAATATTCAATGGGAGCCTAACCAAAGTGGCTTGGTTGCCAACATTTTTCAAAATATCTTTTGTGTTTCATGGAAGAGAGAAAGTCATACAGGTTTGGAACAACATGAGATTGAGTAAATGATGACAGAATTTATTAGCAGTAAATTTACTGCATCCTAGCTCAAAATCAGTGCTTTACTGTCAAGTGCATTTCTGTGTGACAGATGTGAAATATTAAGTTTCTTATCTGCATTTGCAGTAAATTCAATAATATCCATCATTATTTGTTCCTGTTCTAGCTTTATTTATTTACTCCAATTTAAGGCCCTAACCCCAGCAAAAACATTTACAGGGAACTCATGGGCCTGATGGGTTGGGTTTGCCAGGGCCGAATTTTAGACCCAGTCTAGCCCTGGTGTGAAGGACTTCTCATTCTATCCACCTTGTGTGGAAATTTGCTAATTTAATGTGCAAGGCTTCCAGTGTCAGCCGCTTAGTTATTTTAGTTGTACAAAAACAGTCAATATGTTCATCTTATATAGCAAACATATTTATTATCATTTAATTTATTATTGTGATGCTAAACACAATGGTTTGTAGAGAAAAAAATTGTTTTACCATTTACTAAACTTTGCTATTCTTCTAGTTATTAATAGCTTACCCTCACTTTGCTAAGTACAGTGGATAAAAAGTGCCTGTTGGCATTTCCTAAATAAAGCCTATTTTTATTTTAAGCAGTGAATAGGTTTATTTTTATAATGACTTTTTATATAGTAAATTGATGATTTTAAAATGAAATTTCCATCTTTTAAATGGTTGAAGCATTTAGATATTTGTAATGCTGTTTCTCTGGATGGAGTCCAGGTCAGTCCCTCCATCCAGCTCACATTCTGCCACCTGCTTCTTTGGACAAACACTGAACGCATTCTTCTAAAAGAACAGTGTTTCTTTCATTTACCAAATGTACTTTCTGTTCCTTCAGACGTTACCTCTCTGAGCAGGTGTCCTGACACAAGGTGCTGGTCATTTTACGGAAATCATACAGAACTGTCCCGCCAAGTGCATGCTCCGTTTCGTTGTTTATAAAACATCCAATGTAGGTCCCTTGTTGAGAACAATTTAAAAAAAGCTATATAAATGGTTTTGAATAATTACAATACATCTTAAAGATGGGTATTATATTGTTTTATAAACATTACCTTTACGCCTGGCTTCCTTGTGTGACAGATTATGTTTAGAAGAGCTTTTCTGTTCAGCATTACCGTAAAACCAGTGGCGTCTCAGGTGCCTGATTTCCAGGTTACGAGATATGAGGTGCTTCTGGTCCATTATATTGTCTGTCTGCTCAAGAGGTTGGTTCTTCATCTCCTGAATGAAGTTCCTCCTGTATAACCACCTGGCAGCAGGTACCTCCGGGTCTCTAGGTGGCGCTGGTAGGGAAGGGAGCGCCATGGTATCCGTTTCTCTCTGAAACGTTACCAGACTGGAGCGCTGAAGCAGTAACATGCTTCCTGCCATGATGTAAGCCACACCCAGAAAAAACAGGAGCAATTGAGCTCTCCTTAAAAAGGATGGCTTGGCCATCCTGGTTCAAACCATCCAGATGGATGTCAAACAAGATCCTTACACATATAAAGGGAAACTGAAGAGAAGATGATATATTCTAGAAAGTACTGTGATCTTCATCCTTCAGAGAAGATTTAGCTCTTGGTGTCTACAGAATCTACAAATTCACCTAAAATAAATAGAAAAGGCATATCAGTATGAATACAAGATAAGACCAACTGATGAAAACACGTTCCTCTTTAGATTTCAGCCTGAAGCACTTGTCATATTTCTCCATTTTCCGCAGAAGATGGTGAAAAAGCTTGTGGTGGCCCAGAAGAGGATTCAGCCTTTTGGGACTAATGAGCTGTTTGTTATGTATCGATAAGAGCAGTAATTACATTTTCCCTTATGATTTATTAAGCATGTTTGGAAAACTGAAGAGAACATGCTTGCATAAACACAGGTGAGGAATCAATTGTGTCTCTTGGTCTTCACTTGTGCCTGGTGGTTCATGGGATGTGAGCTGTCTGGCCATCAGAGTGATGGGCTGGAAGAAATTTCTGCCTGTGGGAGGGAAGAGCTGTCCATCCTGCTGAACTTCATATCAAGGAGCTCATTCATATTGCAGACAGAGAGAAGTCGTCAGTGTAGATTCGTCAGTGTATAGCACAGTGTCCGAGGAAATCAGACGTTTTGCCAAAAGCATGAGTATACTTTGCAACTGAAATTAAATGAAATATATTACCATGTTTGAAGGAATATTCAATACATGTCGTTGATAATGTATTACCACAGAAATAAATATCCACTTGTCACTTCTTTGAATAATCTGTTACAGTGGATTCACTTACAATGAAAGTGAATGGACAAAATTGTAAACATTAAATAGAAGTGAATGAACCAAATTGTAAACGTTAAAATGCTCAATGTTGCAATGGTTTCATTTTTGTGTGAAAAGAAGTTTAAGGTATGTCATTGTAGCACAATGCCATTAACACTATAACCGTAAACAGCGATTTTTAAACAGCATTTCAGCTCAAACAATAGTTTTATCAGAAGAATTCAAGCCACAATATGTAACTTTTCACCGCTAGAAGTCGCTTATTCAAAAGCGTAGATTGATGATGCCTTCATTTCGCAGGGCTTATATTACGCCAGAGTCAGACGACCGCTTTTGCTTCTTGGGTAACCCAGCACTGTTTTATTATATTAGATACATTATCTGAGTATGATGAAAGTTATGTTATAATGCTATTGCGTGTTTGTTCGGCAGCTACTATAAGACACTTGTTGCATGGAGTGAGCTAGATCGATATTAAACATGGTAAAATATGGTACTTAATCAATAAAACAAGATTTAAACAATAAGACTGTGACATCATAAATATGAAATAAGACTTTAAAACATCATAAAACTGTGTTGAGCTATATAACAATGATTAGTTATCTGCCAATGAATGTATTGAATATGTTTCTCATCTGTCTAATAAAACAATATATTAACGTGTCTTTGGTGTTTCCATGTTTTCTACTAAATAAAACCCTCGGAAATCAAGCGTAATGCGGGTATGATGTCAATGATAGGCAATGCATGGACAAGGTCCATGTCCTGGTTAAAATTGCTTATTTCTCTGGATTTAAACATTGTTAGAAACATTTGGAATAGTGTAAGTACACAAGTCAACAAAATACATATTTTACTCCAAAAATCTTGCATTTACATTACATCCCTTTAATGTAAATGCTTATTTTAACATTAGCTTCACATTTCTGCTTTTTTAATCCTTCAAAAAAAATTGCCTCATTCACTTTTTATTGTAAGGGAAAAGACATGCTGTCATTTGAGCTTAATTTAATTGTATTGAATATTCCTTTAAATCCCATAAAGGATGTAACAGCTATAAGATCAATCATTTTGACAATGTTATCTCCTAATATATAACAGATTTCCATCAGGACTCTGCAAATAACAGCCAAGAAAACAACATATGGCATCGCTCTTTTAAATTCATCATCTGTTCTGAAATGGTTGACAGTTCATCTTGTAGAATCTGTGGAAAACTGCCTTTGCGCTGAGAGGATTCTCTAGGAAAATTGCACTCGTTTCGAGATTGGGTGTCTGCAGTCAATTGTGCAGCCTATAACATAGAAAATGAAATCATTTACATGCTGATTGAAAAACCTTTCTCTTCTTGAAGGGAATGAGAGGTCTATCTGATGATCAACATCCAAACCATGTTTGTAAATCAGCACATTATCTGACAGAATTCACAAAGTTTTTCTCTCTCAGCTCAGGCACAACCAATCTTTCCTTTGGGTATTTGCTCTTTATATTATCCTTAACACACCTGTATCGAAGATGAGTTTATCTATTTTAGGCTTGTGGTGAGAGGTTGTTTATCTCTGCAAAACTCTATATGCGTGTTATTATATTAGCAAGACGAAATCTAGAATAGGTTGAATTTCTTTAATTTAAATGTTACAAAAGTAACTGGTAGCCTAATTTAAAATGCTCTTTAATGTTAAAAAGAAGTAAAAGTTATGGCCACCAAACCAACGTTAAAACTTTTCAGGCGCAATCTGTCAATCATTTGAAAAGGAACTCAGTTCGTGTAGGCTAGTTTAAACATCTTCGACAAAGTGAGTCCCCAGAGCCGGTTTCAGCTCCAATAACAGCTGCTGTAGTTCCCTTCACAACATAGACTTATTAAATGCCCATAATTGCCCATAATTGTTAATGCCAGACGCTAAATAGAACCCCAAAATGCTCTTTATATAGTAGGCTATGATATTTTTAAATTATGCACACGACTGCGTTGAGATATTATTAGAGAGTGTATAAGATAAGTCTTATCTTGTTACCTTACTTCTTACCTTGTTACTGTGGTGCCTCAGATCAGGTGCGGTTCAAAAGGACGCGGATGTGTCGAGCTCACGCGCTCTTCGCGTCTGTCCAGTGCTCGGACGCGCGCTTTCACTGAAGAGAGTCCGGTGATTACAGACTGGATACTCTCACCGGCTCTTCCCCGCAGATGAACGCTATCTGTCGAATATAAAATGCTGTTTTCATCGCTTGTTTTAACTGCTTTAAATGGTCTTCTTTCGCAATTTTAGACGACTTTTGTCTGTACTTCCTGTTGTGGACGAGAAATGAGCGCGAGTCGTGCCGAATATTAAAACGGCGCTGTTGTGTTTTTTTTTTTTTTTTTTTTTTTTTTTTTTTTCAGGCAACGTGTAAAACACGGACAGACCTTATGCGATTAGATGAGCGTATTAGATGAGCCGTTGCTGTGATGCTTTACAGAGCCACCAGGGACGGGACACCCCCCACCTAAACCCTCTGTCTGTGCACAATCACTTGCTCTCTCCCCACTCCCATTTTAATGGAAATAATTGTTAAATAATAGGCTTAATTCCGCGCACACACACAACATTTTTTTCTTCTCAAACACTTTAGCAGCATTACGCAGTTTAATGACTGCTGATTTAATCACATTACGTTTTCAAAATAATATGCCAGCTTTTTTTCATGTGGATCATGCTACCAAGAATAAATATTTTTATTTGGACATCCATTCAGATTTGTAATTCATCAGAGAGGGATACTCGTCCACTGATGTGGGGGTTTTAGGTTTTTGAGTTCCGAGAGATCTGGCATTATCTGTGCTGAGCAGAACAGATGCTTTGTTTTTGTGGAGACAGGAGAGGAGCATATTCATCTGGTAAAGCATGTGCAGAAGCACACACACATGCACGCTAAAAAGAAAGAGAGGCACATACTCGTATATATTGAGATACTTTTTTTTTGACATTGCAACATACGCCAGAACAAAAATAACACAAACTGATGCTTTCCCCTCTGACATTTAAATATCTGGAATAAGATGTCAGATCGTCCTTCCTCTATATTCTGTATATAGATTTAAAAATTTGAGCATTAGTGTTCAAAAGCCTTATTAATCTTGTGCCATCATTCACAATCATTACGTTCACAGCAGAATTTCAAACTGTCTCCGCCACACAATTATATACACTAATACTGTTATAATATGTTAAAATGTTGTATATTACTTCCATAAAACTGTCTTCAATTATATTTTGAGACACTCTGAGCAACAGTCTGTATGAGTGAGTCATGTCCACTAGGGGCTTGTGTGCCGTGTGCTCGCTTTGTTAATCTGTTTTTGAGGTTTGTCCCTCAGGAACACTGACTGCAGAACAGTGCGCCATGTTTTCAAGTAATTATATTGCACTTATGTTCAAGGTCAGGCACCGATCGACGAATTGATTCCATTTGGTCCTGGCAGCTCAACCCAGTGTGGAAAAACAGATTAAAATGTCTTGATGACCGCACTTGAGGCCTCCAGGCACAAACCTCAGATACAATCAGCTGGCCTGCACACCTGTCTGTGATGAGAGCCATCTACAGCCTAACTGTCAGCAGGGCTCCAGACTAAGGCTATAGTCCACATGTACACAGGTATTTTTATAACCAACATTTTTCCTCCTCCGTTTTAAAGGTGCCCTAGAATGAGGTTAATTGAATTAACCTTGCCATAGTTACATAAAAAGAGTTCAGTAAATGGACATCACACACAGTGAGTCTCAAACACCATTGCCTCCTCCTTCATATGTAAATCCTGTATGTGAAAAAAACACCACAGAAAAACAGGCTATTTTCAACATAACGGTACCTGTCACGTAATCGCTGGGATCCTTAATATGTACACCCCCCAAAATTTGCATGTCAGCCAATGTTCATTGTCAGGCAGAACTGCGCAGCCGTCGGGAGTTCAGTCAGAAAAACAAGTGTCACGCGAGGATAGCGAAAGCGGCAGATCATGGAGACAAATGTCATGTTCCAGGCTGTGCAGGGGATGTGTGGACTTTTCATAGCCTTCCCACAGATATTTATTGATGTTTATTTACAATCGGATTCCGCAACAATTTAATTCAAAGTTGTTTGTTTGCTCGGCCCATTTCACCACGGAGAGTTTTTCTAACCTGGGACAAAATCAAGCAGGATTCGCTCAGCGTCTAAAACTGAGGAAAGGACCAATTCCAACCATATTCCTGCAAGCTGTAAGTAGTGATTTTATCCACTTCTTGACTGTTGAACCCATTTCTGATTAAATTGAAAGTTTCTTAGTAAGAGAACATTACGATAATATCCCCTGTGTTGTCTAGATCAGCGTTTCCCAACCGGAGTGCCGCGGCTGACACTAGTGGTTACAGCCTCCTTGTTATAGCGTCCGACTCTCATGCCGGCGGACCCGGGTTCGAGTCCCGGTCCAAACAGTAGGGGTTACATTACTTCTACAGCTTCTACATTACTGAAGTCTTCTGTCTCACCTACGGCACACCTTACCACTGTCCTACTGCTCTCATACATATCCGGTACCACTCTAACATACTTCTCTGCCAATGCAGACCTCCTCATACAATACCACAGCTCCTCTCTTGGCACTCTGTCATATGCTTTCCCTAAATCTACAAAGACACAATGCAGCTCTTTCTGACCCTCTTTGTACTTTTCCATTAAAGCTACACTGTGTAACTTTTTTTGTTTTATTCTTAGCTAATAACACTTAGTTCTTTCAAAAATATCTGTGCTCATTAATGTATATTTACTTCTTTGAAGTAATAAAGTATTCTTGTAAGTTTATAATATGCCATTGAAAATACATACGGGTGAGGGGTTCGAATGCTGGTCGCCATGTTCACCCTCCATCTTGAAAGTACATTAGTCAAAGAGGGATATACCCGTAAATTTTAACACTCGATGGCACCGTTTCGAATGTGAAGAGGGGGATTGCTTGAGACTGCTATATGAAAACCTGAAAGCCTTTTTGAAAGTCTGTTGCTGATGGAGGATCACTCTTATTCTCGAGGATATGTATCAGTCGCCAAGAAAGCGAAAAAGAGAATTAATACGGCAACGCAACAGGCAAATCAACAAGACAAAATGAATATTGGAGTGGCCTTTCCACGATGGAAAGAGCTCATGAGGAGCAACGATTTTAAAAAGGACGCCGATGTTGCCTGCTTTCTTCTCGACAGGTAATCGGCCACCGTAGGAGTTAAAACGAAATCAGAATTGAGAGGAACAGAGAGTAATATTCACTGGATGGTCATATACCTTTTCACCGCTAGATGTGGGAAAATATCACAGTGTAGCTTTAACATTCTCAAAGAAAATAATGCATCTGTAGTGCTCTTTCTTGGCATGAAACCATACTGCTGCTCACAAATGTCCACTTCTCCCCTTAGCCTTGCTTCCAATACTCTTTCCCACAACTTCATTGTGTGGCTCATCAGCTTAATATCTCTGTAGTTTCCACAACTCTGCACATCTCCCTTGTTCTTAAAAATCGGCACCAAAACACTTCTCCTCCATTCCTCATGCATCCTCTCACTCTCTTAAACCTTGTTGAACAACCTAGTTAAAAACTCTACTGCCATTTCTCCTGGACACTTCCATACCTCCACTGGTATGTCATCAGGACCAACTGCCTTTCCTCTCTTCATCCTCTTCAAAGCTCTCCTAACTTCCTAACTTAATACTTTCCACTTCCTGGTCAACAATATTTGCCTCTACAACTCTTCTCTCCCTGACATGTTCCTCATTCATCAGTTCCTCAAAGTACTCCTTCCATCTTTCCCTCACCTTCCTGTCACCTGTCAAAACATTTCCATCTCTATCTTTAATCACTCTAACCTGCTCCACATCCTTTCCACCTCTATCCCTCTTCCTCGCCAACAGATACACATCCCTCTCACCTTCCTTACTATCTAACATTGCATGCATGTCCTCATAAACTTTCTGTTTAGCCTTTGCCACCTTCTTAACCTCACGCTGCATCACCCTATATTCCTGTCTACTTTCCTCCGTCCTCTCACTGTCCCACTTCTTCTTAGCTAACCTCTTCCTCTGGATACTCTCCTGGACTTCCTCATTCCACCTCCAAGTCTCCTTGTCTTCTTTCCTCCTTCCAGATGACACACCTAGCACCTTTCTACCTGTCTCCCTGATCACTTTGGCTGTAGTAGTCCAGTCATCTGGAAGATCTTCTTGACCATCTAAAGCTTGTCTCAACTTCTCCCTGAAAACCACACAGCACTCTTCCTTTTCCAACTTCCGCCACTTTGTCTTCTGCTCTGCCTTTACTCTCTTCATCTTCCTCACCACCAGAGTCATCTTACACACCACTAACCTAAGCTGTCCAGCTACACTCTCGCCTACCACTACTTTACAATCGCTAATTTCCATCAGATTGCAGAGTCGACACAAGATAAAGTCCACTTCAGTGCTCCTGCCACCCCTCTTATATGTCACCCTGTGTTCCTGCCTCTTCTGAAAGTAAGTGTTCACCACAGCCATCTCCATACTTTTAGAAAAGTCTACCAACCTCTGTCCTTCTGGGTTCCTTTCCTGAAGACCAAACCTGCCCATCACTTCCTCATCCCCACTATTCCTTTCCCCAACATGTCCATTCAAATCTGGCCCTATCACTACCCTCTCACCTTTGGGAACAGTCTGCATCATTTCCTCCAACTCGCTCCAGAATCTGTCCTCATCTTGCTTACAACCTACTTGTGGAGCATATGCACTAACAACATTCAACATCAATGTTGAACTCTCTCTATTTATCCAGGCTTGGGACTGGCACAAAAGGTACACTTGCGTGTGACCTCCTGTGGCTAGATTGGCTTCTACATTACTTTGTTTGGCTAAATAAATACTTTTAAATCAGTACTCTGTCAAACAACGTTACTGTAAACAACATATTTAAGGGCTAACCAGTTCAGTTTGTGATTTAAAGTTGAGAAGCTATCCTTGTAAAATCATTGCCATGACGTATGGTATAAATGTGTTGGCTGGGAAACAGCCAATCATAGCAGAACTCTGCATTCATATTGATGACTCTTCCAAATAGGCAAAAAGACAGCATTACATCCTAGGGACAATATATAGGGTTGTAAATGGACCTCTAAAACCGTATCTGGACAATTTTTGACCTTAAATAAGCCACATACCTTCTATTTAGATATCAGAGAACAATTTAAAATGTTGTTTTCTCATTCTAGGGCACGGTTTAAAAAAATCTCTATCCACATGAAAACGCAAAAACTTGGACTCAGTGACAGGTAACTATATACACGGGGTAGGGCCAAAGTGAACTGTAATAGCTTCACACATTTGCCTTACTATTTTGTGTTATTGCATTCTGGTGCCTCTATTCTACAATACAGTGAGATAACTGCGCATGTATCTGTATACATGTGATTAGTGCTGCTAGCATAGTTATTAAAAGCTACGTCCAGCATTGCAGTCAACGCATATAAACAAATGCTTAGATAACATCACACAATCTGACATCGAACAAAGGATAGAACAGCGCAAACTTCGACTTCACAAGCGGAAATCTCTGCTTTCACCATCTACACGACAATGCTGCAACCAGAGTTTCTAAAAATCTTCACCCTGGCAAGAGTTTTCAAAAAAGTCTGGTTTCAGTAGCCGGATACTGTGTTTGCGTGTGGACCATAGACTGTAAAAAAAAAAAACTGAATTAGTGTCCGTTATGTCACCCACACACTCTCAGAAGAAAAGGTACAGTGGAGGTACAATTTTGTTCCTTGGAGAACAAAACATATAACTGTACCTTTAAAGGTACACAATTGGTCCTTAGGGTACAATTATTCCATTGTTTTCCTCAGTTCGGTCCTAGTGAGCCACTGTCCTGCAGAGTTTTGATCCAACCCTGAAAGACATCTATAGAAGCTCTTATTGAGAATTAACAGGTTTAGATTTTGATGTTTTATTGAAAAAAAAAGTTCACTATTATGGTGATCAGTGTCCATCAGGGATCAGGGAAAATGTTATTTTAACACTAAAACCATTTCAGTCATTTCCCTGTCCCAGAAAATCATAGAATCACTGGCAAACCCTAGCAAAATCACATTCAAGGCATAATGTAGACAAGGTAAGGCTGCTTAAAGACTAAATTGTTAATAGTTTTCAGCCATACATCCTATTGTATAGCTAATTTTACCACACTAGATAGTCAGCTTGCTCACTATTTTGGAATGATGGTCAACTTCATGCGATTTTCGATGTGTTTAAAATACATAATATGCTTCAAATTATTATTAATTTATGTAAATATGTACTACTTTAACGAGAAGCAAGTGAAACTGTTAAAACACCTACCACCGAAATTCGTCTCCCACCTGCCATTTTTAATGGTTATACCACACGCATCTCGGGATCTTGGGTATCAAAATTATTTCTTAACTGCCCAGTGGTAAACACAACATCAGAGGGCGTTCATGTGAAATTTTTATTTATTTATGATAATGGCGATAGCACATGAAGGCGGCATAACAGACAGCAGACAAATGGCTATGCAGCACTTTATGGCTTTATATAATGTAAACGAATGAGTTATAATAATGAAGGACAAAATTAGCCGTAAGACCAGAACCACAATTTGCACCAAGCTGTAAACATTTTTTTTAGACTAAAAAAAAATAGTCTAACAATATCAGAAAGGAGTTTCTCAGAGAAAAATTGCAAAGAGTTTGAAGTTTTGCAAGATGGGCAGAGGATCACTAATTCTCCCAATGCTGTGGCAAAAAAATAGTCTAGCAATATCAGACAGGAGTTTCTCAGAGAAAAATTGCAAAGAGTTTGAAGTTATTCATATCTACAGTGCATAATATCATCCAAAGATTCAGATATCTGGAACAATCTCTATGTGTAAGGGTAAAGGCCAGAAAATCATACTGGATGCCCGTGGTCTTTGGGCCCTTAGACGGCACTGCATCATATATAGGAATGTTACTGTAATTTAAATCACAAAATGGGCTCAAGAATACTTTCATAAAACACTTTGTCGGTGAACACAATCCACCGTGCCATTCGCCTTTGCCTTCTAAAACTCTATAGGTAAAAAAAGAAGTCATATCTAAAAATGATCCAGAAACACAGCCGTTTTCTCTGGGTCAAGGCTCATTTAAAATGGACTGTGGCAAAGTGGAAAACTGTTCTGTTGTCAGACAAATAACATTTTTAAGTTTGTTTTGGAAAATTGGGAGGCCATGTCATCGGGACTAAAGAGGACAAGGACAATCCAAGTTGTTATCAGCGCTCAGTTCAGAAGCCTGCATCTCTGATCGTATGGGTTTGCATGAGTGCTTGTGGCATGGGCAGCTTACACATCTGGAAAGGTATCAGCAATGCTGAAAGGTATATCCAAGTTCTAGAAACACATATCCAGACCTCGTCTCTTTCAGGAAAGACCTTGCATTTTTCAACACAACAATGCCAGACCACACACTGCATCAATTACAATAACATGGCTGCGTAGAAGGATCCGGGTACTGAAATGGCAATGTTAATCACCTTGTTAGCCCTGTGTATTTAGTTCTCAGTTTCCCCTCAGTGTTTGTCCGTCGACGTTAATGTCAAAGTGGTGTTTGCATGTTCCTGAGTTTTGCTATTAAAGCTTCCTGTTACAAGTTATCCTTCTCCTTCGCCTTTGTGAGTTTGACATTTGCACCACGTATGTAACAGATCGACGGACCGAAACCATTTTTTTGCGGCATTTTCTTAGTGTTTGTTTTGAGTTTCCCCATCTCCCTAAGGGCTCTCCCCGATGTCCAGCTTCTCTGCCTGGAGCAGGGAGACCGCTCGTTGGAGGCACACACCCGGGACTTCCTCAAGCTCACGTGCCTGTCCCGCTTTCCGGACTGCTCGCTCAGCTTTTTCTACTACGCCGGGCTGAGCGAGCGGCTGAAGGCATGCGTTCCAGCCGGCAGTCCATGGGAAGACTTCGCCACATTCGTGGAGTGGGTACTGGTACATAACTACTCGCCATTCACCATTGGCCCCGCTGAAGAGGACAGTGGTATCAGTGCCACTCCACCACCGCCAGAGACCAGCCATCCACCACCGACCACGACCGGCATGAAGGAAGTGCCTGAGCCCACCGCAGACCGTGGAGACCGGCCTGCCATGATCGATGAGCCCGAACCCAGGCAGAGGTTGAGAGGAGTCATCGCCCCGGAGCCTGGACCACAGCGAGGGTCTGACCAGGTGCATGAGCCGGCTACATCATCCGTCATAGAGGGAGTCCTCGTGGAGCTTGAGGGTTGGGACAGGAGCCCCACCCATTAGCCCGCCGCGGTGGATGTAATGAGGACCTCTGGCGCCATCTTGAGGAACTGCGCAACATCTTCGATGCAGACTTAATTGACTGGTACTTTCCCACAACCCCTGTCTCTCGGTTAACCTCTGTGTCTCCTGTATCCCAAGGTTCTCCTGTGCCCTCAGAGTTCCCACCCACCCTCCCTCTTCCTTTGCCTCTGTCTACCAGTCATTCTGCCTCGACCACACTGCTGTCTGTGATCCCCTCAGCTCCTCCCACTAGCAGTGTGGATACGCCTCGAGATGTCTGTCCAGCAGTGTCACCTCGCCCAGAGGATCTCCAATTGTCACTGATAGCCTCTTCCCCCTACACTCCACCGTGGCCCGTCGACACATCGGCTACGCCCTGGCTCCTCCCTACCTCGGTTCAACCGGACAACCTCGGCCAAACGGCTTCTCTGGGCTCCCTCATCTCTCCGGCTCCGCCTTGGTCAGTCGTCATCCTTCCTCCACCTTCGACTTCGTCTGGCTTGTAAAGGTGGATCGCCTACGGTGGTTCTGACTGCAGGGTTGCCGAACAACTAAAGAAACGTTATCAGCGTGATGGTAGAAAACTGTACATTTCTTGTCTATAACCACCCACTGCAACTTATACCAACGACGGAAATAAGCGCAGTTACAATAGCAAAATATGTGGGAGAGCGTTGCTTTAATGTGACTATATTGTATTGCAATAGGGAGCACTTCAAAGTCAATACCAAACCAAAACTAGTTAGCAAATCATTTATAATTGAAAGAATTTAATGACAAAATCCGGTTATGGTTACACTTAAAATAGTTACAAAATAGATGAATGAGATGATAAAACTTATACCATTAATCGTACCCAGCATGTATAGAATGTTACCTGAGAGATAGAGAGAGATAAAGAGAGATAGAAAGATAGAAAGATTGAGCAAAGAGAAGAGCCAAAGAAGGCCCCTAGAAGAGACAGCCAGAGAAAAAGAGAGAGACCGTCAGAGGAAAGAGACCCCCAGAGAAAAAGAAAGACCTCGAGCAACAGTTGCAATCTTCTTTTATACATCCCTTGACCATGTGACTGAAACCCTGAGACATTCAAACTGACCAGTCAGCCCAAACTTCCCCCACTGTACTAGGTGTGGCACCATTTGGCCTACAGGCCCTCAACATCTCTTTGTCTTTAGGAATCCCAAACAGCCCCACTGATAAGAGAGAGGGGGGCGAAACACAGTAAAACAAATGTCTTTGTTCAAAGTCAAATATCAAATATCTTTGATTATTTTGGATTCTTTCAGGCTCCTCCTTCCCTTCTGCTCCGCCTTCATCCTCGGTCCCACCGGCTCATCCTCTGTCCTGCGATTGTCCAGCTCCACCTCAGTCTCCTGGGCCTCCGGTCTCGTGTGGGCTCATCGACCCAGCTCCTCCTCCGAGTTCTCCATCAGTGGCTGCTTCCTCGTCGGTCGTCCCCAGGGTGTCTCCCACCATATCGTCGACCCCATGGTTCCTCCCTCCGCCGACTTCGCCCTGGGGCCTCATCGTGGTTGGTCTCTGGACCATCTGGCTCCTGCTCCAGGCTCTCCACTGGCTCCTCCCTCCTTCCACGCCCCCATGGACTTTCCTTTTCTGTTGGACTGGTTTTCGTTGTTTTGGACTCTCTGTCTCCCCTTTGTTTCCATGCCCTCCTCCAGAGCCCCCTCCCACCCTCTTCTGATGTTATGGTTACGGCGCGAGGACGTGCCTATTCGGAGGGGGTGTTATGTTACATGTATACCTGTCTGTTGTGTTAGTTGTGTTTTGAGTTCAGACCCGTGACCCAGTTTCTCCCCAGTCTTCCTAATGAGTTATGTCTATCACTTGTGTCATGTTAATCACCTTGTTAGCCCTGTGTATTTAGTTCTCAGTTTCCCCTCAGTGTTTGTCTGTCAACGTTAATGTCAAAGTGGTGTTTGCATATTCCTGAGTTTTGCTATTAGAGCTTCCTGTTACAAGTTTTCCTTCTCCTTCGCCTTCGTGAGTTTGACATTTGCACCACGTATGTAACACTTAAATAGAAAGATGCGCAAAGACCTAAGACAGTTGAACAACTAGAAGCCTGTATCAGACAAGAATGGGACAACATTCCTATTCTTAAACTTGAGAAGCTTGTCTCCTTAGTCCCCCAGACATTTGCAGACATTTGCAGTTATAATAAGGAGAGGGGATGCCACACAGTGGTAAACATGGCCTTGTCCCAACTTTTTTGACATTGAATTTCATGTTGATGCCATGAAATTTTTAAATCAACTTACTTTTTACCTTAAAATTATAAATGTTCTCAATTTAAACAGATGACATGTCATCTATGCTGTATTCTGAATAAAATATTGAAATTTAAAATCATTGCATTCTGTTTTTATTCACAATTTGTATAGTGTCCCAACTTTTGGAATCGGGTTTGTAAACGTACTATTATTTTGCATTAAAAAGTCCAGTAAATAACAGGCTAATATTATGTATATATGGAATCCGTCTGATGTTTTTCTTTGAAATAAGCATGTTTGTCTTTCATGCATAGATTTCTCCCTAAGTACTGGTATTCTGAATGGGCTGAGGCTAGGATTTAGTGGGTTTGAATTGAAAAGTATTTTAGGAACTTATACTATATGCATAGAGCATTCACTCAGTATCGTTATCTCATTTTTGACCAAAGTGGCTTTTAGAGGCTTTTGCATCTGAACTCATATGTTTCTTTCTCTGAAATGCACATTTGACAGTAGCTTGAGTTCAGATGCAGATAAAATTTATAAATAACTTTTATTAAAAACAGTAGGATGTAAAAACCTTTTTAAATGCAAAATATATGTTTTGTTTTATTGATTATAATCACATTAAAAATAACATTCCAATTGGATAATATTTAGAGCTTTGAAGTGCTGGAGAAAAGCCCAGCATTTCAAAATTTCACTATCAAAAGGATGTATGAAACTTGAAATGAATCATGTAAAACCATTTGATAATTTCTGCCATAATACCATTGTTACAGTTAGTGTTACAACTTGAATTCATTATAAATTCTAGTCATTTATGGGCTGAAAAGACTTGTTGTACTTGTTGTAACTTGTTTGTTCATGCCACAATGTTTGTCCTGGTTTCAACATCAGTGCTGTTTGAAAAGAGAATTCTGCACCGAATTTGAATGCTTCAGTCTATATCTTGCAGCGATGTTATTAATACTGCAGCAAATTCAAGTGGTCTCAGTCTGGAGCCCTGCTGTCTGTCTGTCTCTCTCTCTCTCTGACTGACATAACACTCTCTTTTTTAGCGACAGTTTTATTTGCTTAGGCTGTTTAAAAAACAGCAGCTGATGTGACTTTCACAATCTGTCAAACAGAAATAGTGCTGCTGCATGCAAAAACTATGCAGATCATTTTTGGTGCATTTTCAATTGCTTGTGGTTTAGATTGGGATGAAATGCTCAGTTTTTAAACATTAAAAAATAATGAAAAATTCAGCAAGTTTTCTTGTTGGTTGGCAGAAAATGTGCTGCTTTACCGTTATTCATAGATGTATTAACCTTATTCCAGATGCCATAAATGAATTGACTCGTACACAATTCTTTTTTACAATACAGAGAGTTCCAGTCCTGGGTGCTGTCAAAACAGCCATCTAGTCGAGCAGAATATAGCAAGCATAGTTAGCTCCCATACATTTTTTTTTTTTTGATGCTATAATTATTTATTTTGTTTAAAGGGGGGGTGAAATGCTGTTTCATGCATACTGATCTTTTTACACTGTTAAAGACTTGGAATCCCATACTAAACATAGACAAAGTTTCAAAAGTTAAGGTGGACGTTTGATGGGAGTATTTCTTTGTCAAAAATACTACTTCCGGTTAGTCATAAGTTTCGGCAAGTTTTTTGAGATCATGCGTCCCCTTTGACGTTAATGGGGCGGAATTTCCTTGTATGGACAATTCTACCGGAAGCGCGTGAGAGAGAGAGAGGGAGAGAGCGAAAGTAACAGGCTACGCCCATCAAAGCGCTGGCTTGTAGGATGCTGGACAGGTGATGTGCACATAACAATGTCACCAAAAAAGTGCGTTTTTGGTTGCCAGACCAAGACAGTCCTGCACAGATTCGCCAAAAACCCTGCGTTAAGGCAACAGTGGATGTAATTTGCTTTTCTGGATCAGCAACTGAGTTGCGCGAATGTTTATATCTGTTCGCTGCATTTCGGTGCCGACTGTTTCATAAACAAGGCCCAGCTCGACGCCGGATTTTCCCGATCGCCTAATGCTGAATGATGGAGCAGTCCCAACGTTAGAAGGGTGAGTGAGACTGCTTCAAATGTCTGTGTTTTTTTTAGTCCGCTTACTGTCTACACAAACCACGCGTAAACACACACACACACGTGCACAACTGCACTTCCCACATGTAAACCTTCAAAGACAAAAATATGACGATATAATTCAAGTATAAATATGTAAATAACACAAGCCGCTAAGCATATTATATAGTTAGTGTATAACTTGTACCACATAGAGACGTCCTGCTCTAGTCGTTTTTGCTGCTGCTCCTGTTCAACTGCAGCCTCTGGGTCTGATTCCGGATCATAGATGTATGGCTGTATCTGATTAAAAGTCATATTTTTATTTTGAATAAAGTTTTTTTCCCACTGTTAGGGATGACACAGCTTTACGACGCACTCGACTCAACATAGCAGCAGCGCGCACACGTCATTATTTAGCTCCGCTCACACGACACGCCCCCACCCGCTCGGCTTTTTTCGGAAAGACTCGGAACAGCGCATCTTTCTTATATAATTATTAAAAAATAAAGACTTTTCGGAGATATGCAGGATGCAATGCTACTCTATAGGTACTCAAGATTGACATGACACTGACTGAAACTGAGTGTTTCACCCCCCCTTTAATTTTAAAGAGTTGTCAAACGTATTGACTTCAGTACCAAGTCAGTACAGCAAATTTAAAAATGTGATGACACCAGAATTTTGAGCACTGTTGAACGGGTTCTTAAACACCTCTGATTGGCCATTGTGTTCATGCGCTCAACATCAGGCATAACATTATGACCACCTTCCTAATATTGTGTTGGTCCCCCTTTTGCTGCCAAAACAGGCCTGACCCTTCGAGGAATGAACTCCACTAGACCCCTGAAGGTGTGCTGCAGTATCTGGAACCAAAATGTTAGCAGCAGATTCTTTAAGTCCTGTAAGTTGCAAGGTGGGGCCTCCACGGATCAGACTTATTTGTTCAGCACATCCTACAGATGCTCGATTGGATTGAGATCTAAGGAATTTGGAGGCCAAGTCAACACCTCAAACCCGTTGTTGTGCTCCTCAAACCATTCCTGAATCATTTTTTCTTTGCGGCAGGGTGCATTATTCTGCTGAAAGAGGCCACAGCCTCCAGGGAATACTGTTTCCATGAAAGGGTGTACATGGTCTGCATGCATACAGCCCCATATGCAACAAACTGCGATGCACCTTTTTTTTTTATTATCAGAACCAGTATTAACTTCTTGAGCAATTTAAGCTACAGTAGCTCATCCATTTGATTGGACCACATGGGCCAGCCTTCACTCCCCACATGCATCAATGAGACTTTGGGGCCATGACCCTTCCGCCGGTTTACCACTGTTCCTTCCTTGAAACACTTTTGATAGATACTGACCACTGAAGACCATGAACACCACACAAGAGTTGCAGTTTTGGAGATGCTCTGATCCAGTTGTATAGTTGTATCACAATTTGGCCCTTGTCAAACTCGCTCAATCAGAGGATATATTAGAGATCCGCTGATAGACCACCCTTTTACACAATCCTGTGTATCTGGTAATCTCGGGGTAGAGCGAGTGTCATTGAAGCACTCGGTGAAGAGCGTTGATCATTGTAGCCAATCACAGACGTATATGTTGAGTGTATAAACACAATGGCCAATCAGATGTGTTTAAAAATCCGTTCAATAGCACTCAAAATGCTAGAGGGAAATGCTGGTATCATCACATTCTTTCAAATTTTTGCACCAATTTGGTACCAAAGTAGGTACTTTTGACAACTCTAATTTTAAAAGGATTCAGACATGACCTAGTCAAAGTTTGGCTGGTTAGAATGGTCCAGTTAGCTGACAATTTATTTATTTATTTGCAAAAGAACATGTAAATTGAATAGTGTCTAAAATCCCTTATTATTTATAAAAGCTTTTTTATATGTTACAAAAATGCTTGTTAATGAGTGCAGCTCCTAAATTAAAATATTTTATTTTCGACAAAAACAGGCATTGGATTTGAGCACTGCTCAGTAAACATTTGAAAATTGATGTTTATACTGAGGTAATAAAATCAGTATCTGAGATTTTTCTGTTTACTTGTAAACAAAGCCCTGCATCAGAACACTTACCAAGCTCAGAGAAAACTAAATTAAATTGACTGAAGTGACATGGAGAAAGTGGTGTTTTAATGATTTTCTTTTACTTTATTTCACCCAGTTAACCTGAGAAAGGAGCTTTTATTGGGCCGGAGCTTTCCATAGATTATTATTAAATGCATTTTTCAATCTCTTTCTTTGTGTGTCAGTAGTTATGGGTAAATCACAGTGTGAAAGACAGCCTTCACATTGGTGTTTTCTCTAAATGAACCACCTCTTTGTGTGCTCAAGTCTGCAAATGAGGTAAAAGAAAAGCGTGAATAAAGCCAGTGGAGATGTCTTTCTTTCTTCTCTGACCTTTTCATTCTTTAATGAGGGTCTGCTGTCTGGAAGCACCAACCACGCTAATGAACAGAGCAGGAATAAAGACAATGCTATTATGCAACTGAATGCAATTCAACTGAATTACACTTCAGACTGCTTTCATAACATTTCATACCATATTTATAGGAGAGTGCTGTGGAAACCGGATATATTGGAATTGAATGGCGTTGACATCCGTTTAAGGTTTTTGCATGTGCATGTGTTTGGAACACCACAGTAAATATGAACCACAGCACCACTACTGAATCTACAATTTACATTGGTTCACAAAATATGACCAATGTTAATTTTATTTTTAGTATATGTGGTATGCTGAATAATTATCATTATTATTAATATCATGGTTTCTTATTCCTTTATATATTTTTCCTGTGATATCTTGTATGATTGCGATCACAGTCAGTTTTTGTTGGGGGGGGGGGGGGCATACTGTTTCATGCATACTGAGCTTTTTACACTGTTAAAGACTTGGATTCCCATCCTAAACATAGACAAAGTTTCAAAAACTAAGTTGGACGTTTGATGGAGTATTTCTGTGTCAAAAATACTCCTTCCGGTTTCTCACAAGTTTCGGAGAGTTTTTTTCGAGTAAGGGTCCGCTTGACGTCGATAGAGCGGAAGGTCCTTGTATGGGCCGTACAGGCTCTTTTCCCGGAAAGGTGCACGCGGGCGCATGCGCGCCTAGCTGCACGCCGCCCATAAACAATGCTCTCAGGTGCAGCAGATCCACTAGTCCGTGCAAGCAGCTGTCGCGCCGGGCACCGCGCTCCATTTTATTCCTTTGGGTGACATCAAATGACTTCAACGCTTCAGCACAGCATTCCGGGAAGGCAGCGCTGCATTTGAACCGATTTGAACGTAGAAATGACGGGAAGTGTCACAACATACGCTTCAGTCGCAAAAGTGGATCTCCACGGTCTCTGCTGTCAGTACTTCGCGAAATCAACAGTTAACTTACCAAAGAAGTGTGTTTTTGACAGAGCTGTCCCAACGATAAAGGTTCACGGCCGTGCTTAGGAAACAGGCGGTGAGTAAAACTGCTTCAAATGTTGTTGTCTATCGTCGCATAAGTAAACATCAGTAAACAACACGATCGTGTATAATGTTAGTTAATTTATCATTGGAGCATGCGATCTATGGTGTGTGTTTAAATACATTTGTTTAGCTGACCACTATAGGTGTCAGTTTGTTTATTGTAAAACCACCCAAACATAAACCTAGCGTTCTCACAAAGCATGCTTCGTCATTCAAATGCGCTAACGTTACTCCATTGTTGTTCTATATATAACGTTACACTAGTCTGACGTGCAAAACCGTTTTGCTTGCTACTGCTAAGGTTTAGTCGCATACAATATACATACTTACCCATATACATTCAAACTTAGTACCTAGAGAGGTACCTAATATATTATTTTGGATGCAGTTTATGAGCTGTTTCTTTTCAGTGAATTACAAGCCTGAGTCAGATACTTGTTTTAGTGAATTAAATGCATAAAGCACAACTAGTAAAGACTGACACCCTAAAATCCCTCTCGCGACACAAATGTAGTCATCAGAATAGTACACGTGTACTGAACATGCACCACCAGATTTTTGGATTTTTGTAAGGTTTGCACATGCACATTTCATTTTTCAGACACACAATAATGTGATAATTGGTCAGTTAGTTTATAGTTATTAATGAAGCTAATCTCAGTCAGTAATTATTGATTACTTAATAAGAAACTATCTCCTAAATTTGATGTTACTTACTAATTAGTTTAGCTTGCTTTTAAGTCAATAGTAGCTGAAGTGTTAATGTAGTGCTACTTTTTAGTCCTGCATTACTTCCTACATAGTTATTTATTAATAACGGACCATTATTCTAAAGTGTTACCAAAGTATACTTTGCAAGACTGCATTTAACTGCAAAAAGTAAAAAGTATACTTTCGGCTTATGAATAATGGACTCTTCTGAGCCAACTCTTTGTTTTTGAGTCGAATGACACACAACTAATTTTAGTGTTGTTAGTTATTAGCTTATGTTATATGACTCAATGAAGTTAAAGATACACATGCATTTTGTCTGTACACAAGATTATAATTTTAACTGTACATGACTGTTAAAAAAAAATACAGTATAAACCTGTTGATTGGTTAAAACAGTAAGTTTCCTTACTATAAATATGGAAAAAACAATATATCTAACTATACAATTGATATCATTGTACAGTAAAACACTATTTAACAGTGAAAAGCCATAAATGATATTCACAGTGAGTTTATTTTAATAATTGTTTCTTCTTAGATTTTTGTTATCAGTTATGTACATAGGGTTATAGGGTTTTTATAAATCTAATAATAACATTAGATTGTGTTTATTGCATTCTGGTCTGATTGTCTGTTTGGATTGTAGATTCAATTTTGTATTGCTTTCATGTTATTTTTGCTTATATTTGAGGTCAGGGCAGGGGTTTGTTTTAAACCTGATGGACAAAATATACTTAGAAAGAGATAAAGGGATTTGTCTTTGCAGATTCAGATTGAGATGCTCACCGAGCTCAAAACAATGGAAATAAGAAAGAGGGCTGACTTTTGTTTTCATGAATTCAAGTGAATGAATGACTGCCAAAGTGCAAGGTCTATTGCATTGTAGAACTCATCATCTATGGGCTACAGCTCTCACTCTTCAATCAGACTGCTTTATGCATGAGAAAGATCCCTCTTTGGGCTCTGAGGGGTATGTTTCTCTGTCTCATCTGGATGGCAGTCATGCTCTGACTGTGCTTTATGCTCCTGAGGAGAAGCCTCAGGTCGAGAGAGAGGTCGAGAGAGAGAGAGAGAGAGAGAGAGAGAGAGAGAGAGAGAGAGAGAGAGAGAGAGAGAGAGAGAGAGAGAGAGAGAGAGAGATTCATGGAAAATACTGGCCTGGAATTCAAATGAATGTACAATAAAGCAGACTGAAGCCTTTGGCCACTTCTAGTTGAATCCAATACAAGTAGTCCTTTATCTGTGTGGCATTACAAAAAAAAAAAAAAAAATTCAAACCTGACATTTCATGTGGGCTCCTGGGAAATACAGGCATACAAACAAAATATGTGATTTAAAGTCAAGCAAGTAAACAAAACGTCTGGTGCCAAGACGATTTCTAATATCGTTGTGCATCAGCTCCCTTTTTCAAATGACTGGAGGACTTTCATTTGCATTTTTAGTTTTTTGAATACGAATTTCTTAAAGGGAAAAGTCAGCCAAAATGAACATCCTGCCCTTCTTTACTCACCCTCATGTCGTTCCCAACCTAATAAACTGGAGCACAATGAAACACATCAGTGACAATGTGTTTAATACTAAATCAAGCCCTTCATTTGAGATATGCAATAAGAAAACCATAGCATCATTGTGCGGGTGGCAAACACTTTGATTTTTCTAGCAGGGTGGAGAGATAAAAGGCTCGAGTGTGTTCCAGACGATTCTGGCATAAGACAATGAAAAAGACAATCATGGACATTTTCCATTCCAATGATTTGTCCTCTTGTGTTCGTTTGATGGTTTATTTTTACTTGAATGTTCAGACCAACAGAAACCTTTTTAGATGGACATTTTATATAAAGCAAACTATCAAAGAAAAACGTTCTGAGGTCATATCTGAATGTACAGACAGTTCATCAATTACCAGTCATTTAGATAATCAAATCCGTTTCTGGTACAATCAGAGACTCTGACACAGACAAAGTGATTGTGCTCGGTTTATTAGATGGGGACAGAATGTCAATATAATGGAGACAAAAACTAAATTAACCACTTTCTTTAAATCACAGAGTTCTTAAAGCTAAAGGCCAAGGTTTTTTTTCATGGTTCATGTTAAGGTCAACGTATAGGCCCATTGGAAAAATATAAAATTACGTTGCTTTCGGCATGTTTTATTATGCTATGTGCCACAATTTGGAATTGAACTGTCCAATAACTGGTTCTAAGAGATTAGTTTAAAAAATAATGTACCAACAATACACCAAACCTTTACCTGTTGGTGTCACTATCACTTTCGTCCTCATTTCCCCCTCACAATTCAGTGCAGTGCCATTAATAGTAAAACTGTCTTAGTCTTGACTTAGATACGGTTTTAGGCTGACACAGGGTGAGTTTGCGAGCTCTGACAGTAATGAGAAGAACGCACGACTGGTTTATGATTGTGCTGGGTAAATTGTAATTGTTTGCTCCTTCCTTTCTGAGTTTAATTGGCTTAGTTCAATAATGAAGTGGCATGAGAACAGCTCTGCGCATGAATGCGCTTCATTCTGTAATTGAGACATTTGTTTGACAGCGTGAGATCCCCAGGCGTGTGGCATTCGTACTGTCTCACTTTAGTGAAAGACGCATGATTGGCAGTAATGTCACTGTGTGCCATGAGCCGTCGCCGAGCTGCTTATGCGAGTGATTATCGACGTGTAAAACTCAAAATGATGAATGTAGTGCCAAAACTGTGGAAAATTATGTTAAAATGATCCATAGATGCAGTACTGTGGGCAATCAACAAATGGTGAGTGCATCATGATGAAACATTTCAGATGTATTAAAGGACTAGTTTTGGGACGTCCTAAGGTCTCTAATGCCAAGTTTACACTGCCTGATTTTAGCCCCGATTTTGACCTGCTGACAGGTTTTGCGAAGTCACTGACAAGTACACGAAATCATAGGCAAATCAGTGCTCATGCACGTGAGTGGAAATCACGCAGTGTGAATGATCAAAGACGTGATCAGAGAGAATCGCAGATGAGTTGCCGACGCCCATGAGATATTTGGAATGCTAAATATCTGGACCTGTCGGCGATTCATAATCCTGCTGTGTGAAATGTGTTTTGACTGAAAATTACATCAGCAATGACCAACGGCCAATGAGAGAGTGAGATCCAGGGAAGCGGGAGGTTCAGGTAGGAGTTATAGACCAGAATGTCAGCATTTTAAAGGACAACTCTGGTGAAAAATGAACTTAGGGGTAATTAACACATGGTTACCGAGTAGATCGTTATCAGGGATGTGTTTTCATGAAAATCGAATGTAAAGAGTTTTATCTCTAAAAACAGTTTAGCTTGTCTATGAGGCACAGAGTAGGACTAAGCGAAATTAAACCGCTAGTTAATACCACTAGCAAGGCTCAAAATAGCCTCACACTAACACGGTAGCATAATGAGGGTCCCTATATGCAAACCGAAGCATTGAGAACTTTGTAAGTGTACAAAAAGTTTAGTAAGAAGATACTTTATAAAGACAATCCATTACCCGTTTACGCAAAGTCACCATCTTGGAAAAAAAGTATTGACGAGTCAAGCCACAAACGCTGCACTAAGTGATGAACAGTGACTTGGAATCTCATATGGGCCGTTGTTTCTGTAAGAAAGCACTGAACGCAACAGAGAAAATACATAAATAAAAACAAAAAAATTCCATTTAATTAGATTTCACAAACTCAATTCCTATCGATCAGCTCACTTAGCAAAGCGTTCTTGGCTCGATTCATCGAGACTGTTTTCCAAGATGGCTCCTATCCGTGAACGCGTAATGTACTGTCTATATAAAGTATCTTCTTATTAAACTGTTTGTACACTTACAAAGTTCTCAATGCTCTCGGTTTGCATGTAGGGACTCCCTTTGGTATTAACTTGCGATTTAATTTCACTTACTCTGTGCCCCATAGACAAGCGTTATAAGCTAATCTGTTTTTAGAGATAAAACTCTTTACATTTGATTTTCATAAAAACGCATCGCAGAGAACGATCTACTCGGTAACCATGTGTTAATTACCCCTAGGTTCATTTTTCACCATATTGTAAATATATATATATATATATATATATATATATATATATATATATATATATATATATATATATATATTTACAATTCTATCAAACAGAAACAAAGCACAAACATTTGCTTGACCAGAGCAATAGCAGCACATTACAAAATTATTTATTTACCTCAAACTCTCTTTGTAGAACACACAATCCTTGCTCCCTGTGTCTCCCCAACCATTTCCTTCACTATAATCTTTTTTCTTTTTCTCCTTTTCACTGCAAATCAGCGCACATACCATTTGGATCGCAAACTTTCTGCAGTTTATCATTTTTGATAACAATTCCAGTCTCGCGCGAGAACTCCAGTCTGACACGCGTGTTTACTTGTCACATCTCGTGGTTGGTTGTGAAACTTATTTTGCACACCAGAGAGCTGTGTGTGATTCTTCCTATTGTAAAGTCATGCAGTGTAAAGCCTCCTGTCGCCGATCCATCATGCCAAGTCATGCTGTGTGAAAAGAGCAGTGATCCGACGAGTTTGGAAACCGTACAGTGTAAACTCTGCATAAGCTGCACTTTCTAGGCAAGTGCCACAACTCCTCCTAAGACTGTTAATTTCCCTGTTAGCCTCAAGCTCCACCCACCCAGTTTCAGGCCAGTCAGGACTTTCACAAGTTCACACTTACAAATAAGTCAGATAGAATAAATGGAATGCGTATTTGGCATGCTGTTCGAGGAGAGGCCTCCAAGCTCGGTATTTGGCCCAAGCCCAGAGTACTCCCCTCATATCTCTGGTTAGGAAAGTTAACCAGTTGTGTGTGAGGTTTGACGGAGTGGTGGAGTACCTGTGGGAGCAGGTCCCTGTGGGAGCAGAGTTGACGATACCGCTGTGGCAGTGGATACGAGCCATTTCAAAGTTGCTTTCCAACTATCCAACTAACCGGTTGTATGGACAATTGGGCTCCTGCGGGAAATGGAGAAGACGACCTTGCTGTGGTATTGAAACAAGTTTGGATGGAGTAACGGGCTCTTGCAAGAGCGGAGTTGTCAATACTGCTGCGACAGTGGAGACGAGCCGTTTCAATTTGCTTTTAAGAAAATCCAGTGAGCCGGGTTGGACGTAGAACTGAAACTCCTGCGGAAATATGGAGGTAACACTGCTGTGGCAGTACAAGCAAGTTGAACGGATATACGGAACTCCTGCGGGAGCTGAGGTGATATTACTGCTGTGGCAGTGGAGACCTTTGGGTGGAGGAACTGGCTTCTGTTGGAGCGGAGAAGATGACAATGTTTTGCAGTAAGAGTCAGTTGGAGAAACTGGGCTTCTGCTGGAGCCGAGGAGATAACACTGCTGCGGCAGTGAAAGCCAGCTGGATGGAGAATACTGAGCTTCTGTTGGAGTGAAGGAGATAACACTGCTGCGGCAGTGACAGCCAGCTGGATAGAGAATACTGAGCTTCTGTTTGAGTGGTGGAGACAACACTGCTGCGGCAGTGAAAGCCAGCTGGATGGAAAAACTGAGCTTTTGTTGGAGTGAAGGAGATGCGGTGGGTTCCTGCGTGAGCGACTGGAGAGATGGTGCTACAGCAGTGAATATATTATTGATTCCCTTAGTGGATTAGTAATGTTGAATTGAAGCGGACACTGTGATCCTGTAGGATTGAGTGTACGGAAACAGGCTGGAGCTGAAACAAATTTAGCTGATGAGGGTCTGTTGGGCTTCTTTGATGTGGGAGCGATTGGAACGAAGGTAGCTCTTGAAAGCCTCTGACGACCAGCGACCAAGTGTTTGGATCTGGTGCCGGGAGAGACATTTTGAGCAGCTGTGGTTTCTGCACCTATGCGGAATGAATGGCTAGAAAAGGTATCTGCTGGGATGCCGGATTAAATCAGTATAGACTTGAGGTGTTTTTGGAACCAGAAACGTGTGACGGCGGTTAGAATCGTCTGTGACGAGTGGTTCAGAAAGAAGTTCAGTTTGCAAACTTCTGAAATGTAGGTAGGCTAAAAGGGATTGTTTCGGCTGGATTGGTAATGAAAGGTTCATAATGTAAATGAAATGCCCTTTTTCATTTCATCCATCTTGCTTTTTTGATGAAGTAAGAGATTGTTTCATCATCTAGCACTGATAGGTCTGAAATTGTAGGATAAAGCTTTGGGTTGAAGGTGGACGTGATGGTGATTACTGAGCTTCTGAGAAAGCCGAAGAAAGCCGATATGAACATTGCATCCAGAGTGCGGGCAGTATTGGTGGAGTAGTAGCCTTGGCGGAGAGTTGAGATACATTTGGTGAGTATGTTATTGGTTGTCTGGTGTTTGGGTGGGTGGCTTGAGTTCTTTTGGATGCCTTTGATGAGCATGGATGTTGAAAAATGAATTCCGCTTAGATAACCCTTGATGGAGCTGACTAGGAGGTTCTTGATGCTGTTGAGATAAGATATGAAGGAAGTGATGGTAAGCAAAGAAAAATCAGGAAAATTCAGCTTGTATGTGGAGGGAAAAGACTTGAAACACTTCCATGCAGTTAGGTAGGACGGCTTGGAGAATGGAATTGAGAGAGGCGTCAAGGAGAGGTCTCAGTGAGTGGTTTATGGGAATATTAGCTCTGAATAGTGAGGTAGTGGGGTTGGGAATGGGTCCACCTCTAGTGCAAACGAGAGAGAGTTATTTGATTTTTTTGACCCAGAATCATGTTTTGCAGTTATGATGAATTGGTCACAGGCTGAAATCAAAATGAGGCATCTCAGGAGAGGGGGAATGTAAACGTCCTTTGTTAATGCAATGCACGGTTGCTCAAAGCACTATGATGCTGTTAGTGGACCATTCTTTCCCCCTCAAAAAAGCTGGTATGACTAGAGGAACTTTGTTAATTAGACTATTGACTCTGTCAGGCTCAGCAAGAGAGGATTGGAGATTGTCACATATAATATTTTGGGTGACGACCATTCTTTCCCCCCACAAAAAAGCTGCTATGACTAGAGGATACAACATGAACAGTCCTGAGCATGTTAATAGCTGCGGTGATTCTAACAGCTAGGTGGGCCATGTAGATGCAAAACAATGGCCTTGGTAAAAAGTAAAAAAATAAAAAATAAACGATGGAGGGAGCTGTGTCGGTAAACAGGTGAATGTCCACAGGAAGAGAACCTAGATTATTGTAGAAAAAAAACAGACCGTTCCATTATTTAAGAAAAGTTATCCATAAACTGAGCTTGTTGCAGCACGAACTAGTTAGGGAGATTTGGTCCTCTAGTGTGTGTACAGAAGATGTGAGGTAGAGGAGATGCGAGATGAAACGGTGGCCTTGCAGGATGATGCACATCGCAGAATTTAGGTGGCCGAACAAAGATAGTAGCTCATGTTTAGAACAGTTTGGAGGGTGTCTAGGAGGGTGGATGCGACCAAAATTATCCTGTCAATGTATTCCTTGGAATGAGGCTTGGAAGTTAACAGTAACTAAGTAACTTAGTTAAAGCCCGGAAATTCAATGGACGTGGCTGGCCCCATGGTTTTGTCTTGGGCGACTAGAATCCTGAGCTGGGATCCCCACACTCTGCAATTATTGTGAGATATTCATTTAACCCTTGTCTCCTGTGAGGAAGTGCAGCGCAAATTATTTCGCTGTAACGGCTGAAAGCGATAGCGAATTCAGAGGATGAAAGAATGCGGGATGAATTATGTGCTAGGTTTTTGACTGCAAAAACAGTCAACAGGAGTGACTGCAAAATCACCACAGTCGATTTGATTATTTGAGACTGAGGGAGGGAAAACAGAAGACAGAAGGGAAGATAAATCGATGTCCGCACCTGTGAGGATCTGTGCTCTGATGTTGCTGGCGACAGGGGGCGGTTCCAAGGCTGTAGCATTCGGCAGGATGGGCATCAGTGTTGCAGAAAACATAGTGAAAGGAGCACAAGTTCGGAAAAAAAGTGTTAGGCGGATAGAAACCAGAAGCCAAGACTGTTTGCGAAGGCAACCTCTTGTTTGGGTCGGCCCCAGACAAAGGAGGAATGGAAAAAGAGGGAAAAGAGGAAAGCTGAGGAGGACAAAAAGGCAGCTGGGCCTGCACTGTAAAATAAAAATGTTGTTTTTTGTTGGTTTAACTTAAAATAGTAAGCAACCTGGTTGCTTTAAAATTGAGTTTATTGAAATTAAAAATTTGAGTTGATACAATGAAGGAAATTTGTTTAATAAATAGAAACTCGAAATATTATTGTATCTGAACCACATAAAAAAATTGATAAATCATGAAAATAGCACTATTTGGCATGTTTCACTGCGTCATCAGAAATAAAACACACACAATTACCCAATATGCTTACAAAATTAATAATAAAATATATTATTATTATTATTAATATAATAATATATTATAATTTTAATAATATTTTAATAAAGGTTGTTCAAAAAATGTTCATTGCATTAACTCCAAATTTTAATGTCAATGAATTTTAAGGCAACCAGGTAACTTTTTGTTTCTAAATTATTTTTTACAGTGTAGCGGAGGCAGCCTCATGCTAGAGTTTGATGGTGGTGCTGCAGGCCAAGGGAAAGGTTAGAAGAAGTCTCAGGAAAAGGCTGTGATAGTGAAGCCTGTGCTGCTGGCGGAAGCGTACTTACGCTTAAAAGATACCTGGGGCAGAGGAAGATGGTATTTTGAAAAAACCTGCGCTTTGTAGCTCGGCGGAGCAGAGAGATGAGTTGGGCTTGGTGGCGGCGGCGATGGCAATGGCAGCTTGTGAGAGCGTAAGTTCGGATCTTTATGTTTCCTTGACCTGTTTGCAGTTTTGGAAGGTGGAGTGGATTTTGGAGATTGAGAAGCTGCTTGGAGTGACATGTACAGGTTGTATAATTCGGCTTTATTAATTCTTCTGGAAAAAAGAAGTCTGCACTGATTAACGCTTGTCTTAACGGCTCGGGTTATGTATATAACCCTTATTCCCTGAGAGGGAACGAGCACTGCGTCGGAACGACGATTTGGGGATACTCCCTAAGCATGAACGCGTCTGAAGTATGAATGAAACTAGTCCAATCCTTATTGGTCCTACGTCATGACGTAGATGTGACGGCATACCCGGAAGCTATAAAGGGGAGCCCGGCGCATAGTAGCGTCAATTATCGCGATGAAGCATAATGCTCTCAGGCGATACGCGGTGTGGCGACGAGACGCAGTGCTCGTTCCCTCTCAGGGAACAAGGGTTATATACATAACCCGAGCCGTTCCCTATATCGAGGGAACTTCGCACTGCGTCGGAACGACGATTTGGGGAACGAGTACCCACTAGGCCACACCAAGGATACGCCTGCCCTATTGTGAGCTGGAGACCAGGCACAATCAGGACTGGAGTACTGTGGTGGTAGGCTGTAAAACCTTATGAATGTGTGCTGAGTAGCCCAGCCAGCCGCTTCACAGATGTCCTGCATAGGGACTCCGGACAGAAGGGCCACCGAACAGGCCATGCCTCTAGTCGAGTGGGCTCTCAAGGCAATAGGTGAAGGCAGATTGCGCACCTGATATGCCAAGGCTATTGCCTTCCAATTACTAATAGTAGGGGTTGATGCAGGCAGCCCTTTCTTGGGTGAGCCAAAACACACTAACAGCTGGTCTGATTTCCTCCACTGAGCTGACCTTTCCAGATAGATCCTTAGGGCCCGAACTGGACACAAAAGTAATAACCTCCCTTCTTCCGCCGTCACGTGGGGCGGAGGATGAAATGCCTGAAGAACCAACGACCTGACCGTACTGGACGGAACCTTCGGCACATACCCTGGCCTAGGGTGCAGTACGGCCTTTACTCCTCCCGGGGCAAACTCCAAGCAGGTTGGCGTGATGGCCAAAGCTTGAAGATCTCCCACTCTCCTGAGAGAGGTAATAGCTAGGAGGAACGCCACTTTAAGCGTTAGATTCTTAGGTTCTGCTGCCTCCAGTGGTTCGAGGGGGGCCTCAGCCAGGCCTTCGAGAACCACTGCCAGATCCCAGGTTGGAACTCTGGTACGCACTACAGGTCTTAACCTACACGCCCCACGAAGGAAGCGTACAACCAATTGATGCCTACCCAAAGGCCCATCACCTAACGGAGCGTGGAAAGCTCCAATAGCTGCCACATACACCTTAAGCGTGGACGGGGTAAGCCCTGCAGAGAAACGATCTTGGAGGAACTCCAGTACTGAAGCCACGGGCAGTTAACTGGGTCCACCTCACGTTCTCTACACCAAGTGACGAAGACATTCCACTTGAGGCTGTACAATCTCCTAGTAGACAGGGCCCTAGAGCTAAGCAAGGTCTCTATAACGTCTGCCGGCAAGCCCTCCTCTCGGTACCTGTACTCGGTACCCCTCAGACCCAAAGGTTCCAGATTTCGGGGCGGGGGTGAAATATTGTGCCCCCTGCCTGCGATAGGAGGTCCCTCCTCAGAGGGACCTGCCACGGGTGACCCGCCAGCAGCGCTATTATGTCCGAGAACCATACTCGAGTTGGCCAACAAGGAGCTACCAGAAGGAGACTGACTCCCTGTTGCCGAACCCTCTCCAGGACCCCTGGGAGCAGAGCGACGGGGGGAAATGCATACAGACGCCGCCTCGGCCACGTCTGTACCATGGCGTCCAACCCCAGCGGGGCTGGGTGCGTGAGGGAGAACCACAGTGGACAATGGGACGTCTCTCGAGACGCAAACAGATCCACTTCCACTGGGCCGAACCTCCTGACAATCGCCTCCACCACCTCTGGGTGGAGCCGCCATTCCCCGGGCCTCACCCCCTGCCTCGATAGTATATCTGCCCCCTGATTCTGTATCCCCGGGATATACATTGCCCTGAGGGATAACAGTTTGTCTTGTGACCAGCGAAGGATGAGATGCGCCAGTTTGCATAGCGGGCGCGACCTCAACCCCCCCTGGTGGTTCAAATATGCCACGACTGCCGTATTGTCTGTACGGACTTGAACGTGGTACCCGCGAAGCTCCGGGAGGAAACTCCTGAGAGCCCTGTAAACCGCCATCATTTCCAGGCAGTTTATGTGCCAGGTCGAATGATGGTCCTCCCATGGACCCCTCGCAAAACGGCCTTCCATGACCGCGCCCCAACCAGTAAGGGAAGCATCTGTTGAAACGGTTTTCCGGCAACATGATGCTCCCAAGACTGGCCCTTGGGACAGAAACCAAGCTTTCTTCCATATACCTAGAGCCCGAAGGCATTTGCGCGTGACTCTGATCATACGGAATGGGTTCCCTCTGGGGAAAAACCCCTTGGTTTTCAGCCACCACTGTAGAGCTCTCATGTGTAGCAGGCCGAACGGAATAATGTTGGACGCTGCCGCTAGATGCCCTAACACTATCTGAAAGTGTTTCACAGTGATACTCTGGCCTAGCTTTATTCTTGAGACTACCGCCAGAATGGTCTTGATTCGTGCGGGGGAGAGTTGCGCCCGCATCGAAACTGAATCCCATAATACCCCCAGAAAACTTGTTTTCTGAGCTGGCGCCAACACGCTCTTTTTTGTGTTGAGCCTCAACCCCAAGCGTTGGATATGTGCTAGAACTACATCTCGATGTTGAACTGCCATCTCGAACGACTGGGCCAGTATAAGCCAGTCGTCGATGTAGTTTAGTACCTGGATGCCCTGAAGTCTCAATGGAGCCAGAGCTGCATCCATACATTTGGTAAACGTGCGAGGGGAAAGAGCTAGACCGAAGGGAAGCACTCGATATTGGTACGCTTCGCCCCCGAAAGCGAACCTCAGAAACTTCCTGTGGCATGGAAGGATGGAGACATGAAAATAGGCGTCTTTTAAATCTATCGTGACGAACCAGTCCTCGGGCTGGATCTGACTCACGATTGTGGGAATGGTCAACATCTTGAACCTGAATCTCCTCAGAGACCGGTTCAGATACCTCAGATCTAAAATCGGCCGAAGCCCTCCATCCTTTTTTGGAACTATAAAGTACCGGGTGTAGAACCCGGCCTCCCTCTCCGACGGCGGGACCCACTCTATGGCCCCCTTTGCCAGCAAGGATTTTACTTCTTGTTCCATTACCAGAACCCGCTCTGGCACCACTGCAGTCCATGTCACCCCATTGAACTTTGGCAGGGGGTGATCGAACTGCAGTCTGTACCCTATTTCTACAGTACGCAGGACCCATATGGATATATTCGGAAGGCATTTCCATGCGCCGAGATAATCTACTAAGGGAATCAGCCTCTCGAGGCTGGTCTCGGGTGTTACTTGAGTCTCGTTTTTCGTCCCCTGAAGCGGATGCCCGGCAGGGGACGAAATACGATTTTCGGTATTTGGACACTCGTCCCGCCCAGTCGCCGGTCTCACTCGAGGCGACTGGAACGAAACGTGTCCTAGGGAAAACGATGTGGCCCGAAGCGTCTGTGATGGCGGGATTACCACATCGTTTTCCCCTTGAGAGCGTCGCGCGAGAGACAACCTCGGTTGTTCCCGCGCGAAGGGGACCGCTCTCAGAAGCCCTACCGCAGCTAGGACTTCTTCCCAGCAGCCTTCTTAGCGAGAAGGACGTTCCTTAGATCGCCCTTCTGCACGGAAGCCTGCTGGTGAGAGCGCCGCCTCTGTTGCCAGGCTCCCGGAGGAGGGGCTCTAGAGGCGACGCTCTCCTTTTGCACCTGACGGTGCGAGGAGCTGGCTGACAGCTGCGGCTGCCCACTAGTGGCAGCCTTCGCTGATTTTGGCCAACGAGGGAGAAACTGTCAGAAGGCCGCTGACTGTTTTCTCGCCTCCTGAAACATGTCGACGACCGAATTAACGGAGTCGCCGAACAGGCCAGAAGGCGAGATCGGGGAGTCCAGGAGAAACGATTTATCTTTCTCCTTCATCCCCGACAGATTTAGCCACAGGTGTCTCTCCACCGTCACCATTGAGGCCATGGAGCGGCCGATGGCACGGGCCGTCTCCTTGGTGACGCGGAGAGACAGATCAGCGGCCTTCCTCAGCTCTAAAATATCCTCCGGGGAGGGACCCTCTCCCTCGTCCAGCTCTTTTAAAAGGTTGGCCTGGTACGCCTGCAAGATAGACAGCGTGTGCAGAGCGCTACCAGCCCGACCCGCCGCCATATATGCCCTGCCCACCAAAGCCGATGTGTCCCTGCATGGCTTGGTGGGCAGTACCGGGGCTTTTAGGGACGATGCCGATTCGGGTGACAGATAGCTCGCGAGAGCATCTTCCACCCGCGGCATCGTCCCGTAGCCGGCCTCGCGCGCACCCATAACATTAGCATAATCTAATACTGGGGGGTTGGAAATGCGCGCGGAGTATGGTCTGTTCCAGGACCTACACAACTCGTTGTGCAGGTCCGGAAAAAACGGCAAGCCCCGGCGAGGCGACTGAGCCCGGCGCGAGAGAAACCGATCGTCCAGCCTGCTGGATGGCTGGACTTCCTGTCTCTCTTGTGGCCAATCGATATTTAATTTGGCCACGGCACGAGTCAGCACCTCGATAAGCTCCTCTTGGGCGGGTGGGTGCGGTGGTGACATATATGCGGCCCCACCCGCCTCGATGTTGATATCTTCCGGATCCTCGGATCCGGAGAGAATCAACATCTGGTTCTCCACCCCGGGGGAAGAAGCCGCTTCGCGGGCTTCCACACATGGTGGGAGAACCTCTGAACTATCAGAGGAAGATTGAGAAAGTGCCTCGGCAGTCTCAATCTCCGCTGATACGTCCAGCTGCGAGCCCCATGATCTGCGACGCCGCGACGCCTCGGCGGACGCAGGCCCAGAACCACGGGGCTCGCGTGGTTGGCCGGCCTCATCGAAGACCGCCAACCGAGACCTTAGCACCCTGAGCGTCAGCAGCTCGCAGTGGCTGCAGGCGGCTCCCTCGAGAGCCGCCTGAGCATGCTGAACGCCCAGGCACTGAACACAAAGAGAGTGCGTGTCCGTTCCCGAGATGTAGCGGGGACACGGATGCACGCACCTCTTAAACTCTGTATTAGACATACTTGGTCTCTTTTACTGATAATATATATATATATATATATATATATATATATATATATATATATATATATATATATATATATATATATATTTCTTTGGGACAGACAACAATAAAAAGACAGACAATGTTCAAACACACACAGAGCGTTATGCTGAAGAGCGATAACTGACGCTACTATGCGCCGGGCTCCCCTTTATAGCTTCCGGGTATGCCGTCACATCTACGTCATGACGTAGGACCAATAAGGATTGGACTAGTTTCATTCATACTTCAGACGTGTTCATGCTTAGGGAGTATCCCCAAATCGTCGTTCCGACGCAGTGCGAAGTTCCCTCGATATAGGGAACCCTAGTACAGTCCATTTCTCTATTGCTGGAATCGTAGGTTGTGCTGAGGTGTAGGAGGAGGCTGGAGATGGTGGATGTCTTGATGGTGGAGGCGATGACAAGCCTCTGCGTCTCGGGGTGCGGGAGGCGGCGGGGCTGGGCCGACGGCCACGCTGTGTTGCTGGAGATTCAGTCGCGGTGTTATGTCGAATTCGGATGTTCCTTGCATTTGTGGGATGCTGCAGGGAATCCTTGTCAGACTAATAAAGTTTGATCTCAGACATTGTAATGGAATGACTATAACCAACTGCTGCAAACTTTGTCAAGAAACAATGGTGAGTTGACTGGGTATTTATGTGATCCTCCACTTGAGCTGATTGGCAGGCATGTTGATTATTGTTTGCTGACAGCTGGTTGGAATGATATCATGACTGGGTATCCTCCTGAATTAAGTTTTTTAAGAAACATCATTTCTCACAGGCTTAAATATAAAATATAAATAATAGGCACTGCATCTGTGCCTAGCACTTTACCCTTTCTGTTGCATGTGGCTGTGTCATGCTGAGGAAATAACAGAAAGTAAGTGGTAAATCTTGGAGTAATCTTTGACCAGCTGTCCTTCAAAGACCACATCTCAAAGACAGCTCGGTCATGCAGGTTTGCATTGCACAACATCAGGAAAATCAGACCATTCCTTACGGAGCATTCAACACAGCTTCTTGTCCAAGCCCTGGTCATTTCCAGACTTGACTATTGCAATGCGCTTCTGGCTGGACTTCCATCTTGTGCAATCAAACCGCTGCAAATGATCCAGAACGCTGCGGCACGTCTTGTATGAGCCCAAAATAGCTCGTCACATCTCTATTCATCTCTCTGCATTGGCTACCACTCGCTGCCCGGATCAAATTCAAAGCTCTGACTCTTGCTTATGGATCTTCCACAAGCTCAGCACCCGCATACTTCGACTCAATCCTACGAGTCTACACCCCCACCAGAAGCCTTCGCTCAGCTAATGAGCGAAGCCTTGTGGTACAATCACAGAGAGGCATGAAATCCCTCTCTAGAACTTTTTCTTTCATTGTTCCTGGTTTTATTTTAACATTTTTACATTTATGTAAAATGCATAAATGTATATGCATAAAATGCTAAATGCATAAATGTAAATGTAAATCAGATTTACCACTTTCTGTTGTTTCCTATGTGTGTGTAATTGACTGTGTAAGTGCCTTTGTTTGTTATTTGAAGATTTCCTTTTGTACATGAGAGAATAAAAACAATACAATAATGTTCAAACATTTAAAAAAGAAAAGATGAAAATAGAAGAATGAAAAAATAAAAAAACACAGCAAAGTATCTTACTTTCCTGTAAAAACATGTATCTATCTCATGTACGAAAAAGGAGTAGGAAGAAGTAAAACTTATATACTCCTACCATTTTAATTCTTACTTTCCTTTAAAGGGTTACTTCAGTGATTAGCATATGGCTTTGTATCAGTAGAAACCCTGGAGTATATTCAAATTATTGTGCTTTCCCCCCTCATATCTCCCTGAGACAAGAGATTTATGCATTTTATTTCTAGAAAAATTCCTCCTATGATGCAAATTGACGATTTTTGCATCATAGGAGGAATGGTTGCCCAAAGGCTAAAGACTACAGCCAGCAGAGGGAGCCATTTCCGCATGTTTTGAACTCGTGCATGGGGGATGGGAGATAACACTCAGCTTGCAGGGAGAGCTCAGCTGGCAGGCACTCATTTAAACGGAGCTATGGTGTGCAATGTAAGTCTTTTAACTTCTCAAATTAATATCTATGAAAGTTAAGCTTGTAAAGGCATGAACTGAATGAGGCCAGACTGAACTCGCGTTGTGAATGTATGCCGCGAGTGTAGTCGCGATTACCTCAGCTCTCATCACTCGTGCAGTTAGTGCTCAGTGCTGTGATACTCGCGCGGTGACTCACTCCTTATATTGAACAGACACGTTCAGTTTTTAATTGTAGTGTCTTCTCTAACTCAGTCACTGTAATCAAGTTGGTGGTGATGGGGAATGGCACAGGGCAGCGAAGCATTCTGGGAATTGTAGTCTTTCATCCCCATGAGACAAAAATACATTTTCTGTCTTTTCTCAGTCTAGAAGGCACTAAATTCAAAAATAATTTCACATTTCTACTACATTGATGACCCAGTTCAAATACAGATTCATCTTCCCAGCGCTGAAGTCCCCCTTTAAATGACATACATATGCCTACGCCTACGCATATGTGGTATACTGCATAATCTGTGATCTAATAAGTGCATAATTATTATCACTATCAGTTTTCATGTATTTTATGTACTTTTGCTTTAAGGGATTATTTACAAATTTGTATTAGATTTATATAATTTGTATCATCTCGTTTTCATTTAAATACTTGTGAAAATATAGCGAGTTCTATAAAAAGCACTATTGTTTTGAATTAGTTAAATATATTTTTATAGTTAAAGATGGTTGTGTGTGATTGTTTGTGCGGGCGTGTGCAAGTCATTGCGCACCTTGGCTGAAGGAGTTCTCGTGATGTGCGTCATTCAACATAAACTAATGCTGATGATCGCATTGCCCTCTTTACTGATTGGTCCGGTTAAAATTTGACCAGAGAAAACCAGAGAATATACTGCAATCCCAAAGTACTGAAGGAAAATGAAAATTGAACGGAAGTATTTATGAGGTCGGAGCCAGGCTAGCTTGGCTGTATAATAAAGAGAGGTTTGACTAGACTGCACCTGTTCTTACCGATAACCCCACTGGCTTTAAGCTAGCTACCTAAACATTCTCCTGTACTCCTTTTCATGGTCCCTTGAGTCGGAGCTCATTGATGATTGGTGGATATGTCTAGTCACTCTCTGACCTCATTGTCTCAGCCTAGGCACCCAAGTCTAGCTCCCTGCGTGTTATGATGATTTCATCCTGCAATATCATCAGTGGTCACCACCTACAGCAGAAAAACCAGAACAACAACTTCTTTATACTGCACACGTGTCTGGCATTGGTCCTCATTACCAGCACTGGAGAGGGGATGAGTCTAAGAATGAGTTAGAAGAACCAGAACTCCCCATGGAGAGAGACACTCAGCAGGACATTCCACATCCCCACTCAACATGATGCCCAAACTGCAGTCCTTCAGCAATTGGTAGAGGAAGTAAGAAATCAAGGAGTAATAATTCAGAATATATTCAGCAGTGCATGCTTGTGAGTAGGAGTAGCACTGCCTCCTCACAATCTCACACAGCATCTCCTTGCCCTGATAACCTTAACTTTCAACCAGTAGTATAACCACAAGCCAATCCGATTGCAGAGCACCATTATAGGTCACCTCAGCAGCAGCTTCCCTTTCCTCCTGTAAATCATGCTCCTCTTACCCAACCTGTGCCACAGTTTAGGCAGTTTACGCAGCCTTCTGGTCATAGCCAGTTTCCTTCCACATCTCAAGTACCACACTCTAAAATTGGCTGGGTTAAAAACAACCCAAATGGCAACTCAGCGCTGGGTAAATATTGGACAGAACACATGCTGGGTTAAATTAAATTTGCTATTCTGGGTTATTCTTGCTGGGATGTTCTTATAATTTCTACATGTCTGTGCATTAGCCTACTGTAAAACTAGACAGTCATGAAAGAACAAATGAAGAATGCATGTTTAGACTGTTAAAGCAGCACTAGGTAACTTTTCAACCTTCATAATATATTTTTTAAGACTCTTGTGATGATAAATCGACTTACAATAGGTTGAATGACACGTCTGCTATAGCCTGATGGGGTCTGTATCGTTTTTAATCGTACTTTTAAACTTCGGGTTTTGGGTAGTAACCCGAGAACAAAAAGAACTACAAAATTCGACTGCTTTACGGCATATACGTCACTTCCACCAACACCCACACTTCCTTAAATTCGGACGTGCGAGCCCAACTTTGTTCGTCGGATAATATAGTCATGTCCGAAGCAGCACGGACAAATAAGAAAGTAAAGGTTTTGTTGGAGGAAAGCAATGAGAGGAAACGAAAAAGTGATGGGATTAAAGGCAGGACGAGGATCAAAATGTGACCAGCGTTTTCTCGTCGGCGTGAGCTGAAGGAGGCGTGCCCGACCGATGCTGTCATGCTTGTTACGGTGAGCTACCACTCAAACATTGAACTGAAGTATCATATAGATTCTGTAAAACGGTAACCAATAGACTACTATAATGACGCTGGCTTGTAAACGTGAGCATCGTGATTATTTGGCGTTTGAAAAAAATAAAACCCATGAAATTATATTCATATGACATGCTGAAGCATATGCCATTGACTGTAAGGTTACCTGGGATGAAGACATTTCACACGCGACGCCAGAAGAACTCGAAATCCTCTTGCAGTGTTCAGGGGAACTGTTAGTGCTGCACCAAACCGCGGGACGCTTTTATGAAGTTATTTGGCCCGCACCGCACCACTGTATATATTTTTACAACCCGCCGCGCACCCGCGACCATTAAATAGACATACGGGGTCCGCGGGTTATGAGACGAGCCACGCATCACTAGTTCAGGGCTATCAGGGTTGTCATGTCAACAAATGCACGCACGATGGCATGCCCTGTTGTAGGATTACAGAGCTTACGACAGTAGTTGAGGACATTATTTTTTCCAAACTGTAGGGGGACCACGAGAGGAAAAGTAGCCAAGTGGGGCTTTAAAACAATCATTTTTAATGCTTGTCAAATGGTACAACACACAAATGTGATAAAATTGGTAACAATGACAACTACAAACCTAATATATTATGTCAATTTATTCATGTTTAAATCAAACTTTTATTTTGACGGGTTGCCGTGACCTTTGAGTGTCTGTGTTCATGATATGACAGTTTTCTCAAATGAAACGGTAAGCTACAGTCTGGAGCCCTGCGCTTAGATAACTGACGTGATGAGACTGAACGCAGCTGCGGTGACCGAATATAGGCCACTTGTGCGTCGATGCTATACAGATAGGCTATCGTCACATTTCAGTATGAACTTGGTGCCATCCCTAAATAAAACCGTGGTTAATTTTCGTAAAGGGATCATGGTTCTGTGTAAATAATCACAAACTGTATTAATCTATCGTCTCACATAGGCCTACCTAAACTAACATGATTCAGTAATGTTATGTTGCATTGGATTCTGAGGTAAAACTTTTGTCGTCTATAGTAAACGTCATGTATATAAGCTTAATTGTTGCCACGAAGAAGAAAAAAAACTATAATTATGCTAATTAAAGTGATTATTAATGAAAACAAATGAGCTTTATCTTTAAACATCTGCAACCTGTGGCTTTGCCTTTTGTATTGTCCTTTGAAAATGACAGTTTTGGGAGCGAATTTAAACATCAAGGCGGGAAGCACGTGAATCAACCAAGCATTGCGACCCAGCAGGTTTAACCCAACAACTGGAAAATTGAAACTACCCAGTGGTGTTTAAAATGTGATCAAATAATCCAACAAAAATTACTCAACAGTCTTAAACCAGCATTTTGGGTTAAAAAACAACCCAGCATTATTTAGAGTGCAGTCTTGCATAATCCCATGTACCAAGCTTATTCATTGCCAAGTGACATGTTGAACGCAACACTAGGTAACTTTTCAACCTTCATTATATATTTTCAAGACTCTTGTGATGATACATCGACTTACAATAGGTTGAATGACACGTCTGCCATAGCTTGACAGGGTCTGTATCGTTTTTAATCGTACTTTTAAACTTCGGGTTTCGGGTAGTAACCCGAGAACAAAAAGAACTACAAAATTCGACTGCTTTACGGCATATACGTCACTTCCACCACCACCCCCACTTCCTTACATTTGGACGTGCGAGCCCAATTATCGTTTGTTTGCCGATGTTATAATCATATCCGAAGCAGCACAGAAAAAGAAGAAAGCGAAGGTTTTTCAGGAGGAAAGCAATAAGAGGAAACGAAAAAGTGATGGGATTAAAGGCAGGACGAGGATCAACATGTGACCAGCGTTTGCTCGTTGGCGTGAGCTGAAGGAGGCGTGCCCGACCGATGCTGTCCTGCTTGTTATGGTGATTACCTACCACTCAAACATTGAACTGAAGTATCATAGATTCTGTAAAACGGTAACCAATAGACTAGGCTACTATAGCCTAATGATGCTGGCTTGTAAACGTGATCATCGCAATCATTTGGCGCTTGAAAAAAATAAAACCCATGAAATTATATTCATATGACATGCTGAAACATAAGCCACTGTACCTGGGGTGAAGACATTTCACATGTGACACAAGCAGAACATCCGCATGTGAACTCCTGCAGTGTTCAGGGTAACTGTTAGTGATGCGCGGGAATTTTTTTCAACCCGTGGGTCCCGCTTTTATGAAGTTATTTGGCCCGCCCCGCACCATTGTATATATTTTTACAACCCGCCTCGCACCCGCGACCATTAAATAGACATACGGGGTTCGCGGGTTATAAGACGACCCGCTCATCACTAGTTCAGGGCTATCATGGTTTTCATGTCAACAAATGCACGCGCGATGGCATCCTCTGATGTAAGAGGACAGTTTACGACAGTAGTAGAGGACAATATTTTTTCCCAACTGTAGGGGGTCCCCGAGGGCAAAAGTTACCCAGTGCTGCTTTAAATGCTTCATAAAATGCTTTTCCCCCTTCTCATTCTTGCCTGTGTTAACAAGTGCTTGGGTTTAGATTTAGATTTTAGGTGTTATATTATTTTCAAACACCGATAGAGCATTAACCTTTTAGAGCCACTTTACGAACTGCCGCAATAGCTACTTGGAGAAATCATTGTAATAAAATATTGCAAGATTCATGTATATCTATTTTAGATACATCTGAACTTGTTTTAGCAGAACTCACTGGACATTTCACTTTGAAATTGTCATGAATCTCACAAGATGCAGCATAAGATGCACAGGCATGTTTTTTCAATGAGCAAGGGTTGAAACCAAATATTATTAATTCAAATTCAGTTTTGGCTAAACCATCCATTTAAATAAAAGCCAATTCAAACCCACAAATTTTATACTCTTTGCTTGAGTGTGTATCAGACCTCAAACATCGCAATTTCATTTCTGCACTCATTCTTCTTGGCTGCGACCTTGGATCAGAGGATTGAATGGCACATACATGACACGACTACCTGACAGAGCTGTTCTCTCTGATTAATGGCCTCATATTCAGGGCAATGTAGAAGATGGACAACAGTGAAATGCTGTGAACACACACACACTCTTGTCAATGTTAAATTGATTTATTGATACTATGTACACTTCAATTAAGAGATTACATTTCTACAGAAATTAATTTGGCCTACTTGGGACATGCCAGCACTGGTTAATAGAATACCTATAAGTAAGAAGAGAATAAACCAATTGGCTTTTGAACGTAATTACCCATTTAGAAGTTTTTTTTCAGTTATTTTTTTTGTTTTGTTTATCTTTTATTAGGCTTGGTGCCCAAATAAAAAATAATTAATAATTGCTGTATAGCTGTTTGGCTGGACACAACAGCTATACAAATATTTGGTATCGTCTGCTGTTGTTGTAGGTTTCCCCTCTTAGTGAAGCCATCGATCACATAATAGCCTTGAAAGAAAAGGAAGCCAGGTCCTCTGATAGCAGCTACTGATTGATTATGGCTCATAAATCTAATGTTTTGACAAGAAGAACAGATAATTCACATGTGTGATTTGTGCGTAAGCCATTGTGGGGGAAATGAATAACCTTTTCCATCTCCAAAAAGTAGCCACAACTAGGCCTGTTACAAAGGTTTCTGAAAATATATAACATTTAGACAGATGTTAAAACTACAGTCATCCATTACGAACTAAACTCTGGAGCGGAGAAGATGAGCAGCTGAGATTACCGTTTAATCATGGAGTATGGTTACTTCGCAATTGGTATTTTGGATTATAACTTGGATTATAACTTCTGAACCGTTCATCCAAAAATCATAAAATTGGTCTCATTAGATTCAGGGCATCATGCCGAGTTGACTGATATTCGATTTTACCATGTCGGCCATTTTGGATGTCGGCCATTTTGAATTATGTGCTAAAATGCTGCATTTTATGAACACATGAACGGATTGTTATGAAACTTGGTACGGGTCATCACCAAAATGCCCTGAAGTAGCCTGAGAAGTTTCGAAACAGCGGATTTTTTTTCCAAACGCCAATAACTTTGGATGTGGTTGAGATATTTTAATGGGAGTGACTTTTTTCGTCTCCTGATTCCTTGCCGAGTCCAACGATACCAGACTTGCCAGGTTTCGGCATATGGTTTGCGCAGCGTTATAATTTAGTGCTTAAAAAACATTTGCTAATATCTTCGAAACCGGTAGTCCGATCGAGTCGAAACCAGCGTCAGAAGTTCGGAAGCATAGGTCGATAGCTATATGTTAATGCACAAATCTCAGAATATTGATAGTAAGGGGTAGTAAAATCCAATCAAAGTCAGGTGTCAGTCATTTTTTACGTGTTTTTTCATATATATGTCTATAACTTTAAAAAAAAGAGATATTTTCAGCAAACTTGACACACATATGTATGGGCTCACTATGAGGACACATAAAATAATTGGTGGGATTGTGCCTCTTGGTGGCGCTAAAATAGAACAAAACATGAAATTCCCATTGACTTCAATGCAGTATTATGGTTTAAATGGTTTAAATGCTAATGCTTTAATTTATGAATGCATTAGCATATCATTACAAAACTCGGTATGTGTCTTCCGCTCAGGGTCCTGAAGGTACTCAAAAAGTTTCAGGGCAGCGCCACCTTGTGGTCAAAAGTTGTAATAAAATGTACAGAAATGCGAATATCTTTTGATTAAATTAACCCATTGTAATGAAACTGGTCATAATACATTCATTGGCTCATGCCGAGAACACGGATATCAATTTTGCCATATTTTCTAAACCTATCTGTCCTCCATCTTGTTGTTTGTTAAAAACCTACTTTTTCAAACTCATCCTAGACAGTTTGTCCGATTTTCACCAAAATTGAACCGTATCGTCTTCAGACCATGCCGACAAATAGTTATGGATTTCATGTTTATAGACAAAAAAGTTTTCATATACTACAGCAACAGAGTTGAGCCATGATGCAAAAATGACTCTTGAGGCTGTATCTCTGCAATGCTTTGACATATTGACAACAAACTTTGCACGTGTCATTGACATCTCAGTCTGACTACGCCAGTACATTAGTTTTGTAACTCATTGTTGCAGTTGGTTTGACACTTCCAGCCATGCTGGTATGTCTTGTCTCTTATTTCTACGCTGCTGCTGCAGAGCGAGTACGTGACTTGCTACTGCCAATACATACACGAAACACTGCTGTGAGCAAGTAAGACATGCTGCTGCTGCACAATATGGTAAACATTAATTACCAGTAGCATATCTATACAGGGGGTGCTGGGGAAGGTGGAGGATTTCTGGAAATGCACTGCAACTGCTACAGAAAATGCTGACTAGTATTTGAAGGTTGCGCAATGAGCTCATTGTCTATTGATACAGCAGGAACCAACCAGCTGTGCCCTAAAGAGAAAAATGTTATTGCAAGCAGATGCAATAGCCTGCTCCATCTAGATTTTCTTAACAGAACTCTGTATTATTTTGCATTTTATGCAATCTTTGGCCAGTTTTATTTTATTTTAGTTCATTACAAGCCCTATAATAATACATTCCAACTGAGTAGTACATCAGGTTCAATCTCCCATCTTTTTATGGCTGCCAGGGCAGCAGGAGCTCAGTGCTCCAATCTCTTTGTATGCAAACACAGTTTTCATTTTTTGCTCTCATGGAACAAGCTATAAAAGATTTCCATCTCACTTACCTTTTTTATTAAAGGAAATTTGATTGGCTGAAGGTAGAGTTTATTAAAACTGTATTTCTTCAGTCATAACTCTACAGCATTTCTAGCGATTGTGACAGATGATATTATTCTTTCTCTTTGTCGCTTTTCATGATTCAATTGCAATGGGATGTTGGCGGCTGCTGTCCCACACAATGATGGGAGCTCATGGAAGTTGTCAGCTATGACTGATAATCTTCTCATGCTCTATTCCTTTCTTAAAGAAAGGGGTCTGAGAAGTATGTTGTGACATAAAAACTATTTTAAAAATGAGAGCTAAAATCCTCCAAGAGAGCAATATTCTGCTGATCATTCGGGGTCAAAATCAGACTAATCGCACATTGTGTGGCAGCAACAATTAAGCTGCGTATTTGCAGTGTGCTGAACATTGCATGAATTTGAGTCCCGGATTATCTATTCAAAAGGACCTGCCATAACATTAATGAGGACTCCTATAATTAGTGTCCATGCTGAATGCTGGTTTTGACATCTCGTTACAAAGTGACAAACTCACTGAGGTGCCTGACAAATAACAGTCTCACAATTGCATAATTTCATTTAAAGGTGTCATGAACTGGCTTTAAAAAAAAAAACTGTTGTCTGAGGTCAACTAATGACGTTTGTGTGGTTTTTACATTCAAAAACATTGCTACTATTAAGTAATATGCTATATCTGGTTTTGAGGCTCTCTCCAAAACGCTGAGTTTTGATGGGCGTGACGTACTGGAGACTTGGAAGTAAATGCCCACGGCTAGGATTGGATAAAATTTGCGTATTTAATGAGCTTCAGCTCTGCTGTCAGTTCAGGGAGAGGAGAGATTGAGGGAGATGCGGCAACCAGAATGATTCTCTCGACCACAGGGCTCGTAAAAGTCTTTATCAGACAAACACAATGATTTATTTCTTATCGACCCGCGGGTGATTGGACTATTATTATTATATTACACATAGCCCGCAAGATCAGACGATATAAACGCGAACCGCGCACACACACACAAGTTCTGCGTGCGCCGCCCTTCAGATTTCAGCTCGAGAGAAAGAATAGCAGAACAAGAACGGAATATAATGAGATTCATCGGCCTGCTGGGCTTTGCGAGCCCTGGCCCATATGTGTCTGAGTTTAGCATGCTAAATGTATGCTCTGTTAGCCATGTACAGATAAGCAAAATGATCTATAACAATGCAATAATAACACGTTTTTCTCACATACGTGTGTTGCACCATACCTGTCGGATCCAAATCCAGCATCGACCGGAGATTTGTTTACAAATGATCCCGCAGTGAACAGAACACTGTCTTCCCTACGTGAGCTGGAACTTCATTAAAAATAAATTAAGTATCACACATTCCTAATACTATGATCCGAAGTAAGCTTATGCAGCGATTGTGTTCTTCCACAATATCTTGCTTGCTATCTTCTTCCACATGTTTATTGCTGCTGGCTTGTGATCGACCGAACAGCTCCATGAGTCGGTGGGCGGGGCTACTGAATTACACGTTCTGTAGAGGCGGTGTTTTGTCGCGCAGTGACGTCAGTATGAAGCACAGGACCGTTTGAAGAGCCTGGTGTCTATAAAAGCTTTTCTTTGACTAACAGGGATGTTTTCAGCTTTGAAACTTAGAGGATATTCTTATATTACCATGACCTTTTATATATCAAAAGCTCAAGGGAAAGCTGATTTCTCAATTCATCACCCCTTGATCAAGTGGTCCTTAACATGATTGTATGCTGTAAATAAAATGTCATATGCTTGGTATGATAATAAATGCTGCTATAAATAACAGACCAACACAAATGTTAATGTGCTTTTATTTTAATTTGTTTGAGCGATGAGAAAATATATTGCTCTTGTAAATACCTGCCAGCATTTTAAAGAAATACAAGTCTAGAAATGCATCCAAATAACAGCAAAGCACAACCGTACTGTCACAGACACGCCAGGCTCCCACGTCACAGATGCACAGCGCACACTCTCATCTGAGTACTGATCACCCACAGCTGCAGTCAGTCATCACCACAATCACCAGGAGCACAAAAGACACTGTCCGGTCTCATTTGCAAAAGGTACTAATCCCTTCTGCTTACCTTAAGGACTCCCTCGATGGTACTTACCTGTCTCCAGCGTCTTCTCCCAAGTCTTCAGCGATTTCCTGTGTCCAGCGTGTGTGTGTTCCCTGTTCTCCATCGTGTCTCTCCAGAGCCTTCTCCAGCGATCCCCAAGTGCACCCTGAGAATCCCGACCAAAACCTATCACCAGCATATCTACATTCCATCAAGTTACGTATCTACTGGTTGCTCAATAAACCTGATTCACTTACCATCTTGTCTCCATAGACTCTGTACCATAACACGTACCGTGCTCTGCACTGGTCAAAAATAATAAACAGTGAATTTTGAAGTGATATATTCTTCCACACGACCTTGGTGTTTGTCAAAAGCAATTGGTAATTTGGATGGGTATTTTTACGCGGGTGGTGGGAGACGGACGGCAATAAAATAACTGACTAGCCCCCTGTAAATGATAACAATACCTTCTGACCCCACGAGAAGCAGTTACCATCCGAATAGGACTTCAGCCAACTCCTTCACCACTAACGGAGTGAGCTGGAACATCAAACCTTTCCCGAATTCACCCTGTTGAGGAGGAGGGCCACAACATCATGGCCACCAACAAACCCCAGCAAAGATTGTTATTGCTCCGGCTTTAACTTCTGGATATTCAGCAGTGGGGCCACAACGGAATGAATGGTTTCGTTCAAATCTTTCTCCACCGCCATTACTGAACTACAACTCAAACTAGCGCACGACATCAACGTCATCGTTCTCAGCCACTCCCTGTGTTCGCTGATTGGACCGGTAAAAGTTTGTTCGGAGAAAACCTAAGAATACACCGCAGTCCTAGATAGAGTACTGAAGGAAAATTAAAATTGAGCGGAAGTACGTAAGATAAAGGTAAAGGTAAAGGTAAAGCCGCTCTGATGTAAATTTATGGATTTATGAAAATGTTAGTTGGTACGAAAGAAATGTACACCTGCTCCCTACCACGAGTAAATGGTGCGTAAAACATTTGAACGTTCTGTGTTCTAATTTAGGCAAACTGATGACGCTGTATTTTGATGCACTATGTAGGGCAGGACTACCATAATAATATTTCAAGAGTTGATTTGCCCCATCTTTTTTGTTTTGTTTTGTTTATACTGTTTAACATTGGGTAATAGGCAGCGCTCGTCACTGTCATTTTTTCCAGGCCGTCCAATCACAGTGGAGGGACAAAAAATACACTGACCAATCATCCCACTTATACACCAACCGAACAAAAATAATAGAGAAGTTCATCTTCTTCTTCTTCCGGCTGTTCCCTTCAGGGGTCGCCACAGCGAATCATCTGCCTCCATCTATTGCTTTCCTCTTCATCCTCTTCTCTCAGGCCGACTACCTTCTCGTCCTCCTTCACTACATCCATAAACCTCCTCTTTGGTCTTTCTCTCGACCTCCTGCCTGGCGAGCCCGATCTCACAAAAATTGCATATAATAGGTTAACAAGTAAAAATATAGAATAATACAAACAATCAACCAACACATAACAGTTAAAAGCTTTTCTGAACAGATAACAGAGCTGATGGTGTAAGTCTATGTAAGCGCCACGATACACTGTGGTCCACATCACATTTAAGAACTTATTTAGTAAGATTATGCCAAAAGTAGGGATGCACGGTATTGGATTTTTGCCGATATCCGATATGCCGATATTTTTCAGCTCGTTTTGGCCGATACCGATGCTGATATATGTTTATTTTTTCCCTTTGTTTGGAAACAACACCATTTTGCGCAAAAACTATTTTTTTTCATTCTGGTTTCAGATTTCTGAGGTATCCTTACTAAAAGGATTCTTGTTGAAGATAAATAAATGTTAATAAAGTTCTTTTTATGATAAGAGTATATTAAAAGCTCTGAAAATAACAATAATAAAGTCAGTAATTTTTCACCCCAGATGCAGCTGTAACCTAAATATTGTATTTTTGGATTTAACGTTTGTGCACATGAAGTGGAGGTGGCATGACATCCATTGATGCTGTCTTTTAATTCTACAATTATTGTAGAGCTCCTTGGATTATTTTTCATCATCCATTTCGTAAAATTTTATTACAGATTAATACACTGTATATAAAAGTATTTAATTTACAAGTGTCATGCTTGTGATTTATGACATCATTACTGATTTGTTTATTCAGAACAAGAAGTAACTTCAATTTATTTGTGTATTCTACTTTTCATTGTATTACTGTAACAACAGCGCCCCCACTACATGTATAAATATATAGCGATATAGCTGGAGGGCACTAGGACCTGGAGGAGCTTCTGCTGCTGTGGAGGCTGCCGCACGTGCTAGAGAGTGGGGAGACGCGACTGGGCTTGTTTTGGGCTAGTTTTGTTGTGAAAACGTGGCAAATCTGCTGCTGACCGTCACGTCCTTCTGTACGTGCATTCAGAAATTCAAGGCAGCATTTAAAAACAGTCAATATAAATCACTGTACATGCAATGTATTTTCTTGTTTTCACTTGAAGAATGACTGCAGTGCTGACATGGTCTCATCGCTGTAGCACTCCTTGCACACGTGAGTTATCGCAGGCGCATATCAACACGTTATCATATCGGCAAGGCATATCGGCATAATGTTTTCACATCGGCCAATGCCGATTTTTATATTTTAAGCGTTTATCGGCTGATTCCGATGTCGTGCCGATAATATCGTGCATCCCTAGCCAAAAGGTTTTGTTTGTGTTTGGGTTTATTGTGTTTATATAATATGTGTTTGTTTGTTTTTTTGGATTTTTGACATGATAGCCTTAAATGCTGAAAAATCTGTGTCTTCAATTTTTTTTTTAATTGTGCATGCCACTGTCATTCTTACCATTCAATTTGTTACAGTTCCTAATAAGGCAACCAGGCAACTGTCAAGTACTTGCCAAAGTCAGTTTTTACTCTTATTTTATGCTTGACCAATTGTTTTAAACCCTGAACCCAGAGTTAACATTAACCTTGTTTGACAGTTTCAAATGTGAAAAGCCCATAAGACTGTGAGGACTGACTCAATTATCCTTTCCTCCTTAACACTGGTCCAGTTCATTCTTCCTTCACACTTTTCATCTTTTTGCTGTTCATTAGTGTCTATTCATGTTCTTTCCCCATCTGTTGTCTGATGTTTCCTTGTGTTCAGAAGCCTTTATCTACACCTCTGTTTTGTTCAGACCTATTTCTAACAGTAATGTGCAGTGGTATTTACCTTTACATCTACCTTAATATTTTTTGTCTGTGCAAAGTCAATGCAACTAAAGTTTTAGTCAAACTAAAGCTGATTCAGAAATCCACTTGAATTCATCTTTTTATAACAAGTCATTGCTATTCTGACATAAGATGTGTATTTTTAATATGCATCTGTAGTTATATGCTGCATGCCATGTTTGAGTTTTCATATTTAATATGTGCCAAAATTCCATGTATGTTGCGGTGCCAACATGTAGACACACTTAGGTATTCAATGTAAGATCAGCATGACATTTCATGTTCTATTAATGAGATGTGTTATGTAAGGGTCTAGAAAGAAAATGGCCTTCATTAAGGTGTCTTGAACTGGCTCTTTTATTTTTTTTAATACTGTTGTCTGAAGTAAATTTATGATTCAAAAACATCATAATAAATAAGTAATAGGCTATTTTCTACCCTGGTTGAGCCTGTCTCATGGAATGCTCACTTTTTATGGGCGTGTCGCACTGAAGACTTTGAAGTAAACATCCTCTGCTATGATTGCATTAGCTTTGCATACCCATTGAGTATGAGGAATTGGTTTGAAAGCGTGTGGTAAAAACGGCAACTGAAATGATTCACCCAGAGGGTTCGCAAAATGTCTTTATCAAACAAACACAATGATTTATCAAACAAACACAAAAATTAATTGGAATATTGTTTTTTATTACTTGGTCCACCCGCAAATCACTAACACACACACACACAAAGGCATGCACAAGCCTCACTGCAGAATCAGACAAATCAGCATGATCAAAACTTCTGTGATTATATTTTTTTCTTTAAAAATTATGTCAAGAGAGTGAACAATGCACATCAAGAAAGTAATGTTATTCACTATTTAAGATAGCCCGATGGGCAGGCCAGTGATACGTTTTGGTAACCCGTCTGGAAAACACATAGCCCCGGGACGTTGAGTTTTGCGAGCTCTGGCCCATGATGTTACATATCCGAGTCTGATCAAGAATCGCAGCACAATGAACCAACAACATCTCAAATAAAGGATTCCCCATCATGTGACAGTGTGCTAAGTTATGTTCAGTTAGACATGTACACATAAGCAATAGATATTTGTCACATAAAAAAAAGAAAACTAAAGTGAGGACTCATGAAGAATGAAGATAGTTTTTCCTCCATTTCGGGACCACTGGACTCAGGACCACTAGAGCAGGGACGGAAGGAGCCTTGATCCTCCATTTCGGGACCACCAGAGCAGGGACCAACCTGACAGACCTGGATGATATCTTCCCCTTTTCCTGCAATGGTACAGGTAATTAGAGAAATTCCAAAAGTTCAAGGTCTTTACCAAATCCATCTCCCACTGCGGAAGAGGGTCTAAACAAAGATTAAAAATGTCCTTGAGGCCGGCATCAAGGCAAATTAACCCTTTCTGACCTTGACCGGAACTTCTGGGTGAATGGCCGTACATCCTTTCCTTTTTGGTGAAGTATAATCAGACCTTGAGGATGGGCCTTGACTTTCCTGGGAATTAACCAGTAGTTAGATCTCTTCACTCATTCTGCTCATTCCTGTTGTGGTCGGATTGTTATGTCACGTAAAATAAAGAAAACTAGAGTGTGGAGTTTTATTAACAAAAAACATAAACACAAAACAAAACCCATGAGGAGGAAAACAATCCAGAATAACAAAAACCAACTAGAAACATACCATACAGGAAGCCAGGGAGCTGTTAGACAAGACAGAACAACAAGGACTGGATTAGATTAACATGGGGACGTGGGGGTAAAGTAATTATTACCAGAGGTTCTCAGTGATTTTAGTCCCGTCTGAATGTGCCATCTCGGTAATCATTACGGACAATGTCAGTGAAGATTACCAAGACTTTTACCTTCTGTAAAAAGGTCCAGAAAAATGACCTTGGGTAATACTAATCCCGTTCGAATAGACCCACTGTAAAACGTATGGTAAAATTCCGTCATTTCCGGTTTAAAAGTTTTTTAAAAAGTGCATTTTGCGAGCATGGAGGCGCTTGAAGCATTCGGTTGCGTTATAGGCGTTGGGACAACTCTGTGTCAAACGTCCAGTATTTTCCGTATATCATTTAAAGCAAAAAGAAGATCAAAAGCAGAGGCACAACACTTATTTTTGCTCTAGGAAAGTGTCTATTACCAACACAATCCAATCAGAATCGTTAGACTGGACCTAACTGTTTATTAAAACACACATATATAGCCTGAGACGGAGTTCAAACTGGCGCTAATGTGTGTTTGCTCACATGATAACAGCAGCGTCATACGCACATGACGACACGGAGGATACCGTTGTGCGTAAAGTGAGTTACACCTCCCACTTCTGCTAGTTTTACTGAGATGTCTTATCCCGTACGAATTGGCCATTAATATTACAGACGTCCTGAGGTAAAATGACTTCACCCCGACGTCCCCATGTTAAACTAATCCCGTCCGAATAGGGCTAAAGACTAACAAACACAAGGAGCTTATAAAGGGGACAAACACTGCATCTCAATCAGCTCCCTAGTTCAGTAGTCAGGGCACAGATCAGGACATAAGTCAATGGGCTGACTCCCTGATCAGTGCCCTGACAACTGAACTAGGAAGCTGATTGAGACGCACCCATAATCAAGCAGGGAATTGAGGGAACACAGGTGGGGCAAATAAACCAATGATGAGATAACAAGGAGGAGGGGTCTGACAGAGACAAGAGCAGAAGCCCAAAATAACAAAACACACGTGCTACAAAAGACAGGACAGACATGTGACAATATTAAACGATCTGTAACCATGCAATACTGTCACATATATATATATATATATATATATATATATATATATATATATATATATATATAAAATGTTTACTCACATAAGCGTGCTGTTAAATTCATTAAAGCTACACTGTGTAACTTTTTTAGTTTATTCTTAGCTAAAAACACTTAGTTCTTTCAAAAATATATTCATTAATGTATATTTACTTCTTTCATCTAATAAAGTATTCTCGTAAGTTTATAATATGCCATTAAAAATACATACGGGTGAGGGGTTCGAATGCTGGTCGCCATGTTGCCCCTCCATCTTGAAAGTACATTAGCCAAAGAGGGACATACCCGTAAATTCAAGCTTCGCCTTTCGCGTTTTAACACTCGATGGCACCGTTTCGAATGTGAAGAGGGGGATTGCCATGTTAATCTTGGACTAAATCGGCCACCGTAGAAGTTAAAACCAAGGGATTAACAAAATTATTTAAATTAAATTACTTATTTAATAATCAAATATATCGACTAATAGCCTGCAATGTGTCACCAATGTTGCCTCAGATCAGAATGTGCAACTCCTGTTATGGATGCTTTCTTCCTGGAACAACACGTGGAAAACTCCAACTAAAACCATTGAATTCGCAACAATTTATTAAAATAGCGTTTTCATTATAATGTTTTTGTAAAATGACAATCATAGTTATATTATTAGCCATGCATTGCTGTTTGAGCTGTGTGCTGAATGAACACCGGTAAACTGAAGCCCTTTCCTAGAGGGGTATTTATCTCAACTAATACAATTTTGGTCAACTCGCCCTACTTCAGAGAAAACAAGTTTTGTACTTGTTGTGTGTATTAAAATTAAGTATAAACAGCAGCCATTAAGTCGCAGATGACTGCTTTACTGACATCTTGCAAACATTATCTCTCTTTTCTGAATCTAAAAAATATGTTTTAACTATGAGCAATGACGAGTCGCAGAAGGACACCGGGTGGCCATTTGTACTTCAGTAAATGTTTTCCGTTTCCCTCAAAGGAACCAGAAAGTTTCACATCTAATGCCTCATTAGGGCTTCTGAGAAAGGAATCAATCCATTAGACATTTTGTGTTGTTTACTTGGAGCATGTTGTCAATAAAAGAGCAGCTATTGTAGATTCATGAATAAGCTGTGACCATAAATGTTCTAATCAATACAGAAATGTCTTTTCAAGAAAGATAGTTCCTGAAGTTTTGCTTTGGATATTTTAGCTCTGTTCCAATACTGAGCTCTGCATGCAAAGTACATCAGTTGCTTGAATCAATACAGGCAAAGAGGAATCATGTAATGGCCTCTCTCTCTCTCTCTCTCTCTCTCTCTCTCTCTCTCTCTCTCTCTCTCTCTCTCTCTCTCTCTCTCTCTCTCTCTCTCTCTCTCTCTCTCTCTCTCTCTCTCTCCATATATACATATACATTTGTGAGTTGATATAAATATTACATCAGAATGGCATTAAGCAATTAATAACCTCTTATGAAACATTGCTTAAAGTCATCAAGCAAGACATTATTCAAGACAAACTAATAAAAACATTGAAAGCCATTAAATTAATAAGCTAATAAAATATATATATTCATATAAAAGGTATTAGCAATATAATATAAAATGTATTTTCAGTTAGTCGTGTATAACAATTGAGGTAAACACCCAGAAATGAAATAATGCTGTCAATTGTAAAATGAAGGTACTGCATAATATTTTCTTAAATTAATTTAATGAATGTAGGCCTATTCTTCAAGAGCAGTAGGCTACTGCTCATGTTGATGTACAGAGACAAATCTTCTCACAGCCCGAGCGAGTTCTCATTCGCGTCTTCTGGCACTAAACTTCAAAGATACGGCAGCACTCGCATGCATTGAACAAAGTGAGACCGTTTTGCCCACATTTTTCTTTATTATCATCACTGTTGTTATGTATCACTGAGGAGCAGCACGTGTATCCATCGACAGAAACATACAGCATTATTTTCAAGTTACAACCCATAACAAAGATGCATCATCAGATGTGAGATGAACCGCGGAGCAAGTGCGTCCTGGCACCTTTTACACAGCACCCCTGCTCTCGTCAGCGGCACCCCGGTTTGGAAACACTGGTTTAACGCAATCGGTTTCCTTAAATGGTTTGAGTTACTATCAACTTAGTATTTATAATGATATGCATTTCCGTATTAAACAAATTATAAGTGTCCATAATAGTATATCTTAAGATGCTGTGTAATTAAGTTCAAAATGAATGTATCATAATTACTAACAGATTTCAAAATGTTAAATATTTAGTGAGCTAGTTTCAGAAATCAGTGGTATCTGTAATAAGAGACTTGCTGAGTTTAACTGCAGACATTTTGCTCATGTACAGACCCATCTGATGAGTTAATGGTGTGGAAATGCTAATCATACCTCAAGGTGGCAAACTTGTCTTAATGATACAAACGGTTCTCTCTGGCTCTAATTAAAAGGCCATTGCATCTGCTTCATTAGCTGTGTAAGGCAGAAATAAGGTAACTGATATGTCACTCTTGGATTATCAACAGGAAGCTGGGGGAAGGACAATAGAGGTCTTGGCTGTCTGCCTTAAGCATCCGTCAGATGTCTTATGCACACTTCTCTAATGACAGATGCAAGCATAGCTAGGATGAAATAATGAGCTTCTGTCTGTCTTGACATGTTTAACACTGAATGGAGATTAACCAGGGTATGAAACTATTTATTAATTTTATTCTGTGAGTGAGTGAGTGAGTGAGTGAGTGAGTGAGTGAGTGAGTCTCAATTTTCCTGAATGGTAAGCTACTGTGGGAAAGAACTCAAATAAAAAGTTTCTCAAATGTTGTTTTTCCATCTCTGAAAAGTCCAGGTAATCCGTCTTTTCTGACACTGACTCAGTTTACCTGTAATCTTATCAGTCCCTTTTCCCCCTCCAATTTCATTTGGTCTTTGACTTTCAATTTTACTGACTCATAAAAATGTTTTGATTAGTTTAGTAAATTTGATTAACCCGAGCACAAACCTGAGCCACAGTTTCTTTCATCCATTGCACTTGTGATATGAGGATTGCTATTAAATGTTTTAGCAACATTCTCAGAAAATGGTACCATTTGTGTGATGTATGATTCCCCTATACTCATATAATTAATGGGGTACTAAATGTAGTTATAAATGATTTTAATTCCCCAATGGTGGTCTTCAATTAACGTGAACAGATTTTTTATGAAGATTTCAGTGATATTTTGACCACTCAATAGGAAATTGAGTGGTCAAAATATCACTGAAATCTTCATAAAGTTTTGTTTTTTAAAGGCGCACTATGTAGTATTTTTGCAGTAAAATATCCAAAACCAGGTCAGTGTTGTATATTTTGTTCAGCTTAGTTCTTACAATATCCCAAATGTTTCCAACTATTTGTAAATTGTGAGAAAATTGCAATTTTAACCAAGGAGCCGGGACGTCTGAGTCGGCTCAGTCGCCTGTCAATTGCCTCATATCTGCGTTACCCTCTGTTTTTATTTGGCAGAGACGCTTTACTCTTGTGAACAAGACTTCACAGCAGCCACTAAGTGAACACACAGAGTAACGTAATAACATAATTTCAAACACACTTAAATGTGTCTAATATGATCAACAGAGCTGTGTTACCTCATACCAGAACAGCAGAAATGGCGCCGGCGACTGTGTCCCGTCATAATAAAAGTCCCCGTTGCTCGTGAGACGGGTGTTCTGCAACAATCGCTCTAGCGGTCTTACTCAGCTCCACAACACTCTGTCCTGCTCTGTTTCATTCTACAGTAACGTTAATAATCACATCCATGAACATGATTTCTGCCCGAGTCCTATCCTGATTCTTTTCCACCGGCTATGAAGTGAATATGGAAGTAATATTGTTGCATTATTCCAAACAAATATATTGTTATCCACAAATAAATGTAAAGCGATTCACAAAAAATAAATAATTCCACAAATCAACAGAATGAGATCCACAAATATATGCAGGAGTTTCACAAAAATAAATTAGATTCACAAATAAATACAATGATATTTGTGAGTAACAAAAAAATCCACACAAGTGTGTCAAAAACACACAACTCTGCCTTGCATAAGTTGCATTCATTTGTGAATTGCTTCCTGTGCATTTGTTGATGGCTTCCTCTTCATTTGTGGATCGTCTTGCGCATTTGTGGATCACAGGCACAGCACAGCACGTGGATTTTGAAACATTTCTAGCGTCTAGACTCAAAAAAAAATCCACAAATACATAGACTCCCCCCACCGTCTACTTAAGCCAATCAGATCACGGCCATATCGTGCTGACCAATCGTAGCACGTTTTCGCTCCAACCAATCACGTTTTGGCCAGTGCCGCTGAAAAACAGAGTTACGACCACTTATATATAAATCTATATAACTATATGAGTTATATAAATCTATATAACTCTATATATCTATAACTCTCTCTATATATCCAACTCTATATATCTATATAACTCATATAGATCAGTGATTAGGACATTTCCATAGGAACTGAGGAATGCATCGCACGTGTCACGGAGCGACCAATAATTCCAGCAATAAAAACCATTCATTTCAGTGTAGGCTATCTCAAGTGGATTGTGCCCTCGCTGGAAAATTGATGAAATAAAAATTAACGCATATTTTGAGATTTTATGGCATTATTGGTCTCTCAGGAATATTGACAGAAGATGTTTTTTTTATTAAGCATGTTGATGTATTGTTATATAATAGATCGTCAGACTCTAAATGCAGTTTCTAACGTGAGATCACTGCTAAAACTATTATATCCAGATGCTATCTGTCATTTCAACAGTTTTTAGATTCTCTGAGACCTTTCTGTCAAATGCGTTTATATTCATTCAAGGAATAACGTCTCTAGCGCCTGAATGTAGAGTTGAATAAATTGGTTGCCCTGTTTTTTTAACCACCATTTAAAACTCCTTTCTTGGCTAAATTATATACAGCCCTATTCTAGCATCATTCCTTTATATTCACCTGTTGTGTAGGCTTCGAGTGTTAAAATAACATAATTTAGGACGTTAACATTGAAATTTAAAATAAAACAGCCAGTAGATGGCGGAAGAGGAACACTTATTGGCTCATTAGCCTTTTTTTTTCTATTTTGAATGAATTTTTATAGTTAGTCCGATTTATACCACTAAAGTAGGGGTTTCCCCGACTAAGGATTAACACATTCGAATCAGAATTTTCGAATCTCTTTATGGTCGACCAAAAGTCGAATCATCTGTGTGTGTGTAAACCATAGACTGGAAAAAAAAACAAAAAACGGCAATAACGGGTTGGGAAAGGCAGGACACTAGTCAGTAGGAGGCTAAGACTATTTTTATTTTACTTTACACACGGCACACAGCCACCACTTTTAATAAAGTGATCAAAACTAGTCTACACTACACATTCGTAAATTAACCGTTCTCTCATAACATTTAAAAGCCGCGGTCGAACCACAGAACATCACACAAATATATAAAAGAACATTTTGATAAATAAACCTAAAAAAATACCTGCCTAGAGAGGAAAAGAACCCTTTGAGTGCGTTTATATGCGCGTTCTTAAGCCGATTGTGCCTGAAGGGGGTCGCACACCTAATGTGATTGTTTCACTTTTCAGGACTTATGTGGCACACTTGGTTGTGACTATGGAACTTTTAGGAATGTTTAAAATGGCCTGCACTCAGCAGAGGACCACCACAGAGAGGCATGAAATCACTCTCCAGAAAATTTTCGTTTACTATTCCTTGCTCGTGGAATGATCTCTCCACCTTCATCCGGAATTCAGAATCTCTGACAACATTTAAAAGAAAACTCATGGAAGAGATGACCCCATCAACCTTCATATTTTATGCACTTTGTGTTTATTCACCTCTTCATGATGAAAGTCACTTTCAATATAATCGTATGCAAAATGAATAAATGCAAAATAATCACTACTCAATTGCTCATATAACCAGCAGGCAACTGTTGGTTGTGCTTTTTCTTTTTCTTTCTTTGTAGTGTAGCCTAGTTGCGGGTTGTTTTGAACCAGCTGTAAAACAGGGACATTTCCGGGAAAAGCTTTAGTCTGGGACAGCACACCAAAAACCATAAAAATTGGGACGTCTGGTCACGCTTGGTTGATGTCAGACACAGATGAGGACACAGAGGGATTAGTGCAAGTGCAACATTTATTATCAGAGGTTTCGAACACAGGTGATACTTAGGTGGATGGTGACACTCAGATGGATGACGATGATAGTAAAGACGATGATGGGGAAGACGAAGAGGACAATGACGATGATGACGAGGATGGTACAGGTGAGGGCTTCCACGAAGGACAGGTAGTCGACGATGGGATCGGTGCAAGACCAGACAATGGGAGTGAAGGTGAGCCGGGTTGATATAGTGGTGACTGGTGATGATGCCCAGGTGTTCAGAATTCAGGTGATGGTGAATGAGTGGGCGTGGCAGTGACTGATGACTGTGAGGGCATGACAGTACCCCCTCCTCCACAGGCGGCTCCTGGCGGCTGGGACAGGCGGTGACGGGGTCTACCATGGCCCCTAGGAGCGGGTTGGTCAGGGTGGTCTTGGTGAAACTGAGTGAGAGGATTCGGGTCCAGCACATAATTTCTGGGGATCCAGCTCCACTCCTCAGGACCGTAGTCCTCCCAATCCACCAGGTATTCCATCCGGGAACCCCGTCACCACGGGTCGAGGATGGCTCTCACCCGGTAGACTGATGGGTCCTCTTCGATGGTAGGAGGAGGAGATACAGCACCATCACCAGGATCTGTGGATGAAGAAGGGAAAGGTTTAGTGAAGGGCTTGAGTAAGAACACATGAAATGATGGTGATATCTTGTAGGTGGGTGGAAGAGGAAGGCGGTAGGTGACTTCATTCAGCTGCCTGTCTACCGTGAATGGTCCAATGTATCGGGGACTCAGTTTACGGGAAGGCAGCCGGAGATGGACGTCCCTCGTGGAGAGCCAGACCTTCTGGCCTGGCTGGTACCGCGGCGTGGGTCTGCGTTTGCCGTCAGTGTGGTGCTTGTGTCTCCGGACTGCCTGCTAGAGTCCCAGACCGTCTTGCTCTGGCGGAACCAGTAATCCACCAGGTCACTGGGACCTCCGAGGGCTCACCCGTCCAGGGGAAGAGCGATGGTTGGTAGCCGAGGACACATTGGAATGGGTGAGCCCTGTGTTGGACTGCTGGAGTGAATTCTGGGCATATGCGTGGCAGTTTCTGGTGGCAGTATACCCTCAGGAATCTCCTGATCTCCTGGATCTTCCGTTCAGTCTTGCCATTGGTCTGAGGATGGTAACCTGATGAGAGGCTGACAGATACTCCCTAGGAAACGGAAGAAGGCGGTCCTCGGTCAGAAACGATGTCTTCCGGAAGCCCAAAATGTTGGAAGACTTGGGTGAAGAGTGCCTCGGCGGTTTCCAACGCGGTAGGTAAAGCTTTGAAGGGGATGAGTTTGCAGGATTTTGAAAATCGGTCGACAACAACTAGGATACAGGTGAAACCTTGGGATGATGGCAGGTCAGTCATGAAGTCGATCCCCAAATGGCTCCAGGGATGTTTGGGGATTGGAAGATGGACCAGCTTGCCCTCGGGGAGTCTCCTAGGGGTGTTGGCAATGGTGCAGACTGAACATCCCTTGACGAATCGGGAGACGTCTCGAGGCATGGCAGGCCACCAGTAATGGTGGCGAAGGAGCGAGAGGGTCCTTCTCCTGCCTGGGTGTTCAAAGCCCGGTGAAGAATGAGCCAAGTCCAGAAGGGGCAGGCGATGACGAGGCGGGACATAGAGGCCCCCTTCTGGACCTCCCGGCTGTTGGGCGTTCTCCTGTTGGATCTGCTCCTGGAGCGCCCACTGGATCGGGCTGACAACCATGGCTGGAGGGAGGATGGTTTCAAAGTGCTCTGGCTCAGGGTCGGCTTGGTGAAGACAAGAAAGGGCATCCGCCCGGTTGTTCTGGTTCCCTGGACAGTACGTCACCTTGAAATTGAATCTGGTGAAGAAGAGGGCCCAGCTGGCCCGACGATGATCCGTTTGGCATCTCGAAGGTACTCAAGGTTATGATGGTCGGTGATGACTTCAAATGGATGTTCTGCTCCCTCCAGCCAGGGTCTCCGTTCTTCCAGGGCGAGTTTGATCACCAGGAGCTCCCAGTTGCCGATGTCATAATTCTGCTCCGCCGGGGATAGCTTCTTGGAGAAGAAGGCACATGGATGGAGTCGTGAGGGTGTCCCCTGCCGCTGAGACAGAACCGCTCCGACCCTGGTCGATGAGGGGTCCACTTCGACGAAGAACGGAAGATGAGGATTGGGGAGGACCAGGATCGGAGCGGACTAGAAGGTGTTCTTCAACTGGTGGAAGGCCTCCGTGGCCGATGGAGTCCAGGACAGAGACTTGGGCCGGTTCTGGAGCAGGGAGGTGAGCTGAGCAGACTCTAAGTCTTCAAGAAGCGGCGGTAGAAGTTGGCGAATCTCAGGAAGCGCTGCAGCTCTTTGATGGTGGTCGGCTGAAGCCAATGGGTGATGGTGTCCACCTTCCTCTGGTCCATCTTGACTCCATGGTTTTCTATGATGTACCCAAGAAACTGGAACTCGCACTTCTCAAGCTTGAGATAAAGGTGATGGTCTCGGAGCTTCTGCAGGACTTGATAGACATGGTCTTCATGCTCCATGAGGTCACTAGAATAGATGAGGATGTCGTCGATATAGACGATGACAAACTTGTTTAAGAATTCACGAAATACCTCATTCATATAATTTTGGAAGATGGAGGGTGAGTTGGACAGCCCATACGGCATCACCCGATATTCCTAGTGACCTGAGGGAGTGATGAAAGTTGTCTTCCACTCGTCTCCCTTGCGAATACGAATGAGGTTGTAGGCACTTCTGAGATTGAGTTTGGAGAAGATGGTGGCCCCACGGAGCTGTTCTAGGGCGGATGGGACCAGAGGAAGAGGAAAACTAAACTTGAAATGTCTGAGAATTAAGGTGACGGTAGTCGATACACGGCCGCAAACCTCCGTCCTTCTTGGCCATGAAGAAAAAGCTTGAAGCGGCAGGGGAGGTTGATGGACGGATGAACCCTTTTTGTAGCTCTGCGTGCACATACTCCTCTATGGCCTTCTGTTCTGGGATGGACAGAGGATAGACGCGGCTCTTCGGTAGAGTAGCCCCAGGCAGGAGGTCGATGGCGCAATCCCATGGCCGATGGTGTGGTAGTTTGGTAGCCAACCACTTACTGAAGACTTCCTGGAACGCCTTGTAAGCTGGGGGAATGGCCACGTTGACTTGAGTTTCGGGACTCTCTACTGAGGTGGACTGGACAGGCAATGATGAAGGAACTGATGATGATGATGATGATGATGATGATGATGATGGACCTTTTTCGGCGAAGACGATGAATACAACAATCAAAGCATTTCTCACCCCATTGCTAACCTGACGTGGTCATACTCAATTCTAGTCAGAATATGAGTCTGAAACTGCTCCATTGGGCTGTGATTATGGGGCGTGTTTCAACCGAACCAGGAAAGACATCAATTGGATAGACCTACAACCAATCAGAGCAATGAAGCGATGCATTGTCAAATGTCAACATAGTTCAACTGCACTGTGTTGCCAAGTCTGCGTTTTTTTCCCCGCGGGTTGTTTTCTATGTTCGCGGGTTGAAGCGACTTTTATGTGATATATAGACCCATGAGTGCGAATCTTAGCAGGCATCCTTGCCAAAATAACACGCATTTTACCCCAAACGCCATTTTCCCCCCGGAGAACCCCCCCCAAGAAACTGTTGTTTAGGGCTAGTAGTTGGCGGGTTTTGTTGTAAAAACTTGGCAACCCTGTCTGCACGTGCGCTGGTATCAGGCTGGAATACACAATCTTTGCCGGTGTTGTAAAAAAAAAAAAATGAATGATACACAGAGTACTTACCCAACATGATCATCATTTCAGAGAGAAATTGTAAAGTGGTGAATGCATATACAAGCAAGCTCTCCATTTAGGATTCGAAAAAATATAATCCAAACCCCTTTGATGACGTGCATGATTACGTTACTGTTTATCATCTGTCCGTCATCGTCTAAAGCCTGCCCTGTTGATTTCATTGGTCCGAACAGTTTCTGTTCAGAGATAATTACTCCTCTATGGAGCAAGGCCAGACCGAACTGCCCGACCTAAAAATGTTGTGGGCGGAGCTAAGTTCGGCTAGCATCCAGCATTGCAGGATCTCTCTGGTGGACCAGTGGATATGCAGCTGGTGTAATATAAGCCTGGATGATGTTCGCGGTTGACTCCTCCAGCACCATGAACGTGATGGTTTCCTCATGCAGATGACCAACACGTAGTGTAAGTGTGGGGGAGAAATGGCAGAAAAGACCTCGGCCCAGCGGTTTTCCCTGAAAGGTCGACGGGACAACGTTGACGTCGGCCGGTAAACTTTTCGAGGGTTTGCTGACTGATGAAGTTTCCCGCCGATGATGCCACGGAGTCGATGAGGGCTTGTGCTGCAACAGATGAGTGAGAATTACAAATGAATACTGGAGTCTTGTAAGGTTTGCCGTTATAGGAGGTATTTGGATGGTACTCACCGCTGGCCGAGTGGGTCGCACGGGGTAGATTGTGATGCCATGTCCATCTCCCCCACAATACAGGCACAGATGTTGGGATATCCTACGTTGGCGTTCGGTGGTGCTGAGATGGTATGAGTCGATCTGCATGGGTTCAGGTGCTGGAGGTGCAACAGGTGTTTGAGCGGGTGGAGGATCGGCAGCAGGTGAAGAGAGGCCACAGGCAGATAACCGTTGAGACACGTGGATGGTTTTCTGGATGAGGGCCTCCAAGCCCATGGCTTCCTCGCAGACCACAATAAGTTGCTTGACGTCAGCAAGGAGGCCGTGGCGAAAGGCAGTGACGAGGGCTGATTCATTCCATCCGCTCATACAGGCCAGCGTGCGGAAATTGAGTGTATAGGAACTCATTGTCTCTCGTTTGCCTTGGCGAATAGAAAACAGTTGATCATGGACAGATAATTCGGCAGTTTGTTGACCAAATACCTCTTTTAGATGGGTGCAGAAGGCGGTGATTGAGCCGATGACAGGGGCATTCGCTTCCCATAGCTACTTTGCCCACTGAAGGGCTCGGCCTGAGAGTAATGAGATGATAAACGCCACCCGGCCTCTCTCGCTGTGGAACAGATGGGAATTCGCTTCCATATGCAGGGAACTTTGCAAGAGAAACCCACTGCAATCCTCCGCCGCGCTGCTGTAGTTCACTGGTCGGGCCATGGGACTTACGCAGGCAGCTGACGAAGTAGCGGTTGCCGGTGGTGCAGGTGATGATACGCTAGCATGGGTAGCGGTGGAGGGAGTGTCGTGAACCAGTGAGGACCGTACACCGTGAACCAGCGGGGTGAAGTGGTCTGCGGTGCGGTCCCCGCCTGTTTCCAAAGAGTTCTGCATTTGGTCTGGTCTTCTGTCACAGACAAAGACACAGAGGGATTAGTGCAAGTGCAACGTTTATTATCAGAGGTTTCGGACACAGGTGATACTTAGGTGGATGGTTACACTCAGATGGATGACGATGATAGTGAAGACGATGATGGGGAAGACGAAGAGGATGATGACAATGAAGACGAGGATGGTACAGGTGAGGGCTTCTACGAAGGACAGGTAGTCGACGATGGGATCGGTGTAAGAACAGACAATGGGAGTGAAGGTGAGCCTGGTTGATATAGTGGTGACTGATGACGGTGCCCAGGTGTTCAGAATTCAGGTGATGGTGAACGAGTGGGCATGGTAGTGACTGATGACTGTGAGGGCTTGACAGTTGGTTTCTGTCTAGGTACTTTGAGACAGAGAACATTTTTAAGTTCAGCACTGACCTTTTGAAATGAAATGATAAAAAAATATTAATTTAATTTCCTGAGAATTACCCTTTTCTAAGACCTGCTGTGAAAACTAGTTTTCAAAGGACCTCCTGGGATGGGCTATATGAGATAGAAGGGCCCATACAAACCTCTGTGTCAGAGATGAGATGTTAATGAGTGTGTCTCAGCTGTAATTAGAGTCTGACAGCATCCAGAGACTCGTTTAATTAACGTTTGGATGAGAAGTTTGGCATCACTTTTGATACCCAGCCACATAAAAGCATGGATCCATTTAGCATAGATGAATGTTTGTGTGTGGCCTTTTAAATGTTTAATAAAGGTTATTCAGACAGATGACATGTTTTAATGTGAATTCTTGGAAATATGTTTCCAGTTTAGTGTTTTGACATTCAAGCAACTCATTTAAACATTTAAGTACATGACAGGGTACTTGGTGCAAATTAGAATGGTGGAATATTTTATGAACAAAAAACTGAATTTAAAAGGGTACTGATACATGTGAGACTCACAACTTATCCAGAGCACCATCTGAAAGATTTACTTGTTGTTTCGATTCAGCACATCTGTAATCAGCATTCAAACTGAGTGTTATTCAAGTGATTGACCTAGGAGAGTTGAATCCTTGAATGTAAAATTACTACAAGATTAATACAGCCAGCAATTAGGATTACCTAATAAAACAGATGCCTTTTTACTGTTTTCTGTATCAAACACTCATACACTAATAATTTTCTTTAATGGTTATGTGATAATAATACTCTACTGCTGGGATTTGGATGTTTGAATGTGCGAGGTTTGCACTAATGTCTCTGATGAGTGAGATTTGCATGTTAACATCAAATAGATTCATTAACTGATGCTCATGCTGATGAGAATCTCTCTCTACGGGTCTATTCTCGCTCCACGTCAAGTCATTCAGTGGTGCGAGACGAGCGATGCACAGAGGGAATTTCGAGAAGAGTTTGTAGCCTGCTATATTTATGTTGGTGATTACGGTTTTTATGGCCTGTTTTATTGAATAGCAAATTATTGACACTATAAGCCCCCTGATGTGTAAATTTCCTTAATTTCTGCCATAAGTCTCTGTAATGAGAAGCTGAAGGTTTAAAACTATTTTATTTACAAAAACAACAATGAATCTTTGTTTCTGCATAATGTGGCACTATCACTATCTTAGTAAAACTAATGAGGATTGCTAAATCAATTTGAAGAGAAATGTATATGTATATGTATACTGTATGTATATGTATATAAGAATTTTACATTCTCTAGAAAGAAACAGAATTTACCTTGGTAAAATGAAAAGCTGGAAGTTTATGAAACAGAGGCATGCCTTAAAGGGATGGTTTCATGTTTTTTTTTTTTTTTTTATTGTGTTTATGGGACACAGTATAGCATGTCTTAATACTTCTTTTTTTTTTCTTTTTTTAAATGCTGTATTTTTCTTATATTTGACCTTTATTCCACACCACTGTCTCCATTGTCCTTTGAACAGCTCATTTGCTTCCTGCTTCTATGAAGCCCATCCCTCCGAAAAACGCAGTGGTCTTAGATTGGTTAGATGGCCAAATGTAGATTCATGTATTTTTATTTTATTTTTATTGGCTGAAGTGCCAAGCACAGGTTGTCCGGAAACACACACCCCTTACCATTACGGTTAGAAGTCACATCTGCTGTGACTAGCAAGGGTTTAGGATGTCACCAACCCGGGAAGAAGCTCGCTGTAGTCCAAACCGGTTGTTTTTGTAGGCAATAAACTGCCATAACTTTAAAAGACAATATCTCCATTTGCATTGAACTTTCAGCGCTGTAACTTTGCAGATACTGTTAATGCTCAAGCAGCAACATTACACACTAACTAAAGTTAAAAAAGTGAAATCGCATGCAACCAACCCTTTAAAAATAGCACTCAAATCTGAGTTAGTTCATGACTGTATTTGAAGGTCCACTGAAGGCAAGTTTGCTGAACCCATGTGCAGTTTTATTTAAAAATCCAAACAACATGACTAGACTAGACTCACCAAACGGTGGGTTACCACATCAGTATGAGACCAGGATCATGAAAAACATGAGGGCTTAAATACACAAGGACTAATGACTGGACACAGGAAACCTGTAAACACTGATTAAACAATGAATGACACAAGAACACATGAGGGCATGGGAATCACATGACAAGACCAGGAAGTGCATGGCAGTGAACAAGGCAAACTAAGAAACATGACAGTGAACATGACAAACTCAAAAACATGAAACATCAACATGAACTATTAAGAAACAAGAACATGAACATCACACACAACCAAAATGCACTGTGACAATGAAAGAAGGACATTTCAGTGTTTAAGTAATAAAGTTGTAAAGAAATCGAGAAAATCAAAAGAATCAAAATTCCTCATTGACCATATAAATGATGCTAAGGGGAATAGCAGACAAGTCTGGGAAAATATCAGCAAAGTACAAAAGAAAAAAAAAAAAGAAACAAATTGTATTTCATAAGAGATACACATTCCAAAAAGGTGGGACAGGTACACTGTAAAAAAATATTTCGAAAAAAAGTTACCGGGTTGCCTTAAAATTTTGACTTAATGGAAATTAAAATTTTGAGTTAATACAATGAAAATTTTTTGAGACAACCTTTATTAAATTATTATTTAAAGATTTTGTAAGCATATTGGGTAATTGTGTGTGTTTTATTTCTGATGACGCAGTGAAACATGCCAAATAGTGCTATTTTCATGATTTATCAAATTTGTTATGTGGTTCAGATACAATAATATTTTGAGTTTCTATTTATTAAACAAATTTCCTTCATTGTATCAACTCAAATTTTTAATTTCAATTAACTAAAAAATGTAAGGCAACCAGGTTACTTACTTTTTTAAGTTAAACCAACAACAAACAAAAAAAATGTTTTACAGTGTAGCAATAAGGCCCCGTCCACACACGCGTTTAGATGTATACATTTTGTATTTTTAATAAAATATTAAAATGTTAAAATTCCACATCATTGCATTCTGTTTTTAGTCATAATTTGTACAGTGTCCCAACTTTTTTGGAATTGGGTTTGTAGGGTTTGTATTCTTCCAGTGGTTTCCAAAGTAATTCAAAAGGAAATTTGTAATCAGTTAATGAAATATTGTGGTAAATATTGGTTATTTTCTACGTCATATGCAGTTCAGATTTAAGGTACATAATTCTACAGAGACAGCAAACTATTAAACTTTGTTGAACAAATTACATCAGAGGAGCTGTCTTCATTGATTTTAAGAAGGCTTTTGATACTGTCAGTCACTTTTATCTAAATTGTACAATTGTATGTCTAAATTGTATTGTTTTTCTATTGACACAAAAACATGGATGGAATCATATCTAAATTTAAGGAAACAATGAATAAGAATTAATGATATATGCCCATCCTTTCTTGATTGCACTATTGGAGTCCCAAAAGGATCAACGCACACGCACCCGGCCAACAACGTGATGTAAAAGAAAATGTGATTCATCATACCAGGCTACCTTTTTCCATTGCTCCGTGGTCAAAGTTCTCAATGCTTCAGTTTGCATGTAGGGACCCTCATTATGCTACCGTGTTAGTGTGCGGCTATTTTAAGCCTTGTTAGTGGTATTAACTAGCGATTTAATTTTACTTATTGTATGCCCCATACACTTGTGTTATAAGAGATAAAACTCTTTACATTCGATTTTCATGAAAATGCATCCCAGAGAATGATCTACTCGATAACCATGTGTTAATTACCCCAGGTTCATTTTTCACCAGAGTTGTCCTTTAACTTCTTGAGCAATTTGAGCTGCAGCAGCTCATCTATTTGATCGAACCACGCGGGCCAGCCTTAGCTCCCCATCTGCATCAATGAGCCTGTAACCCTGTCGCCGGTTCACCACTGTTCCTTTCTTGGACCAGTTTTGATAGATACTGACCCCTGCAGACCGGGAAGAACATCTTGGGTTATGTACATAACCCTTGTTCCCTGAGATGAAACGAGCACTGCGTCGAAACGACAAATTTGGGGATGCTCCCTAAGCATCAACGCATCTGAAGTATGAATGAAACTAGTCCAATCCTGATTGGTGTTACGTAATGACGTAGATGTGACGGCATACCCGGAAGCTATAAAGGGGAGGCCGGCGCATAGTAGCTTCAATTATCGCAATGAAGTAAAACGTTCTCAGGTGATATGTGGTGTGGCGACGAGACACAGTGCTCGTTCCCTCTCAGGGAACAAGGGTTATATACATAACACGAGACGTTCCCTATATCGAGGGAACTTCGCACTGCGTCGAAACAACGAATTTGGGGAACGAGTACCCACTAGGCCACACCAAGGGTACGCCTGCTCTAATATGAAGCTGGAAACCAGGCACAATTAGGACTGAAGCACCCTATAGCGCCGGGAGTCGCAAGGAGGTGTAGGCTGTAAAACCTTATAAATGTGTGCTGAGAGGCCCAACCAGCCGCTTCACAGATATCCTGCATTGGAGCGCCAGAAAGAAGAGCCACCGAAGACGCCATGCCCCTGGTAGAGTGTGCCCTAACGGCTATAGGTGAAGGCAAACCGTGCACCTGATATGCCGAGGCAATAGCCTGCACTATCCAATTACTAATAGTAGGAGTAGCTGCAGGCAACCCCTTCTTAGGCGAACCAAAACACACTAACAACTGGTCAGATTTCCTCCACTGTGCTGACCTCTCTAGATATATCCTCTTGTGCCCTAATGGGGCACAAGAGGAAAAGTCTCCCCTCTTCCGCCGTCACGTGAGGCGGAGGATGGAAAGCCTGTAATACTAAAGACCTGACCACATTAGAGGGCACATTAGCCACATAGCCTGGCCTAGGGTGCAGGATAGCTTTTACTCCTCCGGGGGCAAACTCCAGGCAAGTCGACGTAACTGCCAAGGCCTGAAGGTCCCCCACTCTCCTCAGAGATGTAATAGAAAGAAGGAATGCCACTTTAAGGGTCAGATATTTAGGATCAATGGATTCAAGCGGCTCGAAGGGGGCCTCAGCCAAACCTTCGAGAACCACCGCCAGATCCCAGGAAGGAACCCTGGTACGTGCTACAGGCCTCATCCTCCTAGCCCCGTGGAGGAAACGTACAACCAACTGGTGCCTACCCAAAGGCCCATCACCCAAAGGAATGTGGAAAGCCCCAATGGCAGCCACGTGCAGCTTGAGTGTGGACGGGGTAAGCCCTGCAGAGAAACGATTTTGGAGGAACTCCAGCACTGAAGCCACCAGGCAGTTAACTGGGTCCACCTCATGTTCCCTACACCAAGTAACGAACACATTCCACTTGAGGCTGTACAATCTCCTAGTTGACGGAGCACTGGAGCTAAGTAAGGTCTCTATCACATCTGCTGGTAGTCCAACCTCTTGGTACCTGACCCAAAGGTTCCATATTTCTGGGGGGGGGGGGGATATTGTGCCCCCTGCCTGTGACAGAAGGTCCCTCCTCAGAGGGGGACCCACCAGCAGAGCTACGATATCCGAGAACCATACTCGAGTCGGCCAATGAGGAGCTACCAGAAGAAGACTCTCTCCAGGACCCCGAGGAGCAGAGTGATAGGGGAAAATGCATGCAGACGCAGCCTTGGCCACGTCTGTACCATGGTAACCACAGTGGACAGTGGGACGTCTCTCGAGATGCAAATAGATCCACTTCCACTGGGCCGAACCTTTCGCATATCAACTCCACCACCTCCGGGTGGAGCCGCCATTCCCCGGGCCTCAGCCTCTGCCTCGACAGTATGTCTGCCCCCTGATTTTGTATTCCCGGGATGTACATTGCCCTGGGGGATAACAATTTCTCTTGTGACCAAAGGAGGATGAGATGCACCAGTCTGCAAAGAGGGCGCGACCTCAACCCCCCTTGGCGGTTCAGGTATGCCACGACTGCCATATTGTCCGTGCAGACCAGAACATGGTGCCCGCAGAGATCCGGGAAAAAACTCCTCAGAGCTTTGTAGACCGCCATCATCTCAAATTATGTGCCAGGAGGAATGACGGTCCTCCCACGGACCTCTCGCAAAGCGGCCTTCCATGACCGCGCCCCAACCAGTGAGGGATCTGTTGAAACGGTCTTCCGGCAACATGATGCTCCCAGCACTGGTCCCTGGGACAGAAACCAGATTTTCTTCCATATGACTAGAGCCCGAAGGCATTTGCGCGTAACTCTGATCATACTAAAAGGGTTCTCCCTGGGGGAGAACCCCCTGGTCTTTAGCCACCACTGCAGGGCCCTCATGTGCAACAGGCTGAAGGAAATAACGTTGGACGCTGCCGCTAGGTGCCCTAAAAGTCTCTGAAAGTGTTTCACAGTAATATTCTGGCCTAGCTTTATTCCTGAGACTGCCGCCAGAGTGGTCTCGATTTGCGAGAAGGATGGATGTACGGAAATAGGCGTCTTTTAAATCTATTGTGACGAACCAGTCCTCGGGCTGGATCTGACTCACGACGGTAGAGATAGTTAACATCTTGAACCTGAATGAACCTTGAACTTGAATTGAGACCAGTTCAGATACCTTAGATCTAAAATCAGCCAAAGCCCTCCATCCTTTTTTGGAACTATAAAGTACCGGCTGTAGAACCCGGCCTCCCTCTCCGACATTGGAACCTTTTCTATGGCTTCCTTTGCCAGCAAGGATTTTACTTATTGTTCCATTACCCGAACCCACTGTGGCACCACTGCAGTCCATGTCACCCCATTGAATTTTGGAGGGGGGTGATCGAACTGCAGTCTGTACCCTTTTTCTATATACAGGAATATACAGCCGCCTTTGTTGCCAGGCTCCCGGAGGAGGGGCTCTAAAGGCGACGCTCTCTTTTTGCACCTGCCGGTGCGAGGAGCTAGTTGAAGGCTGAGGCTGCCCACTTGGGACAGCCTTCCCCTTAGGACACCGAGGGGGCAACTGTCGGAAAGCTGCCGATTGTTTTTTCGCCTCCTGGAATCTGTCGACGACGGTATTAACGGCGTCGCCAAACAGACCCGAAGGCGAAATTGGGGATTCTAAGAGAAAGGTTTTATCCCTCTCTTTCATCCCCGACAGATTGAGCCAAAGATGTCTCTCCACAGTCACCATAGAAGCCATGGAGCGGCCAATGGCACGGGCCGTCTCCTTGGTGATGCGGAGAGACAAATAGGCAGCTTTCCGGAGCTCTAAAATATCCTCCAGAGAGGGCCCCTCTCCCTCGTCTAACTCCTTAAAGAGGTCGGGCTTGGAATGCCTGCAAGATGGATAATGTATGCAGGGAACTACCAGCCCGCCCAGCCGCCATATATGCCCTGCCCACCAATGCGGATGTATCGCGGCATGGCTTGGTGGGCAATACCGGGGCTTTAAGGGACGATGCCGATTCGGGCGAAAGATAGCTCGCAAGAGCATCTTCCACCCGCGGCATCGTCCCATAACCAGCCTCGTGCGCCCCCAGCACATTAGAATTATCCAGTACCGGGGGATTGGAGACGTGCGCGGAATATGGCTTATTCCAGGACCTGCACAACTCATTGTGCAGGTCTGAAAAAAATGGTAAGCCCGGGTGAGGTGCTGGAGCCTGGCGTGAAAGAAAGCGATCATCCAGCCTACTGGGCGGCTGGATCTCCTGCGTTTCTTGTGGCCACTCGATGTTTAATTTAGCCACTGCACGGATCAACACCTCAACTAGCTCCTCATTGACAGGTGAATGAAGTGGCAACACAATATCTTCACCACCCGCCTCGATGTCGAACTCGTCTAGCTCCTCAGAACCAGAGAGAACGAGCATTGGACCGCCCACCCTGGGGGAAGAAGCCGCAGCGTGGGCTTCCACACGGGGAGGGCGATCATCTGAACTGTCAGCGGATGATTGAGAAAGTGCCTCGGCAGTCTCAATCTCTGCTGACAAATCCAGCTGTGAACCCCATGATCTGCGACGCCGGGCCGCCTTGGCGGCCGCGGGTCCAGAACCATGGGGTTCACGGGGCTGACCGCCGTCATTAAAAATGGGCAGTAAAGCACTTTAAGTGTCAGCTTCTCACAATGCTCACAGGCGGCTCCCTCAAGAGCCGCTGTGGCATGCTGAACACCCAAACATAGAACACAAAACGAATGTGTGTCTGCACCCTACATGAAACGGAGGCACACACCGCCTGAATTCACTGCTCTTAGTCACCATTTTACTGATATAATGATATATACTGGACAGACAACAATAAATAGACAGACAATTTCACACGGAGCATTATGCTGAAGAGAGATAACTGACGCTACTATGCGCCGGCCTCCCCTTTATAGCTTCCGGGTATACCGTCACATCTACGTCATGACGTAACACCAATCAGGATTGGACTAGTTTCATTCATTCTTCAGATGCGTTGATGCTTCGGGAGCATACCCAAATTCGTCGTTTCGACGCAGTGCGAAGTTCCTTTAATATAGGGAACTGCAGTTTTGGAGATGCTCTGGCCCAGTTCTCTAGCTATCAAAATTTGGCCCTTGTCAAACTCGCTCAAATCCTTACTTGCCCATTTTTCCTGCTTCTATCACATCAACTTTGAGGACAAAACGTTCACTTGCTGCCTAATATATCCCACCCACTAACAGGTGCAGTGATGAAGAGATAATTCAGTTTTTCACTTCAGGTCATAATGTTATATCTGATTTGTGTGTGCGTGTGTGTGTGTGTGTGTGTGTGTGTGTGTGTGTGTGTGTGTGTGTGTGTGTGTGTGTGTGTGTATGTGAGACCTGGTAATCCCTACGTTATGGGGACAAAATGTCCCCACAAAGATGGCAATATCCGAAATCCTTGTCCTTGTGGGGACATTTTTAGGTCCCCATGAGGAAAACATCTTCTAAATCACACAGAAGGAGTTTTTTTGAGAAAGTAAAAATGCAGAATGTTTCCTGTGATGGGTAGGTTTAGGGGCAGGGGCAGTGTAAGGGGATAGGATGTACAGTTTGTACAGTATGAAATCCATTACGCCTATGGAAAGTCCCCATTAAACATGAAAACACGACATGTGCGTGTGTGTGGGTGAGTGTGTGTGTGTGTGTGTGTGTGTGTGTGTGTGTGTGTGTGTGTGTGTGTGTGTGTGTGTGTGTGTGTGTGTGTGTGTGTGTGTGTGTGTGTGTGTGTTGTGTGTGTGTGTGTGTGTGTGTGTGTGTGTGTGTGTGTGTGTGTGTGTGTGTGTGTGTGTGTGTGTGTGTGTGTGTGTGTGTGTGTGTGTGTGTTTGTGCGTGTGCGTGTGCGTGTGCGTGTGCGTGTGCGTGTGTGTGTGTGTGTGTGTGTGTTTTATGTGATGGTATATGATGAGGTTTATTGTAAGGATATAGAAGAACTGAAATGGGCAGGGCAGCAGTCTGCATGAAAGTATAAACTCAAGATATGTTTGAGACTGAACTGATGAGATAGACTATAGAAGAGTTTATCTATATAAGTTTAAGATGGGGCCTGAGGAACGGGGCGATGATGTGGAAAAGAAAGTGAAATATGATGAGAGAGAGAGAGACAACACTAGACGTGGACAGAACTTGAGGGGCTGAATTTCTCATAATCCCTGCAGTGAACAAATTCAACAGAGCAGACAGCAGAAATCACTTCAGAGATCCGTTATTGCACTTCCCAGTCCTGACACTCAAAGCTGTGTTAACCGTTGACATTTAACTCAATATGATAGATAAACAACTATATAAATGCTCAAGGGATTGTGGGAAATCCTGATTTTGTCTGACTGTGGTGAGACTATATTATTAGTTCCTAGGAGCTCTAAAATTGTTGGAGAAAGCTATTTCAAGCTTTCCCGTTCATTTCAAAGGCAGTTGCTGGGCACAAACCTGACATCTTTGCTCATGGACACTGTTCAAAGTATTTTTTAAGCCAGAAATGTAAAATAACGTCAATATTTTTGGCAGCGGAATTAAGTGTTCCTCAGCTCAAACAGTAGCGCATGACACTAAGGTCAATGCATGAGTTTGGATTTTTATTTTTTTATTTATTCTATTTATTTTATAAATTAAATTATTTTTGATAACCTCGTCTGCACCTTTTTAGTTTAATTCCAAAATCTGTTTTTTTACTGTGAAATATTTTTTTTGTATAAATAAATAAAGGTATAAATAAAAATAATCAATGTTACATTGTTAGTAATATTTTAAAATAAACACTTTCTATACTGAATCAATCAGCCTTTTGAGGAACGTTTATTAGTACATCTCTATTGCATTGCACTATAAGTTTTGCCACCTCAGCCAAAACTAAAACCAATAAACTGTTGCATTGAAATTTATTCAGACTATTATTTCATATGTCAGGCTTTACAGTGTTAAACACTATACAGCACTGTTGTTCACAGAGGGTAGGATGTTTTGGAAGCGGCTCTTTCAGCAGTGGTGTTCTGTTACCACCTGCTGGTGTGTGTGGAGGATAGTCGAGGCAGATCACAGCACATGACATGATTTTCCAAATGAACAGCACGCTATGCGCAATGCTGGCGGATCACGGACATTGTCTTAATTGCATTCATCTATCTGGTCCAAAATCAAATCAATGCCAGAACCCCCATACGGTCATACACATAAACTATGCTATCACGCTTTAACCACCAACAGCTTTAGCGTTTGTTTATATACGTGTGTATGTGTCTTCCGTTAATAGCAAACAGTAGAGGCTGCAGGTGAGTCATCTGCCCTTTCTCTCTCTCATGTGCTCAGTGTCTTGGCATGCGCTCCTCTGCACATTCTCCTGTCAACAGTACCCATCGCAGACATCATGGGGGCGGTGCGGCCCGACCTGGCCTGGCAGATCAGCGTGGGTTTGAAGTTTATGAGTGAGAGGTGTTATTGTGCCAAGGATGACTCACTTTATTCAAATCTCGTCATTACAAATGCTCATAATCTCATTCTTCTGTCTGAGCTGCACCAGAGCAGCTTAAAGTCAACATGAAATCAGAATTGACCTATTGACCCTTCCTGGTTGTATATTCATTTATTAAATGATGCTTGTTGTTTTGCCCCATACACTCGTGTTATAAGCTAATCTGTTTTTAGAGATAAAACTCTTTACATTCGATTTCAATGAAACGCATCCCAGAGAACAATCTACTCTGTAACCATCTGTTAATTGCCCCTCGGTTCATTTCTCACCGGAGTTGTCCCAGAATAAAATGTATATTTGAGCTGCCTTAACTGAAAGAAACTAATGTATCTTAAAATATGTCAGTGCCATTGTTTCGTCTCAAATTGTACACCAGTAATACTTTTATATAAGGCATGTTTATAAAAGCTAATGTCCTAATTGAACTAATGCCTAGTCTTGGCTTAGTTTTAGGATTAAGTGCTGTAATTTGAGTTTAATGTATTGAAAGTGGAATATTTTGGGGTCATGGAAACAAATTCCATAGAATGTGCTTGTGTGGAAAATAATAAAGATTCCATTTAATTTTATGTTTAAGTCCTGCCATTGTCCAGTTTGCACAAATAATGTGCTGCCATCTAGTGTCCAAATGCTTCCATTGCTCACCTGATTATTTAAACTGCTGCTATTTATACTGTTTACAGATCTTCATCTGACAGGTATGACAAATGCATTGAATCAAATGAGCCATGTCCGGATTGACGGGAAAGATTTGCTCACTGCAGAAAACAACATATAAACCTGTTTATGTACTCAACTGAATGGCCCGCTGCCACAGCAGGTAGGACGAGAGACATGTTGTCACCATCACTCAACACATTCATCGTCAACCTCACTCAGCACACTTGATGTGAGTCAGGGATTTCCATGATTCATGTCTGTAGATGAAATAAGAGGAAGACAATAAATCCCTCCCCTTTTCTCTCTCACCCTCAACCATGTTTGTGTAGCTCCGATCAGACACCTGCAGGTCTCCCTATGAAAGACCCAATGCACGATCAGTCGCCACGGGGCTCCCGGAAAGAGACCAAGAGGGATTTTCTATCTCTCTCTTTCTCTCTCTATGGGTAGAGCTTGCACTTCCTTCCTGTGAGGTCATAAATCTGTCCCCAAGTACATGCTAATGGTCTAATATTAACCATCTACTCTGAGGATGGAGGGTCCCACTCATATTTCAAAAATATTTCAAACCTTTAACCTTCACTGTTATTCTCTGGTGGAAGGATTTGTCCAACCCTACTCGAACAAGTGAGCCCCATGAGCATTTAACTCAATTACTGTTAAAAGTTAAATTTAAATAAAATTTAAATTTAATATTTAAAAAATTAATAAAATATATATATTTTTTAATTTAATAACATGGATAATGGACAGTCCACGATTGCCCCACTGTGTGTGTGTGTGTGTGTGTGTGTGTGTGTGTGTGTGTGTGTGTGTGTGTGTGTGTATATATATATATATATATATATATATATATATATATATATATATATATATATATATATATATATATATATATATATATATATATATATATATGCTATAAATTGAAGCTACAGTTTGTACACTGTAAAAAAAAAAGTTGAGAAAACTTAAAAGTTTAAGGCAACCAGCTGCAGAACATTTTTGAGTTTTCTCAACTTATGGTCAATTAGTTGTACAAACTAATGTGTATATTATATTTCATGTTAAATAGTTGAATACATTTTAAAAGCTGAATCTGTCATACAAAACAAAAAAAGTTGGATTTTTTTACAGTGTACTATTTGTTTTCACTTTTGCTAGCATGTGCTTTTTATTAGCATGTACTACGAACAGCTTTTTTGTTGTTTTAGCAATTATGGTTTTTAATATTAATTATGACTTTAATATTATAAAAAATAATTTTACTTTTCAACTTTTTTCTCTGCTCTAGCCTGTTCTAGTTTTTTTTTTTTTAAACTTTGTATTTTTCACACCTCTCATGTTACATGCTTTTTTTAGGATTAATGGATTTTTTGTATTTCACATTTTTAAAATGCTTTGGATAATATGTTAAATAAATAGATGTAAAGACTGAATGTAAATTCAAGTCACGCCATTTGAGATCATAATGTGGTGCAAATCATTCTGAAATAAGTTTAAATTCTTTGCTAAATAGTTACTGAAAATGCTAGTGTGCTAATGTGGGATTTTCATTTTTCAATGAGTAGAAGGAAACACAAAACACACAACTGCTACAAACGTAAACACAGAAATATTCTTGAAATTCCTAACCGTCATAGGAAAGAGCCAGTGTGTTACTATTTTGCATATTTTATTAGAAAAGTTGAAATTCTGTTTTAATTCACAGTTTTTTTTTACAAACTTTTATTTGTCCTGTTTGTTTACTAATGCAATACTTTTGAAAACAAAATTCATATTTAATTATATATAAATTTCATTTAAAGTATGTACATATGTACAGTATTTCCAAACAGTGACCTAACCACAGAAATTCACCTGTTTACAGGTGTTGACAGTGATGTTCCCAGTTTTCGCTCTCATTTTTCCCCTCGACAGTCTTAAGAGTTCTTAATGAGTGTGTATCACAGTGTGGCGTGGCAGTGCTGAGGTCCAGCATCCTGTAGATAACCCATGTGCCAGGGCAGAGGTAGTGTCTGGAGTGTTTCCCCGTAATTGTCTATATGATTTGGGCCACAAGATCCCCAAACTCCTGGCTGATACGTCCCGACATCAACTATCCGTCCATACCTAGGTGGGCTTGCCACGCTGTTAGGTGTGTAAAGCTGGGCATCAGGTGAGAAACACGAGTAATGAGGGGATGGCGGACATGCAGGGCCCGTAAAAACATGTTTCTCTGAGGACAGTCTGTGCAAGGGGTTTTGTATATGGTGGGTGAGTGGCTGATGCCAGGAGAGGAAGTTTTGGGATTCGAGGTGGGCGGGTGGTGGTGGCTCCATTTCCGGCCACAAGCCGCCAGGCTGACCGTGACACTCAAGGTGGCTGCAGGGCTTCCCCGTACTTGCAGGTGGGTTGTTGGTGAGGAAGACAGACAAAGCAGAGATTCGATTGATGGCTCTCTGGAGCGTGGCGATCTTCGACAGACGTTTTCCACTCAGGTCGTGATGCAAAGCCACTCGGAGAGCGTTGAAGGCCTGGTTATAATCCATGATGCGTTTCCTCTCTCTCACGTTGGCCGCCACTCTGCGTGCTTTGGAGCGCACCGGTCTACTGCGTTTCTTGCCCTGTCTCTCCTCCGGCTCACTTAGGGTGCTGTTGGGGTAACGTCCTGTCAGGCTGCAGCCATCGCTGCTGTCCAGATCCTCAGACCCTTGAAGACTCCCATCCAGTTCCTCCTCTGAGAACTCGGAGCTGGTGAAGCTTCCTCTGCTCGCCATGGAGAATCTGCAGGCTGTTTCCAGTGTCATCGATCGCCTGTCTAAGAGTCTGGATGGCGCTTTCACACACTCTTCTGACGACCTGTGATTACCTGTGATGCCTCTCAACATGTTGGGCCTCTCTTTAAAGCACCTCGTTTAGGAGTCACATGGTACAGTCACCTATAAGAAATGCTGTTGTTTATGAGCTCCCCAAGGCAAATTCAGCTACTCCCTCCTCAGACACGCCTCCTGCTGCAAGATCCGCACCACCACATGCAGGCCATGAAATAGTGAGTAAAACTCAGACACAGACAAATAAAAACACAGACACTGAGTATGTTTCAGACTTGTACACATCTCATAGACTATAGAAAAAAGTGACATCGTTACCATCATCAGAGATGGGGAAGGAGCTTTTGGTGCCTTTGAATGAGGGAAAGTTGACCTTGAACTTTGGGAAAGCCCAGATAGAGAAAGTGGTAGCACAAATATAACAAGCAATGTGACCAACTGGCATCTAACAACAAATTATGCTAGAGCCCCAAATCATACATTCATTCATATACATTTTATTTGTTTAATTGTAATGTTTGTTTGTTTTATGTATATGAATATGTATCAATCAATCAATCAATCAGCTTTGTTTATATAGCACTTTTACAATGACGATTTTTTTCAAAGCAGCTTCACAGTGTTAAACAGGACAATATTGCAACAAAATTTGATTTAGCTGTAGAGTCATTCTGGAGAAAATAGTGATGCTATCAGCTTTATTACAGGAATTATTACTGGAATTAATTACAGTTTATGCCCGTTGCTTGAACACTATAGACCCATGCTTAGACTAAAGTAACACAACTTGAAGCTTTTGTTACCATACCTCAAACACTTGTACCGATACCTTAAACAAAAGCGCTGCTTTGCATTCTAGCTACAATTTTGCAACACACTTATGCCTTTATGCAACACACTTGGTCCTGGATACTACACTCTATCTCATACAACACTTTGTTCAAAAATGAAATCTCAGGGTGCCATTTGGAAAACACTTGTATCCAAAATACAATACACATTGTGTTATTGCAACCACTCAAATACATACCTGAAGGCGCTTACTTGCAAAACTGAACACCAATCAGCCAACCACAAATAGGCCTCATTTAAGCCATTTTTAGAGATATTAGAGCAACTTTGGTGGTTCATGTGGTAAGTCATGGCCTGGCAGTGAGGGAAGCTTGCCAGAGAGTTCACCCACATCTAAGCCGGTTCACTGTTGCATCCATCATAAGGGCATTCAGATTGGAAAACAGCAACTCTCCATTCCAGACTGTATCTATCTATATACTGTACCGTATCACATTACTGTAGTACTGTAGCAAGTTGGCTAGTGCTCCTTTAATAACAAAAAAATGGTAGTTTTGTGTAACATACAGTACAGTACATAGCACTGTACCATTGAGATTGTACTGTAGTGTGAAGTATAGTACTGTGATGTACAGTATTATGTCATCTGTAACATTTCAGTACTTTCATTTTTGGTTGTTGTGAAAACATTTGTTGGAAAAAAAGAACAGAAACTGTAAGTGTTGCATTGCTTCACAGAATGCTAACTGATGAACTGAATAAAAACAGGGAAAATTGTGACTACAGTGTTTTATATAAAGTAGACTAGTGTCTTCCCCCTGATCTGAAAGTGTATTCATATGATGCAAGTGTGTATCATTTTGTCATCAGAGTTACATTTTGACAAAGGAATGTTAGGTTTTGATAGCAGAGTTTAGGTTTTGATAGTAGAGTTTCAGTTCGACACAGATGTGAATGGTATATTTCCCAGTGTTGTGTCATGTTTACTTGTGTGTAGAGTTTTGGCACAATGAGCGAAGTTTTGCAAAATGTGTTCAAGCAACAGACAAAAACTGTAAGACTTAATCGATTCATTTTATTTGTACAGTTAAATAACTTAGATTGGAATTTTAGTGTCCCCAAGTTTAGTATTTGTATGTATGTAATATATGTATGTATGTATATACACTATTGCCAAAAGTATTGGGACACCTCTCTAAATTGTTAAATTTAGGTGTTCCGACCACTTCCATGGCCATAGGTGTATAAAATCAAGCACCTAGGCATGCAGACTGCATCTACAAACATCAGGAGCTCATTGAATTAAAGCGGGGTACCATCACAAATAAATATTCCACAATCAACGGGTATTATAATAAAATGGAAGCAATCGGGATAAACGACAAACTTTTTGCGTGGCCTTTAGATTCGCTCAAGAACAGTGTGTAAAGAGCTTCATGAAATGGGTTTTCCATGGCCGAGCAGCTGCATCCAACCCTTACATTATCAAGTGCAATGCAAAGCATCTGATGCAGTGGTGTAAAGCACACCGCCACTGGACTCTAGAGCAGTGGCGATGTGTTCTCTGGAGTGACGAATCACGCTTCCCTGTCTCTGTCCGATGGACCAGTCTGGGTTTGGCGGTTGCCAGGAGAACAGTACTAGCCTGACTTCATTGTGCCAAGTGTAACGTTTGGTGGAAGTGAGATTATGCTCTGGGGTTGTTTTTCAGATGTGGAGGGCTTGGCCTCTTAGTTCCAGTGAATGGAACACTTAATGCTTCAGCATACCAAGTCATTTTGGACAATTTCATGCGCCCAGCTTTGTGGGAACAGTTTGGGGATGGCCCCTTCCTGTTCCAATATGACTGTACACCAGTGCATAAAGCAAGAGCCATAAAGACATGGATGAGCAAGTTTGATGTGGAGGAACTTGACTGGCCCACACAGAGTCCTGAACTCAACTCAATAGAACACCTTTGGGATGAATTAGAGTGGAGACTGCAAGTCAGGCCTTCTCTTCAAACATCAAAGCATGACCTCACAAATACACTTTTAGAAGAATGGTCAAAAATTGTGGAAAGCCTTCCCAGAAGAGTTGAAGATTTTATAGATGCAAAGGGTAGGCCAACTCTATATTAAAGGTTGTGTGGATTTAAAGGCAGGCATCCCAAAAAAATTTGGAATATAGTGTACATATTATATATATGCGCAAATATGTATTTTCATATGTATGCATATTGCATATTGCATACCACACATTTATTCTGAATTTACAGTTTTATTTTGTGACAAAATCATAGAATGATTTTAGCACTTTTTATAGTGATTGAAATTTGTGCTAGACTTCAAGGGCAGTTTCTCAATTGTCTGGCATGTTGTGATTAATCACACGGGTAGTTCAATCTAAATTTGTCTGTTAGTACTCATGACAAATTGTACATTTATCAAATAACTAGTATTTTGTGGATTTCCTCTCATGTGTGAAGGACTTGCGATCCATTATTTGCATTTGTCCACAGATGCAATTATCATCTCCGGTGTGCGATCTCGGTGCTGTGTTGGTGCTGGGCCTTGTGGGCCATATAATTTGAGTGTCTTTGTAACAAACCATAAATCAAGCCCGAACAGCACCTGAGGATAAGAACAGAAAGATACTCGGACTTCAAAGCCTGCAGAAAGAGAGCTGGTATTTGACAATTATAACATGACTTGAGCAGCACAGTCTTACACACTGTGGTTAGCGCCGACAGAATGCATACTTTTGTTTGGTTTGTTTTTGACAGATTGCATGATGGTCATGCTTCTGGTTGTGCAATAAGGAATTTGTTCTGTATCGCTACAGATCTTTGTCCTTTCACTGCCTGTTGTTATCAGAGGCTACTAGCCAATAGTTCAGTGCTAAAGCACTATTGAAGGCACAGTCATACCAAGAATAGATGTCATCTTTCCTGAACAATGTCTCAATTTTTTTTTTGTAATATTCTGTCATGTTTATTTGGTCTTAAAACTGATAAAGAAATAATGTTGGGGCATCCAGCCTGTCCTGTGCTCAGAGTTAATGTAGGGCAGAATGAGAGGTCAGGCCTCTTCATCTGCTCGTCTTTTATGGAGGCTGTCTAGGCTGATTGACGCCATTCCCAAAAACAATTACACAGCTAACAGTTGGACAGTGAGAGTGCAGCTTCTTTTGGACTATTTGTCTTGTGGACCATGGGAAAAGAAGATAATTTTGCATTTAGCAGTTATTAATTATTTAATTATCTAATTATTAGTTATTAACTGCAAGGAAATGTAGAACCTTTTGCCCTAGAAGTAGTCAAATGCTATATTAAATGTCAATATGATTATAATACGTTTATATTTTACCAGGGTTACCATGTTAATTAAAACTATTGAAAACATTTTTGTCAATTGAAAAAGAGCTGAATTAAAATAAAATATAAATATTAGTTGAAAAACTTAAACTTAAATGTTGCCTTGGTAATATACTGAAATACATTTAAGTTGAAGCACTAAAAATACTGTAAATAAAAATAAAACAAAAATAAGTTAAACCTAAATAGCATTTTTTTTAATAATAATAAAATGACAAAAGGACACTAGAACATTTTAACTAAAATGAACATGGAAACTAAAATATAAAAACAAAAGCTAATTCAAAATACTAAAGAAATTAAAATAACTTTTTATCTTCCATAAACTGTAAAGTCATTTATCTTTATTTTTAATACAAAACAGGAATAATAGACAGAACATGTAATTTCTAAAATACAACCCACTGTAAAACAAACATATACACACATTATATAAATATAACAAAAACACAACCAAAAATCCAAACATGAATCTGTATTTGTTGAGCAAGAGGAAGTTTTGATTTTTAGCTAATTATATGTTTTAACTATAATGGCCCTCGGGCTCAGAGATTTGTTTTTTTAACATTAAATCGATCGATTCTGTTCAGGTTTGAGGTGTCAATGCCAAAGCAGTTTTAAACGACGCATTAACAACGAGTTAGCATCATGGAGATTCTTAATAAAATATAATAAATACTTCTATTGAATAATAAGGCCCAGGAAGAGATCAGCACTCCACTCAGCAGCCTGATTTACGAGGGGCCCCTGAGAGATTTATGGCCTCCCAGAGAGCGCATGAAATCTGCACCTCGGACAGTCCAAATCTCTCCCTTCTGACAGATGACAAGACACTAGCAATTATCAGCCGCCAAGAATAAATCAAAGCCTTTACTGCTCGTCCTGTGACGCCCTTAAAGAAATAACCGTTTTCAAGGTAAGGGGAACCTGCCTAACCACACTTTCCTGAGATTTGTAAATCTCTGGCCTGAGCCTGTGTAATGAGCAGTTGTTAGCTGTGTCTTATTAGAGGTCTGTAGAAAGCGTTATAGATATTTATTTCCTGAGGGACCGTTAACGTAATGAGTGAGCACAGCTCTGTCCACTAACCTTGGCTTTGCACTGGTATGTTAATGCATGTTTGCAGCACTTCCAAAGGAATTTTCACACCCCTATAAAAGTTGTTCACTCTGCAAAGGATTTCCCCCTTCCTCTTAATAATAATAAAAAAAACATACACATGTTGGGTTTCCATGTTTTATGTGGACATTCCATGAAAATAATGATTTTATACTGTATATCCCCTCACAGAGGGCTTTCAGCATTTTTACAATAAAAATAAATTTAAAAAATCTAACATCTTGTCAAAAAAAACATTTAGTATTACCAAAAAATGTCCTGCCAAGATCAAAAATTCAAATACATTTAAATAAATAGACAAAAGAGAACTGGAGCGCTGATGGAATCCCTTGCACCCTCTGGTGCTCTTGGAAGGGTAAATGTTGAAAAAGAATTTGGAAAAAATCCAAGTCCAGGCACTCAATAGGATGCAAAAGTGAAAAAACTTTTTAAATAAATGTTTTTAATACCGTTCGTAGATGGGAAGGAAGGAGGCGGGAACCGGCGAACCGTTCAACAACTTTAATATACAAATAAATAAACAAAATCCTATAGCTTCTCCCGGATGAGCACGTGCACACATCAACCAGAGCAAGAGCATCAATGAGCTTTGTTCGGGTTCATAGACCGTAACAAAATATGGACGACTCGACATCATCCGTTTCCGCTTGCTAGATTTGAAGCCTTCAGGCGGCCTGCGCGGTGCTGACATCTTAGGACCGAGTCTGCGCAGTAGCGATTTCGGGACTGGAGTTGCGCAGTAGAGAGTAGGAAGTAGAGCAGGAAGTACAGTCGCAATATCAAAAGCCCGCCCACACTCTCACAGATGCAGAACAATGAATTATGTTGGTGTGAAATAAACAGTTATGCAAATGTAGACATTAAAGCTAAAGCTCCAATCTGCTCCCAAAAATCCCCAAAAAAGTCTGTTAGAGCCTCAGTGACAACTTCACTCAGAGAAGACGTCGATCTCAGCTGTCAATCATGACGTCACACCCCCCGTTTTTATAGCATCAAATAACTAACT